>NC_067136.1:3557546-3892247 GCF_021347895.1 Acanthochromis polyacanthus
TGGCTCATTCTTGTACTCTGTAAGCATCTACACCAATTCTGATGTACTGATGATGGTGGCGATGTTTATGAGCTGCATTGTTAATCCCGGACAGAGCATGTTCCACGTCCTGACCTGTGTGGAACGCTACCTGGCCGTCGTTCACCCCATCACATACATGAAGCTGCGAAAAACAAGCGGCGTCCGAATCAGGAACATCAGCACTGTGTTTGTTTGGCTGCTGAGCTTCAGCTGGGTGAAAATCATATATGTCTACTTACCTTATTTTCCAGTCATCCCATTTTTCTCCTCCATGGGCGTCTGCATATTTATCGTGTTGTTCTGCTGTCTGTCAGTTCTCCGTGTTCTGACTCGTCCGGGTCCGGGGGAGGTGGCGGGAACAAGGAGCGGATCGACCAATCAAGCAGAGGGCTTTCCACATGATCGCGCATCATAACGGCAGCATTGCTGGTGAGGTCTGTTGGACTGCTGGTGTGTTTTGGCTTAGAAAATTTTTGTCGAGTGAGTTGGAAGTCGCATGTGCATTGATGGATTTAGGGATCTGGATGACGGTTCCGAGCTGTCTGGTTCTGCCTCTGCTGTTTTTGCAAAGAGCAGAAAAACTAACATGTTGTAGGCAGAAGACTGAATCCCAATGAAGAGTCGAGGGATGCTGTGGAAAAACAAAGCTATGATGACAGAAGTAGGTTTTTTTGTATGTTTGAAATTAACTTGTCAATAGGAAAGTTTGAAATAGTAAATCCTCAAATGGTTGAATTGTCTCAGGAAACTTAAGGTGCATTATCAGTCGATGTAAACCTCACCTCAATGTCTAACAGAAAGGGTCTGTAGGGTGGTTGGAATCAATCGTAGGGAAAGGGTGAGGGGTCCAGATATCTAGATTTTGCAGAATTTATTTCAGAAATCGATTGACCTTACTTATGGTCATGATTTTTGGCCTGATGACCCAAAAGAATGAGAAGGAGTGGAGTTGAGCTTGGTCATCCGGAGAGCCGTTGCAAGCTCAGATATCTATTTAGGATGCTTCCATGGTGCCTTCATTGGAGGTTTTCATCTGTGACAAGACCAGGACTCTCTGGAGGGTCCTGAGACCCTCCAGAGGGTCATCAGGCCCCAGGAAGTCCTCAGGACCTCCAGGAAGGACCGGCTGAAGTGGTTCAACATCTTTTTCTCATTTAGAAGTCAACCCGAACTCTCTAGAGGGTTTACGTATCTCATCTGGCCTGTGGACATCTCAGGATCTAACAGGAACCCAAATGTGAGAAAATGTTGCAACGTCTGGAATGACCCACTTTAGTGTGCTGGCAGCAGGACACATATTTCCGGACTCAAGGCGTTTTCTCAGTGTTCAGTGGTTATCTATGTGCTCTAAGTGGTTTCTGGTTGGTTTGGTTTTTGGTGGTTAGCATGGCGTTGCTGTATAGTTGTGTGGTGATTATGTCGTGTAGTTACTGTATGTTGGCAATGATGGCAGATGTAGAACTGTAAGATGAAAGCTGGTTTGGGTTTCACTGATTTTCACTCCACGTTACATTATTATTGAGATCAAAGATCGTATTTTGTAAAACATATCCGGAATAATATTGATATTCAGCTGGCAACGAGCCTTGAAACTTCCTGTTTAGGTGGTTATAAAGTTCTAATGATGTTTTATATCAGTGTTGCTCCAGTCAGCAGTTACACAGCATTCAACATAGGAGTTTTTCCTTTCAGTAAATTCAATAGATGCCATAAATATGAAAGTCAAAGCATTTTACTTCGCCAAGGAGGCGGTGGGAGTTATGTGACGATTGGCGTTGGGTTTGTCTGTCTGTTTGCAACATAACTTAAAACAGGCCGATAGATTTAGAAATTTTTTTAAAGGAAGGTCAGAAATGGCACAAGGACCAAGTGATTAGATTTTGGCAGTGATGCAGCTTATATTCTATAGTGTAAAGATCCCTGAATTATTGTGAGATAACACTATAATGTCACTGTAACCATGACATTCAAGTGAACACTACATCAGCTGCCTGCTGACGAACATGATTGTGATCCTACTACAAATCCACTGCTGAGGACTTATCAGGACTTATCCATCAGAAATGATACAAGGAACAACTGATTAAATTGTGGGGGTGTTTCTGATTTTCATCAATTCCCGTCATCTACTACATATTTAGGTCACGTGATTCGGTATCCGTACATAACGTACACATGCATAACACACGTCTGTGCTCAGCGAAAGGGAAATTTTTATTAAACATTTTATCCGTCGGAAATTTTACAATGACTGAGCAGCCTTGTATTGCGCTCTTTGAGTACTTTTCTTGTTGATGTCATTTTCCTAAATGTTAAATAATATTCATATTTTAGGTTCATTTCTGTTTTGTGTTATCTGCTTAGATTGACATTGACAAATATTTTGTGGTGTTGTAAACTCACATTTGGGGTCCAGTGTGTTTGTTATTGTATTGCCATAGACTTCTATAGATTTATAGATCAAATTAGTAAATGTACAAAAACTCTATCAATTAATCTGGGTTTTTGTAATATTGTGAAAAAAATTAAAAGCCTTTTTTTTAGAAAAAGGTAGAATTTTTTTTAAAGTCAACTCAATATGGTAATTAAGTTTTTGCGGTTGCTGTTGCTCTTGTTCTTGTTGAGCCCCAACATTACTTCTTAGATGGAAGATATTTAATTTTGACAAGTCTGAATTAAATTTAAATTTTAGATACTGAGAATTCCATTCATGACATCTTCAATGTAAGAAGAATTAAAGTTATCTGTACCTGTATTTGAATAGCAATCAATGGTTAAAGTTAACTCATTGAAATTAGGACTTTCAATACCAAAAATAAACATTCTGATTAGTGAAAAATAAGTTGTTGCTATTTTAAATTAGAAATACGTTAAGTCAAAGTTACAATATTAATTTGTTAACTTGGAATTCCATCCAGTCCCAAACTTTTTGTTGATATCTGTAGTTGCTGTTATTACATTTTACATATAATATATAATTGTAACCCATAGTCTTTCACCTGAGCAGGTAAATCTTTCTGCAGAATGATGAAACCAACCAAAGCGAGAAATTCATGTGAACATGCAAAAGAAGCCACAAAGTCCACAGTTCATTTTCCTCCCACACAAGCACAACGTCATCAGTCATCAGCTGACAGAACACCTGCAGACTCCAGAGAACCACACCTGAGCAGGTAAACGCCCCTCCAAATACAACTTCGTAGCTATAAACAAATTACCTGATACATGACTATTTCTGCTCCCTGATTGATTCCAGGTAAGTTTCTGTTCCTTTATCTTGTTCCTTTGTTCCTCATACAGAGGATTTTACTTGTTTGCTGGCAGATTTAAGCAACTTAAATACGTTTTTGCTTGACAATTTCAAATTATATTCAAATATTCTGATTTTTTGGACATATTTTTGGTTCATTATGGAGCTTGAAATCCAAAAAATGATGCAAAATAGAATGAATAGTAAAAAAAATACACTCAGAAAAATGTGCTTTACAAACATTAGATTCCCAGTTTATAATTCAACATTTATATTGTTTCATAAATTACAGAGACATTGTTCTGTTTTTTCATTTCATAATTATAAACTTTATAAGTTGGTGAAACTGGTTGAAATACTATTTAACTATTAATGCATCATCAGGCAAATAATAGAAATATATGATCACGCATGACGTAATTCTCACAAAAATAGCACCACATGCAAATTTATCACATGTACAACTTGGGAAACTGAAATAATTTTGCATAATATAATTTAAATAGCAGGTTTTTATGAGAAATGCATGGAAAATAATATTTCAAACACAGTTTCACCTATTAGGTTTTAGATAATACAAAACTTCATATGTGAAAAATTACTGCTGTAGAGGAATTTGCAGATTTACACAAAACACATGCATTTCACATCTACATGCATTATATAAATGTTAGTTTTATGTGTAAAATATTATTTCATTTGTTGTTCCTACACACACACACATATATATCTGTATGTATATATGTATATATATATGTGTATGTATGTATGTATGTATGGATGGATGTATGTATGTGTGTGTGTAAGTATGTATGTATGGATGGATGGATGGATGTATGTATGTGTGTGTGTGTGTAAGTATGTATGTATGTATGTATATGTCAGGGTAGAGACTGCGATTTGATAGAGTTGGAGTTTCTACCAGTAGAGATTGTGATTGGAGTCTCTACCAGTAGAGACTGCGATCGCAACCTCTACCAGCAGAAACTCCAATCCTACCAGTAGAGATTTGTCAGGGCTAAGGCTAGACTTTTAAGGTTAGGGTCAGGGGTCAGGGCAGAGGTCAGATTTAAAGTTCCATCTCGACTGGTCGAGATTAAAATCGCAATCTCTACTGGTAGAAACTCCAACTCCACCAAATCGCAGTCTCTACCCTGACACACACATATATATATATAAACAAGGCCTCTGCATGTAGCTAGTGCCCCACAAACATCCCCAGGTGTTTCCCTACACTCTGCAGGCCATGGGGGCTTGCTACAAATTAAGAAAAACCTACTCACGAGTGGGGTTTGGGACCTTAAAAGTTCTAGAAATACTGCACAGAAGTGTTCTAACACCCCTGGGTTCCATTCTACACAAACTTGTGTGATAACTTACCAAACTGGAGCTTTCTAGGTACCTCAGTTTGGAAAATATGAGCTCCCAAAGTTGGACGAGATTTTTAATTGGCTATTTTTGGTGGCAAAAATCTCAGTGTGGGACAGGTACCAGAGACCCCAAATTTTTCTCCAAGACAGTTCCATCTGTCTTCTATCACTGTACAAAAAAGCAGCAGGGTTATATTTGTAGTTACTGAGATATTCTTACTAGAAATGGCATGGGTAATGTCAAAATCGTTTTTTGCTTTTCAGTACTTTAAATTGGGATACAAGTATTAGTAGTCATTCCTATGGTAGTATTATGTATGTTGTGTTCTTTTTGAAATGTTAGTTGTTAAAGGTGACTACCTTCAAAAAGTGTAATGGTAGAACTTAGGTATACCTAAGTTATAACTTAGGTATAGGTTCTTTTGCTTGTAACATGACATTGTACAATTAAATTTAACATGTTTAATCCCACTGCACTGATACTGTAAAATTCAACATTTTTGTTGAAGTATGTTGTTATTTTTTTAAATTAATTAACCATAAACTACTACAGAGCTCCCTGAATTCAAGTTAGTACATGTAATTTGTATGTGTATGTTATAATTACATGTATGCATTGCAAATGGGTGTCAACATGTCATTACACTTTTTGAAGGTAGTCCCCTTTAACAACTAACATTTCAAAAAGAGCAAAACTACCATTGGAATGACTACTATCAATCAATCAATCAAAGTTTATTTCTATAGCACTTTTCATACATAAAGTAGCACAAAGTGCTTAAAAAGTTAAAAACAAAGATTAAAAAGACAATGTCTCACATCCCTCCCAACTCCTGCCATCATCATACTCCCTATCAACACACACACATACACACGCAGACAGTCACACAGCCACGCACACACACACTTCTACATCAGAAATAGTGGCGTTGGTTGGCTGAGAGCAGAAGCACCAGAAAGAGGAAACACCATCTTTGAGAGCCGCCCACACCCGGGGCAGCAGCAGGCCCCAACAGGTCAACTAGCTCCAGGGCCATTAGGCCCAGGCCCTGCCAAAGCCCCAGATGCAGACGGCTCCCCACTGAGGAAACACTGGAATCTAAAATAGACGTGTTGAAAATAACAGGTAAAACTAAAAATTGAAGAATAAAATAGCTACTAAAAGATGGAGAACAGTAAAATAGTAAATAAATAGTAAAATAAATACTAAAATAGTGAAATAATTATATAGTATACTAAATAATAAAATATATAAATAAAAGCAAGACCAGTGAATAAACAGTATAAATTAAGGCATTAAGATAAAATAAAAGCATTACGTAAAAGCCAGTTTAAAAAGGTGAGTCTTGAGCCTGCGTTTAAAAGTCTCTACGTTCTCTACAGCCCTCAGGTCCTCTGGCAGGCTGTTCCACAGGCGAGGGCCGTAATGTTGAAAAGCTGCCTCGCCATGAGTCACTGTATTCACCTTGGGAATTGTTAAAAGGCCAGTGCCAGAGGACCTGAGGGTCCGTCAGGGTTCATAAGGTAAAAGTAGATCAGACAAATATGAAGGCCCAAGACCATTAATACATTTAAAAACTGTTAGAATAATTTTAAAATCTACTAATACTTGTATCCCAATTTAAAGTACTGAAAAGCAAAAAATGATTTTGACATTACCCATGCCATTTCTAGTAAGAATATCTCAGTTACTTCAAATATAACCTTGCTGCTTTTTTGTACAGTGATAGAAGACAGATGGAACTGTCTTGGAGAAAAATTTGGGGTCTCTGGTACCTGTCCCACACTGAGATTTTTGCCACCAAAAATAGCCAATTAAAAATATCTTCCAACTTTGGGAGCTCATATTTTCCAAACTGAGGTACCTAGAAAGCTCCAGTTTGGTAAGTTATCACACAAGTTTGTGTAGAATGGAACCCAGGGGTGTTAGAACACTTCTGTGCAGTATTTCTAGAACTTTTAAGGTCCCAAACCCCACTTGTGAGTAGGTATCTCTTAATTTTTTAGCATTTTTAGCAAGCCCCCATGGCCTGCAGAGTGTAGGGAAACACCTGGGGATGTTTGTGGGGCACTAGCTACATGCAGAGGCCTTGTTTACCAACTCACAGCTCTCTGGTATGTCTAGAGGCTGAAAAATAACCACTTAAAGATGCAAAAAACGCTGTCCAGGCTTTTTATAGCCCAAATTCTGAAAATTTCAGACCTCCACAACTCAGAAACTATTTGAGCTACAGGCCTACAATTTTGCATAGAAAGTACTTTTGTGACGATCTAATGGCATACAAATTTAGGACTAATTTGAAAATAGTGCGGCAACCACCATCTGGTGAAACCACACAGAATGACCCTGTAGTTGAATATGTTTGTTAAGGATAGATTTTGTGCATTATTGTTGAAGACATGACCATCATCTGCATGCATGATAACTTATATTGTTGCAGCTTTAGGACATTAAATTATTCCATATTTTACTCTTTTTTGTTCCTTCTTCTGCAGACCATGTCCATCAACTCCTCCTCCTCCTCCATTCAGTTTGGCTTCTTAGAATGCAAGAATTCCTTGGCCAGCAACATTCTCTACACCATCTACACCGTCACTAACATCTTCCTCCTCTTCCCGCTCTACGTTCTCATCCTCTACATGGGTTTCCATCCATGGAGTCGTCAGCCGATGAGCCACTCCGACTTCTTCACCTACAGCATGATGGTGGTGGAGATTTGTGGTGTTTTGGGCTCGTTCTTCTACACTTTGAGCATCTTTGTTAACAATGAGATGCTTCTGCTGTTTGGGGTACTTGTTTACACCATTATTTTCACAGGACAGAGCATGTTCCACATCCTGACCTGTGTGGAACGCTACCTGGCTGTTGTTCACCCAGTCACCTACATGAAGCTGCGACAAACGAGAAGCATCCAGATCAGGAACATCAGCTCCGGGTGTGTTTGGCTGATTTGCTTCGGTGGGGTCGGATTCACATATGTCCACTTCCCTTTTTTTCCCACCACCCCACTGTTCGCCTTATTAGGTGTTTGCGTGTTTATCGTGTTGTTCTGCTGCCTGTCGGTTCTCCACGTTCTGACTCGTCCAGGTCCGGGGGAGGTGGCTGGGAACAAGGAGCGTGTTGACCAATCCAAGCAGAGGGCTTTCCATATGATTTTGGTGATAACGGCAGCACTGCTGTTGAGGTTTGTCTCGCTCCTGGTGTGTTTCGGCTTTGACTACACATTGCTGTTGGATGCGAAGGATTTGTGTACGTTGATGGATGTAGGGACCTGGTTGACGGTTCCCAGCAGTCTGGTTCTGCCGCTGCTGTTTCTGCACAGAGCGGAAAAACTAACATGCTGTCGACAGAGAACCCAAACAAAGTAGAGTTATCCCACCTCAAATAATCATGTTTCTTCTGCTCCACCATCTAGGATGTGATTGAAACTTTTGTGTCATAAGCTATAGATATCCATCCATCCATTATGTACCACTTAGTCCTCATTAGGGGCTGGAGTCTATCCCAGCTGACTTATGGTGAAGGCAGCGGACACCTGAACAGGTAACAGGCTATCAAAGGACTACATATAGAGACAAACAATCACACTTACATTCACATCTACGGACAATTAAGAATCACCAATTAACCTCAGCATATTTTTGGACTGTGGGAGGAAGCCGGGGTACCAAGAGAAAACCCATACATGCACAGGGAGACCATGCAGAAAGGTCTCGGGACGTGAACCAGGGTCACTGCAAGGCGAAAGTGCTAACCACTGATCCACTGAGCAGCCAACTGTAGATATCGAAAATGAAATACTAGATTAATATATCAAACACCTTCTGAGATAAATTCATTAAAAATTTGCTTGTCAACCCATTTTTGGCAATTTTGTCCTCACACACTGACATTTCAAATAATCTCCAACTGTGGGTGTAGTTTGTGTAATTTCTTAAGTCATTAGGATGACATTAGTTGTCTAATATAATCAAATACAGACATCTGGGATTTTTCCAGAAACAAATATTTGTGCATTTACATACATTTGAAGATAGTCTATTGTACTTACACTCAGGGGTGAAAGTAGTTTTAAACTCTTACCGGTACTATTACCAAAACCCTCATCTCACTCTAACTTCATGCATTTTAAAATAGCAAAGTTAAAACACAAACAAATAAAAACATATTAATATTTTACTGTAGGCCAGTGGAATAGGTAGGAATTAATAACACTTGAAAATACGTTAAACTTTTTGCTTTAATTGAAACACTGATAAACATCCAGAATAGAAGGCTCTAAGAACAGACATGAGGTCACCAGCAAAAACACTCAGAATGGAACTAAACATCAAAACACATCACCTAAAAGATTTTCCACAGAGGTCTAAAGTAGTTCTAGTAGTAGTAGTTAGTTTCTGATTTTCTGTGGTAACCCTTCTTCAGTGTCCCTGCCTTTTTTTTAATCAAAGAGGTTATTTTCCTCTGCATTAATACTTTGACAAATATTTGTTGACTATTTTGCAGTGCTTCTCTCCGTTTTTATCTAAAATATGTATCTGTGTAAGATAACCTTTGTAAATCCAGCTTAAAGTTTTTCAGCCAATCACAAGAACGTGTGGAATTTCAGGTGCAATTTATTGCTCGCCCCGTCCCGGCGTGAGCGGCGCTTGTTGACGTCTATTGACTAGTTGTGGGAAATGTCCCAGTGTAATAAATCAAGCGCACCTACTTGCTATTGGCTGCTATTGGCCATAGCAGTCGCTGTGTTACGGAAAGTAGACACACATGCGCACTCATGTACTGCTGAGTGAATGGTCGATAGCAGGCAGCCGGGCGGTGTACCCATAGATACCGGTGGAAGAGCGGCGTACCGCCACCAGATCTTTTGCCGGTACGCAGTACTGGACCGGACCGGCTTACCTTCACCCCTGCTTACACTACTGTTCAAAAGTTTGGGGTCACTTAGAAATGTCCTTATTTTTGAAAGAAAAGCAGTTTTTTGTCAATGAAGTTAACATTAAATGAATAATAAATCCAGTCTAGACATTGTTAATGTGGTAAATGACTGTTTCTATCTGTAAACGGCTGATTTTTAATGGAATATCTCCATAGGGGTACAGAGGAACATTTCCAGCAACCATCACTCCTGTGTTCTAATGCTACATTGTGTTAGCTAATGGTGTTGAAAGGCTCATTGATGATTAGAAACCCTTGTTCAGTTATGTTAGCACATGGATAGAAGTGGGAGTTTTCATGGAAAACATGGAATTGTCTGGATGACCCCAAACTTTTGAACGGTAGTGCGGGTCAGCAAGACGATACTTGAGATCCAGTGTAATTGTTATTCTAGAACTGTGGATTTAAATTTGATATTTATATTTTGTAAATGTCTAATATAATACTGGAACTGTGTCACTGAACAAAAATAATGTCTTTGTAGAATATTATTTCAGATACGGTTTCCACACGTTTTACATTTTCCAAAAATAAGTTAACCTCTGAAATGTCCCTAAAAGGTTGAAAAATCTGCTTGTAAGTTTCTGTGAACATATATTTCACTTTTACATACATTATATTCTTATTTTACTCAATATAATTTCAAATCATGTCTTTGAACACACTGATATGTGAAATTACACTTCAGGTGTCCTAAAAACATATTGATACTTACTCATATTTTACTGTTATGTCAGATGATATTGGAGGTATATTTTTTGTTGTAGTCATGCAGATTGATGTTTGATGTACTCTATATAAACTGCTTGTGCTGGTGTGTATTTTTATTTCATGTTTATACTTGATATGTAGGTTTGTGCATTTCCAATTATGAAGTCAGAACTGTGTCACCAAAATGCATTCTCAATCTAAGTTCAACTTTCATTTACCTTGTTATATTTATTACTTATTATACTCATCATATAAAACATTTAATGTGCTTTGTTTTGTTTTAATCTGTTTGTTTTGAGTTGCTACAGATACACAACACATTGTACCAAACTTAAAAATGTAAAACTACTGCATGATTGTATGTACTTCTTAATTTTTTAAAACTCCGTCCATGCACCGATGTTTCTATGCAGATTGACTTGTTCAGTTTTTAATGATTGTGAGGCTTGTTGAGTTGCTCTGAATGGAAAAATAAATATCCTGTGGTTCATTGAGTGGCTTCATTTCCCTGCAGAACGACGACCAAAGCAGAGGAGGGACCCAAACATGCAAAAAAGCCACAATTTTGTTCATCTTTCCATCCACACAAAGACAGCATTTGTTACTCTGACAGGACACCTGAGGACGAAACCTCCAAATCAAACTCCACATTTCATAATTACTTACAAATGACCTGATATTTCATTATTGCTGCTGCACGACTAAGTCCAGGTAAGATTCTGCTCTTTTGTCTTGCCCCCGTGTTTCTAATTTAAGTATTGAAAACCTTGAAAGATTTTAAAATATACTTCAAACTCCACAAAAATGTTACAAATAACACAAATACTTTAAACACAAAAATTACAAATGTGCTCTAAAGTCACAGGAGGAATTGGTATGTAAGTTTTTAAATTACTTGATGTTCCAAATATTATTTCACATCTGAAATTAAACCCAATCACAAACTGCTGCTGTCAAATTTATATGGAAGTGTACCTAACAAATAAATGATTATTTTTCATGCATTATGTACATTTTGCAGAATAACATTGACTAAATAATGTCACTAAACATCTTGAAATGCAAAATAACATTGTAATGCATCTAATGTAAAAATCTGAATGTGAAATAATGAAGAGTTTGATGTTTCAACTCTGGATCTAAATGTGAAATTTACCCCCAAAATAATTAACTGCTTTCAAGGACTTTTATGTAAAGTTTGCCTTAAAAAAAAAAAAAGAATAATTTCACATTTCTGTTCATTATGTAAATTTTTCAGAGTTTATATGACAAAATCGCATCATTGTGGATCATGATATGCAAAACACGTCAAAATTTACACAGGAATTGTAACAATGTGGAATGCAGTGGTGAATTTATTTGTATATTAATGTAAAAAAAACATAAGTTAACGATATACATCATACATTTTGCGAAAATAAATATGATGACAATATAGTGTCATTTAACATACATCTATTAAAAAAATTCTTGGTAAATACCACAACCCTGTTGTCAAGAAATTAGTTTGTACTTTTACACATGAAATAACAAAAACTTTACATTTTACATGAATAATATATATTTTTCTCAAATGACTACAAGGACAAATTTATCTAATGGAACATACTAATATGTGAATCAACATTTCATGCAAAAATGCAAAATGTTTCTGTTTAAAGTACTTGATGTTCCAGATATTTTTCACGTGTTAAATGCACCAAAGAATGAATTTATTCAGTATGCAGCGGGTCCTTGAATTACGTCAGAATTTCGTTCCGATGACACGACGTAATGCGCTTTTTTCTATAAGTCAGAACTCACATACTGTGACGTACTATGTGATGTAGAACCAGCGAATGTAAACAACGTATTGCGCTGTGTGATGATGTGTTCATCCGCTTCGCTTGCCAACTAGTTCCCACTCAAAATTAGTTTTAACGTCGCAAAAGCCATCCATAAAAATGAATATTTTCTTCATACATTTATGGGAGATGGCGACATAACCATGAAACACCGTAAGTTGAGGACGTCGTACACCGAGGACCTGCTGTATTAACATGACTGGTTCTCTCAGGAGGACGGATTTTGTGCATTGCTGTTATAAACTTGAGCATCATCTGGAAACGTGATGACTATAAAATGTTTAAACTTCCATTGGACATTAAAATTATTCCAGAATTTCCTTTCTTGCCCTTCTTCTGCAGGCTATGTCCTTCAACTCGTCTTCCTCCTTCAACAGTTTCTACTTAAAATGTCGGTCTTCAACGTCCACCAACACCATCTACATCATCTACACCATCACCAACGTCCTCTTCCTCTTCCCACTCTACCTCCTCATCCTCTTCATGGGCTTCCACCGATGGAGGCGTCAGCTGATGAGCCACTCCGACTTCTTCACCTACAACATGATGCTGGTGGAGATCACCAGCGTTCTCGGGTCTATCTTCTACACTTTGAGCTTCAACAGTGGTATCGAGGTGTTGTTGAGGTTCGGGGTGAGTTTGTTCAGCTTGATTTTCCCAGGACAGACCGCGTTCCACGTCCTGACTTGTGTGGAACGCTACCTGGCCGTCGTTCACCCCATCACCTACATGAAGCTACGTGAAGCGAGAAGCATCCAGATCAGGAACACCGTCACCGCCTTCGTTTGGCTGCTGTGTCTTATTTGCGCTGGACTCATCGTGCTCCTCTTCCCCGTCTTTCCCAACACGCTGCTGTTCTGCTTCGTGGGCGTCGCCATATTTATCGTGTTGTTCTGCTGCCTGTCGGTTCTCCGTGTTCTGACTCGTCCAGGTCCGGGGGAGGTGGGCGGGAACAAGGAGCGGGTCGACCAATCCAAGCAGAGGGCTTTCCACATGATCGCGGTGATCACGGTGATACTGGTGGTGAGGTCTGTCGGACTGCTGGTGTGTTTCAGCCTCGAATATGTGCCGCATATTAAGAGAGATCTGGAAAACTTGTGCATGTTGATGATTTCGGGGATCTGGATGATGGTTCCCAGCAGTCTAGTTCTGCCGCTACTGTTTCTGCACAGAGAGGGAAAACTGACATGTTGTAGGAAGAATACGGAATCACGTTGAGGAAATAGAGTTTACTGATGTCGATGAAACAGAGTCCAGTTTTGGTACAAACAATATGGGGGTCAAGTGGTTGATTTGTCTGAGTAAACACGAGAAACATGCCTCTTTTTTTTCAGAGATGTGCAAAATAAATGTGAAATAAATGTATTTTCTGCCCATATTTGCATTCACATAGATTTTAATAACAAAATCATCTAACTGAACTTATTAAATATGTTGTATTTTCATTAAATAAAAGATTAATGTATATGTTTTCATTTAGGACAAGTGTCAATATCTATTATTAGTGATCAAGAAAAGCTGATAACTGGAACCAATATACATTAACAGTTAATTATTAACAACAAATAATAGTATTTAAAATATGTTTGATTATTAAAAAAAAGCTTCCTGCAATTGAAAATGTACAATAGAAGCAGGGGTGATGACATTTGAGCATCATATGACGCTACAACGCTCTCATTTTTACTGACTGATTAATCGATTTGGATCAATACCAGTTTGTTCTCTGTTTTCTTTATCTGTCTCTGTTCTGTCACTTTTATTTCCCACCATGGTTCAGCTCTTCAGGCTTTATTTATTATTGTTTTCCAGGTTCTATTTAAGGTTGATCTCTGGCTGCCTGCTAACATAGCTGCTAGCTGTTAGCATAGCCTCAACCACTCTGAAAGCAGCTAATGTCCTGGTTTATGGGGACATTTGTGCTTCTTGTTTAATTTTTGCTTGTTTGTGCTTTTGCATGTTAATCTGACTTTTGAAACATGTTTTCGTGCTCCAGATAGTGTTGACTGCAGACTAAGAGGCACAGCTAACCTGTAGGTGGTAACGTTAGCTTACCAGCTGCAGCACTTGCTAAAACAGAGCTGCTAATGTGCTCATCTGTCTCTGTGTAAACAATTGCATTCAGATACCTACTCGAAATCATCCTTTTAAAAATATATTAAAATGTGAACTTTTAATTTATGCTACCAGTCAAAAACCTTCTCATTCAGTGGTTTTATTTAACTGTATTCTACATTGTAGATTAATACTGAAGACATCACAACTACAGAATAATACACATGGCATTATGTTGTAAAAAAACAGCATTAATCTTCAGCATTAATCTACAGTGCAGAAAATAATGCAAATAAATAAAAAGCATTGAATGAGAAGGTGTGTTCAAACTTTTGACTGGTAGTGTATCTGATGTAAAAAAAAAAACATATACATATATTTTAGTGGAGATGAATCATTATACATTATGTCTATATTACATTCTATATATTTAGGGTACTGTGTGTGAACCTGTATTTTGAATGTGGTGGTGTATATTCACATTTAGGGTCACACTGAACATACTGATATTTGAAAGAAAATTACATGTATCTCATGTAAAAAATTTGATGTTGATTATCCCAGTGAAATATTTACATTTACTTAGATTTTTGCCATGATATATAAACACTGAATATTTGATGTGCTCCATACATACTATATAACATCCTATTGTAAGTTTTTGTCATAGTTTATAATTATATCTGAGGTACAGTATATTTGTTAATGTCATCATATTGATTTCTACTTTATGTTTGCAAATCTGTAAATTTGCAAACATAAAGTCACAACTTTATATCATTGAAATAATTAATGCTGTAAATTGATATAAAACAAACATGAATTTGAAATTCATGTGCGATGTATATTTTGTTTTAATCACGATGGGAACAGAATTGTCTCAATCAACAGTGAATCGTGATTTAATGCATCTAATCCCAGATGTGATTATTATTTAAACTGTCACAATTTAAATGTGAAATGTTCAAAAACCAAAATCCTGCTGTACTGGTATTTGATATCGTCTGTGACTTATCTAATTTAGAAAAAAACACACCTGATTTCCCAAAGACTTGATTATTTACATGCATTTTGTCAATGATCTACACTTTTCTGTGTGGGTGTTTGTGGTGGTATATAAACTATAACATGGGACATTATGTGGATGTGTGCTGTGTATCATTTAACTGGTGATTTCACAAAATAAAAATAAAATTACTGCTAAATTCAATGCATTTCCTGTGTTTGAACACGTCAAGAAGCCACAATTCCACTGTTGATTTTCCTCCCACATGTAAACAACATGACAACAACAAATAAATCTTTAATTGATGTGAGCTGAGGGTTTTGGCTGCTCTGACTTTTTTCATCATCTTTTATTGTGTTTTTACTTTTATTTAGTGTACTTTATTCAGTTTCAGTGGCTATTCATTCATTTTCATTTTCAGACATTTTCCTTTACATTTTTACTGCTTTGAACCAAATCTGATGTGTCATGTTTCCAAGTGCACATCTTTAGTAAACATGTACAAGTGATATGCAGTCAGTAAAGATAATTTATTCAGCCATTTGCCTAACCACAAGCTGCTACTGGCTCTGGGAAATACATTACTTCTGTTTTGCATTTGTCTCAGTCTTCTGTCACACCTGTGCATGAAACTGTGGGTAGAGTGGCCGTCTCGCAACCGGAGGGTTGCGGTTCGATCCCCCGGCCCGTCGTGCTCATGTCGAGGTGTCCCTGAGCAAGACACCTAACCCCTAATTGCTCCTGATGGGTCGTGGTTAGCACCTTGCATGGCAGCTCCCACCATCAGTGTGTGAATGTGTGAATGGGTAAATGTGACATATCATCATGTAAAGCGCTTTGGATAAAAGCGCTATATAAATACAACCATTTACCATTTACAACAGGATCATGGGTTAAATTCATTCAATTTAATAACCTTTAATGTAACTCATTTAACTGCATTCCAATACTCAGATGATTGTAGGATAAAGACTTCTGGATCTGGAAGGTCCAGTCTCTGGTGGATCAGTACTCCTAGATGGAACAACGCCATGAAGACTAAATAACATTTCGAGAAACTCTGAGAAAAGGTTGCTGAAAAGCATCAGTCAGGACAATACAAGAACATTTCCACATCCCTAAATATCTCTTGGAGTCCAGTTAAATCCATCACTAAGAAATGCAAGGAAGATGGAACATGAATAAAATTGACTAGAGCAGGACGTCCTCAAAACCGAGAGAAAGGAGACTAGTGAGGGAGGCCACCAAGACATCAATGACTCCTCTGAAAGAGTTACAAGAAAGAGACCCATGAGGGAGGTGAAGCACAGTGGTGGCAGCATCATGGCATGAATTTTACTATGTACAAGTCTTTTATTGAATCTTCTAAATTACTTTTCTGTGTTAATTAACTAATGTAAATGTGAGGTGATAATTTCTTAACATAAAGAAGTCTTATTAAATAATGAAATAAACTGATGCAGAGAACTCCCTTTTTGGTCCTTCTGACTGCTCTTCACTGCCGTCTCAAACTGAAATACAGAAATGTGTGTCTACAAGTTTTAAGCATTTTTTCCAGTAAATTAAAGCAAGCAAATTAGTTTTTCTCATTAACGGTCGGTGGTGAGGTCAGGGGACATTCAATCAAGTGTATTCAAATACCAGTCTATAGAGAGCACACAAATGTAGAAAACACAGCCGAAAGCAGTTATTGTTGTATTTATTACCTCATTTGATTACAGTAACAACCTTAAAATACAGCTTGAGCACACTGGTAGTATTGGGTTCAAGGCACACCTAAACACCTAAAAAATATCCATTTCCAATGGTCTGGCAAAAAAACTTCATCTACAGCTATTTCATCAACTGAACAACAACTTGAAAAAACATTTTGACTATATTTAGGTTTTAGATGTTTTTAAAGTGAGAAAAATAATATATTAAACGCAATCAATCGATTAGTTGAAATGAAAAACAAAAATGTCTGACGACCAACCAACACCTACTGAGTAACAACTTTGTGGCGATGGGCGTGGGAGAGCTCAGCCAACCCAGTCTCACATCAAATTGTGACATAGTCACGTTTGTCCACGATGCAAAACGTTACAATCTCACAATTTGGCCCTGAAAATTGTGAGATGCTCACGTTTTTTCCCCCCAATTCTTTTCTATTGGTCTGACGAAGGGTCACGTGACTGCTTGCTGCAGGCTTCTCAAAATGAAAACATGGCGGCTATTCCTTTTATTTTCCGTGGAAAATGCATTATTTTAAGATAGTTTGGACAGAAAAAAACATTTTGATGACATTTTTAGTGAGAAATATATATAACACTTTCACATTATCCATTCAGTTATTGGAAATGATCTGTGGTTTGGTTTGTTTTTACGCTGAATTTCACTTCACGGCATTAAATTGTGACAGTGTCACATTTTGTACGTTATGCTGGTTGATTAGGACGCTGCCAAAAACGAAAACAAGCGGTGTGCTTATTTTTGTATTGTTGCATTGTGTAATTTTTTGAGTTGTTAAATCATTTATGTAAGTCTTGGTGATTACTGCTAGTTACTGAGATGTCTTCCCCGGCCGTTCATTAGTTGACGTGCTTCGCTCCCTTGTTAACAAGTTGCATTTCAATGATCCACAAGTCTCTCGTTGTCAATGCAAACAACCGTATTTATTTCCATGAACGTGCTTTTACCGCAATCATTTGTTGAGCTCATCCATACACCAGTCAGCGCACAGCGATCTAAAAACTTTATTCCTGCCCACAACAAGATCCCCCTGTCTTTCTTTAGCCCGTGGAAGCGTCCATAGCAACCACCATAGCAACGGTGGGAAACGTAACAGTTCCACTCCAAGACGTGAAAGATTCATCGTAATAACAAACCAAAGATCACACACAAGAACTGAACGAATACTGTGAAATTAAAATGTATATTTTTTTGGTGTCGCTGTAATGCCTGAGGCTTTGCTGCTGTCCGCTTTCTGACCGTGGTCGGCAAAACACAGGGGAGAACTCCGTGCAAGAACCTGCTGCACCTTTCTTCTTCGGTGGTGTCTGTGTAAAACAATGTCCAACATGCAAACAGCACACCTAGCGCCATGAAGCACAAAATGCAGGTGTAAATCAATGACATCTTACAATTACAATGTCCTGTCTTTTAACTAATAAAGACACATATATAAAGAACTTTACATCAGTTTGTTTGTTTGTTTGTTTGTTTTATTAAGATCCCCTATCAGCTTTTGCAAAGCAGCAGCTATTCTCCCTGGGGTCTTCATAATTTCATTTGTGACAACACCAAAAAGCAACATGTACACAAAATACATACAAATCAAATTACAAAATACATAAACAATACATACAAAAATACACGTATACAATACAAATAACATACATATACAAAACCTGTACTAACCAAAAGCATACAACACATAATACTCCCACCTTGAATTATAAAAATAAACTTTTCTTCTTCAAAGATACCATGACCTAACAGTAATAATTAAAGAATAATCTACCTCAGAAACCAACCATAACATAAATCACATAAACAGTGACATTACAGTCACTACATTTAAGTTTAAGATTTAATTTAATGAATTATTGTATTTTACAAATTTCTATTCCCAAGCAACCCACTAAATTAATAACTAAAATTTTGTGCTACGTAATGCTCTTTTAGTTTTATTTTAAAGTTTTCAATAGTCCCCATTTTTGAGAAAATCCGGATGTTATCGCTCGCTCCCGACAAAAGCATCAGTTTTTTAAAATATTTTGGATTTCAATTAATTAGACAATGAACAAATTGGCGTAATTTCCTGGTGGGTGTGTTTATGCAGCCTATTAAACACTTTTTTCCCCATGAAATAAAGTACAATCCATACATCATGGTCCAGTGTTCATTGTTTGTTTTGTTCACTGACATAGTGCAATAAAGTTTTGTTTTTAAACCATCCAGTACCGTAATGAATATTGAATGAATATGGCATCTCGTTTACATCTCTAATTAAGGAGCAAGAAATTTACTGACGTTGATTTATGATTCAAGACAAGCAGAGGACACACTGTGTGCCCCTTTAATGTCCAAAAGGCCAATTAAGGTCAAAATCTCACAGATTCTTTGACCAATTTGGACCAACCTGCACATGCTTGATATTGGGTCCTAAACCAATACTGGTGTACGTTTTCAGACCACCAGGACCTACAACGGCAAAATAGGAGCAAAAAAGACACTGGAACAGGGGCCTTTGTTAAAATGAATGAGAAACAGTGTGAGAACATCAATCAAAGTGCACCAAAGTGCATAAAGTCATAGAACAGGGTGTGCTAATTGCTCTGGGAGCAAGTCTGCAGTGAAAACACCTTTGAAGGGGTCAAGGGTCAGTAAATCTGAAGACTTCAAATGAAGGAGACATTTTGTGCAACATATCAAGTATCATAAAAGTCATTCCCAGTGGAATTCAAGTCTGATATTGTGTGGGACTATTCAGAGCAGTCACATGAAGCACTGTATCTGTTTACAAGGGTCTAGCCCCACGGGAACCCGCGTTTTTCAGCAGTGAGGCCTGCTAGTAGTGATGAAGCCTGAGGCCGTCAAACGTGTAAAAATCATTCCTGCTCGGTCATTTTTGGGTCTAGTGACACCAAATCGGACACACTCCTACTAGACCACCTCCTGACCTTGCATATTTTTTTTCAGAGAGTTTACTCAAAAGGGGCCCAAGCACGGCCCTGTTTCTTACTCTACAGTTAACCCTTTAATGTCCAAATGCTTCAAAACGAGCTAAAAAGGTCAAAATCTCACACAATCCTTCACCAATTTGGACCAAACTGCACAGGTTCTATATACAGAGGCTAATGTGAACGCTCATGCATCTTTTCAGACCTCCAGGGGCCCTGAAGAAGGAATGAGGGCCAAAAAAACCACGTTTTTCAATAGTTGTCCCTCTTTTGCTCTCATTTCTCTTCTGTAACACTCAGAGAGCTGAAACCTGGGATGTGGTACCTCTGAAACATCTAAAATCTAAATCCACTGGAACTGTTTTGCTAGCCCCTCCCAAACCGGAAGTAGCTCCAGGAACGACATACAGACTTGTGCTTCAGATCAATTGTTCACCAAGGTCACCTGAATCACCCCTAAAAGTTTCAGCTCATTTGATGCAAAAATTACTAATTTATGGGGCTTCAATGTCCAAAAATGTGACATTTTGACCCTGCGCCAGGGGTCACAGGAAGGTCATAGAGACACCAAACCACCACAGTTCAGCTCCAAATATAGCCTAGTATAACATACTAAAAGATCAGCCCCAGGGTCCCAGTAGAAAAATCTGACCAAATGTTCATGTTAGGAAAATCAGGTCTTGTTAGACTCATTGACCCTGAGAGCCTTCTGCCAGTGGAATTAGACCCTCACCCTCATTTTTTACCCGAACGGGACGAAATTTTAACCACAAGTACTAGGGCCCCTTGTGAGTCGGTATATACAATATCAGCCTCCTAGGTCAACAGGGGGCCAAATGGTGCCATGTTGAAGTTTGGAAGTGTGCCCCTTTAATGTCCAAAAGGCCAATTAAGGTCAAAATCTCACAGATTCTTTGACCGATTTGGACCAACCTGCACATGCTTGATATTGGGTCCTACAGAAATACTGCTGTACGGTTTCAGACCACCAGGACCTACAACGGCAAAATAGGAGCAAAAAAGACTGCTGTAAACTTGGACATTTTAAAGCAGGGATCCATAGAGATTTTTGAAGCAGCTTCAAGCAGACGTTTGACAAACTGTAATTTTCTGCATTTCCATGTTGCCTTTATTGTTCATTCAAAGAGTTTGCTGTTTGGTTGCAGCACAATTTCCTTGCAGTCATTGTACAAGTGGAAAAGAATATTCCATCACTGAAAAATCTTTGTTTTATTCATCATAACATCTCAGCATTTAGTCATCATTTTATCATTAATTTTCTTTGGTGCACCTCACTGTGCCGCGCTGACTGACTCTGAAAAGAACACTTTGCCCACACACACAAAACTTAGGTCTGTTTGTGTGAAACTTTATTCGTTACCTTTTTTTGGCTACTTTATTGTGTCTTTAGCGTGTTTATGGTTCCTCATATATAAAGAGTCTGTATATTTTGTAATAATGAGGAGAGCAATAATGATATTTTTCTCTGTAGATGTTGTGTTATTTGTTGTTGCTGTAGTTGTGTTGCTATGCTGGTGTGTCATTAACTCCCTGAAGTAGTTTCTAGTTGCTCCAGTCGTATTTTAAATCCCCCTGGGCTCATTGTGTTTACTGCAATATAAAGTTGTGTGCCTCTATGAAAACAGCACAACCATGGATAGAAGTATGGAGAACTGAAAAAATGCACTTTGGTTTTTTTTGGCCCTCATTCCTTCTTCAGGGCCCCTGGAGGTCTGAAAAGATGCATGAGCGTTCACATTAGCCTCTGTATATAGAACCTGTGCAGTTTGGTCCAAATTGGTGAAGGATTGTGTGAGATTTTGACCTTTTTAGCTCGTTTTGAAGCATTTGGACATTAAAGGGTTAACTGTAGAGTAAGAAACAGGGCCGTGCTTGGGCCCCTTTTGAGTAAACTCTCTGGAAAAAAATATGCAAGGTCAGGAGGTGGTCTAGTAGTAGTGTGTCCGATTTGGTGTCACTAGACCCAAAAATGACCGAGCAGGAATGATTTTTACACGTTTGACGGCCTCAGGCTTCATCACTACTAGCAGGCCTCACTGCTGAAAAACGCGGGTTCCCGTGGGGCTAGACCCTTGAAAACAGATACAGTGCTTCATGTGACTGCTCTGAATAGTCCCACACAATATCAGACTTGAATTCCACTGGGAATGACTTTTATGATACTTGATATGTTGCACAAAATGTCTCCTTCATTCGAAGTCTTCAGATTTACTGACCCTTGACCCCTTCAAAGGTGTTTTCACTGCAGACTTGCTCCCAGAGCATTCAGCACACCCTGTTCGATGACTTTATGCACTTTGGTGCACTTTGATTGATGTTCTCACACTGTTTCTCATTCATTTTAACAAAGGCCCCTGTTCCAGTGTCTTCTTTGCTCCTATTTTGCCGTTGTAGGTCCTGGTGGTCTGAAAACGTACACCAGTATTGGTTTAGGACCCAATATCAAGCATGTGCAGGTTGGTCCAAATTGGTCAAAGAATCTGTGAGATTTTGACCTTAATTGGCCTTTTGGACATTAAAGGGGCACACAGTGTGTCCTCTGCTTGTCTTGAATCATAAATCAACATCAGTAAATTTCTTGCTCCTTAATTAGAGATGTAAACGAGATGCCATATTCATTCAATATTCATTACGGTACTGGATGGTTTAAAAAACAAAACTTTATTGCACTATGTCAGTGAACAAAACAAACAATGAACACTGGACCATGATGTATGGATTGTACTTTATTTCATGGGGAAAAAAGTGTTTAATAGGCTGCATAAACACACCCACCAGGAAATTACGCCAATTTGTTCATTGTCTAATTAATTGAATTCCAAAATATTTTAAAAAACTGATGCTTTTGTCGGGAGCGAGCGATAACATCCGGATTTTCTCAAAATGGGGACTATTGAAAACTTTAAAATAAAACTAAAAGAGCATTACGTAGCACAAAATTTTAGTTATTAATTTAGTGGGTTGCTTGGGAATAGAAATTTGTAAAATACAATCATTCATTAAATTAAATCTTAAACTTAAATGTAGTGACTGTAATGTCACTGTTTATGTGATTTATGTTATGGTTGGTTTCTGAGGTAGATTATTCTTTAATTATTACTGTTAGGTCATGGTATCTTTGAAGAAGAAAAGTTTATTTTTATAATTCAAGGTGGGAGTATTATGTGTTGTATGCTTTTGGTTAGTACAGGTTTTGTATATGTATGTTATTTGTATTGTATACGTGTATTTTTGTATGTATTGTTTATGTATTTTGTAATTTGATTTGTATGTATTTTGTGTACATGTTGCTTTTTGGTGTTGTCACAAATGAAATTATGAAGACCCCAGGAAGAATAGCTGCTGCTTTGCAAAAGCTGATAGGGGATCTTAATAAAACAAACAAACAAACAAACAAACTGATGTAAAGTTCTTTATATATGTGTCTTTATTAGTTAAAAGACAGGACATTGTAATTGTAAGATGTCATTGATTTACACCTGCATTTTGTGCTTCATGGCGCTAGGTGTGCTGTTTGCATGTTGGACATTGTTTTACACAGACACCACCGAAGAAGAAAGGTGCAGCAGGTTCTGCACGGAGTTCTCCCGTGTTTTGCCGACCACGGTCAGAAAGCGGACAGCAGCAAAGCCTCAGGCATTACAGCGACACCAAAAAAATATACATTTTAATTTCACAATATTCGTTCAGTTCTTGTGTGTGATCTTTGGTTTGTTATTACGATGAATCTTTCACGTCTCGGAGTGGAACTGTTACGTTTCCCACCGTTGCTATGGTGGTTGCTATGGACGCTTCCACGGGCTAAAGAAAGACAGGGGGATCTTGTTGTGGGCAGGAATAAAGTTTTTAGATCGCTGTGCGCTGACTGGTGTATGGATGAGCTCAACAAATGATTGTGGTAAAAGCACGTTCATGGAAATAAATACGGTTGTTTGCATTGACAACGAGAGACTTGTGGATCATTGAAATGCAACTTGTTAACAAGGGAGCGAAGCACGTCAACTAATGAACGGCCGGGGAAGACATCTCAGTAACTAGCAGTAATCACCAAGAGTTATATAAATGATTTAACAACTCAAAAAATTACACAATGCAACAATACAAAAATAAACACACCGCTTGTTTTCGTTTTTGGCAGCGTCCTAATCAACCAACATAACGTACAAAATGTGACACTGTCACAATTTAATGCCGTGAAGTGAAATTCAGTGTAAAAACAAACCAAACCACAGATCATTTCCAATAACTGAATGGATAATGTGAAAGTGTTATATATATTTCTCACTAAAAATGTCATCAAAATGTTTTTTTCTGTCCAAACTATCTTAAAATAATGCATTTTCCACGGAAAATAAAAGGAATAGCCGCCATGTTTTCATTTTGAGAAGCCTGCAGCAAGCAGTCACGTGACCCTTCGTCAGACCAATAGAAAAGAATTGGGGGAAAAACGTGAGCATCTCACAATTTTCAGGGCCAAATTGTGAGATTGTAACGTTTTGCATCGTGGACAAACGTGACTATGTCACAATTTGATGTGAGACTGGGTTGGCTCAGCTGCAGGAGAGAGAGGTGTGGAGGGGTGCGTGGAGGCAGCGTCAAGGTAATTGACACAGGTGGTGGTAATCGGCTGACCTGATTATCTCCGCAGTAGCAGCCGGAGCGGAGGATAAAAAGTCGGGCAGACAGAGATGAGGGGAGCAGCGGAGAGACAGTGGAAGCTGCGTGGACTGGGTGACAGCGGAGGCTGCGTACCGGACTGGGGTATACATTGAATCGTGAAGTAATAAACAATATTCCCTCGACAACCAAGGCGTGTGTGTATTGAGTGAACCCACGGACAGCGAACCTGTCACAAACTTCTTTTTTTTTTTTGTCTGCAAGTCCACTCAAAAATGACACCAACCAACCATGGTGTCATTGCTTAAGCTTCATGTGCAATTTTTTTCTTCTTTGTGACTGTGACCATCACCTGTCCTCATGGCAAATTAACCTATCATGTTTATTTCAAGCTGTTTCCTACATTATGCCATTGAGGGCTGTGCACACCCGAGTGAAACATAAAACAAACACAGGACAGACAGAAAGGTGAGGCATAGACAGTGTTCTAAGAGAAAAGGTGCATTTTATTTGTTTGTGCTCTTTAATTCACACCTTAAAACCAGTTACAAATCTAAGACGATTCACAAACACCACATACGACAACTGGATCAATCATGAAGATGTCAGGAGACCACAAGAAGGATAGATAAAGCAGAGTGAGATCCACAGACACTAACCCAGCAACCTCCACTGACTCAGCGACCGGAGGAACAAACTCTATTGAGTTTTAAGTGCCGGTGTGGTGGGTCTGGCATGCATGAAAACCTCCACCAAAAGGAGGGAACTGTCTCCTCCAGCCCAAGGAGGTCCACACAGCCCCCCCGCAGGAGCCACCGAGCGGAGAGCCAGCCCAAGAGCCCGGAGCGACCCCCGCCGACACAGCCAGAGCCCCAAGGCCCGCGCAGCAGAATGGGCCATAGCAGACCCCCACGGCGCCATGGGGGTCTGCTATGGCCCCATTGTTGTATTTATTACCTCTTTTGATTACAGTAACAACCTTAAAATACAGCTTGAGCACACTGGTAGTATTGGATTCAAGGCACACCTAAACACCTAAAAATATCCATTTCCAATGGTCTGGCAAAAAACTTCATCTACAGCTATTTCATCAACTGAACAACAACTTGAAAAAACATTTTGACTATATTTAGGTTTTAGATGTTTATAAAGTGAGAAAAATAATATATTAAACGCAATCAATCGATTAGTTGAAATGAAAAAAAAAAAAGTCTGACGACCAACCAACACCTACTGAGTAACAACTTCTAATGAGAAAATATGTCCTGTTAGTCACCTGGCAACACCATAGCAACCACATACAGCACATACAAGCTTATATACATTTATTGAAATCAATTGACATCCGCTACTTTATTTCTAAACACTTTTATTCACTATTTGATGTTATTTAAGAATAATCTGTTGGTTATAAACCTAATAGCTATCAGAAAGTACCAACTATCAGCAACCGCAACAAGCCAAGCCTAAAACGAGCCTCAATAACCAGATCACAAATCAAAGCAACGCCCGACAATCATCTTAAAAACTTTGGCAGCAAACCACCTTGAAAGTTTTCGCAGCAAACAACCAACACTACAGGCCAACAAATGGTCAAGCATCCAGAACATCATAGCAACCACCTTTAAAGTCTTAGCAACAAATGGGCAATTACCCAGAACCCAGTATCAACCACTTTGAAAGGCCTAGCTATCGACCATGTAAAAACAGGAAGAATACCGTAGCAAGCACCTTCAAATCTTTAGCAGCAAAGAAATATCTTGCACACTGTCGCAACCACTTTGAAAATCTTAGCAACAAGCAAACAACCTCCCACAACACCACAATAAACACATTAAAGGCCTTAGCAACAAGTGGGCAACCATCCAGAACACCACAGCGACCACTTTGAAAAGCCTACCAAGTAACCATGCAAAAACAGGAAGAACACCGCAGTAACCCCCTTAAAATTCTTAGTAAGAAGTGACTAACCAACCACAACACCACAGCAAGCACCCTAAAAGTGTAAGGAAAAAACAAGTAACCAGCTAGCACACCATAGCAACTACCTTAGCAAAAACCATTGCCTATAACATTGTAGCAATCATCCCAGAAACCTTAGCAACAAACAAGCTATCACCCAGAACATTGTAGCTACCATCTTAAAAGCCTCGAGCGACAAACATACAACAACCTTGAGCACCATAGCAACCACCTTCAAAACCTAAGCAA
This sequence comes from Acanthochromis polyacanthus, assembly GCF_021347895.1. NCBI lineage: Eukaryota > Metazoa > Chordata > Actinopteri > Pomacentridae > Acanthochromis > Acanthochromis polyacanthus. The sequence continues at coordinate 3,584,256 of NC_067136.1, forward strand.
TAAATTAATAAATGACCATCGTAGAAACTACTGTGAAACCCTTAACAACAAATATGCCACCAACCAGACCATCGCAGCGATTACCATGAAACCCTGAGCAACAAACGAGCAAATGCTCTGAGCAGCATAGTGACCATCCGTAACGCAATAGCAACCACCTTCAAACCCCCCCCCCCCAGCACCACCCTGAAAATACTAGCAACAAACAAGAACATCTCTGCGACCGCTCCAAAAACGCAACACAACACTTTGGCCAATCCAGTGGTCAATGCAATTTCCATGGTGAGATATTCAACTATTACATTTATTTTTCCAGTAAATTAGCAAGTGCTTCACATTACCTCAGTTTATTAAAATTCAGGGGGAAAAAAAAAAAAAAAATCAAATTGCGCCTGATTTGTTTGACAGCTAACTTGACAACTAGCTTCCGCAATCTGACACCTGACCAAAGTACTCTTAATCCTCTAAGAAAATTTACTTTGTCTAGATGCCCAGTTGATATCTTTACCTTTTGTTACCATGGAAACAGGGTAGTTTTCCTGCCCTGTGCAGGTACAGAAGAGGCAACACTGCACTGCTGGGCAGGCTGAACCAGTAACCTGAACTCCTCAGTGCACAGTTGGAATTCAAGACTGGTGAGTTGCCCACAGCTTTAGTAACTGTGAATGCAGCAAACCACAACCACAGCACTGCCAGTATTGCCGTAATGGTGCAGAAAGCCCTCTGCTTTGATTGGTCAACATGCTCCCTGTCCCTCCCTCCTTCCCCCGGTCCTGGACGAATCAGAGTGCAGAGAACACAGAGGCTACAGGAAGTGATGATTAACAAAGAGGCAAAAAATTGGATGACAAATGGGATGAAGGGAAAAGTGTGAAATAGACTAATTACACAACTCCAGGTGAAGGTCAGCAACCAAACAACAGCAATACAGATGTTCCTGATCCGGACCCCACGGGTGTTTCTCAGCCCCATGTAGGTGACCGGGTGGATGACGGCCAGGTAGCGCTCCACACAGGTGAGGATGTGGAAGTAATTCTCTCCCAAGTACAAGGTGCTGTTAAAAATGAACCCCACTGCCTCCAGAACTGGGAGTTCAAAATAGAGGCTGAAAGAGAATAGTATAGCCCCCAAGACTCCTATCAGCTGCAGGGCGGCATTGTGGAAGGTGAAGACGTCAGAGTGGCTCGCTGACTTGAAGGAGCGCTGCCGCCGCCATTGCTGGTAGCCAAAGTAGAGGATGAAGATGGAGAGGGGAAAGAGGAGAAGGAATCTGGTGATACTGTAGGAAAAGTTGATGAAAAAGCAGCTGTGGAGTTCATGCAAAGGTGAGAGTCAAAGGAGGAGTTGATGAGCATATTGACTGTGGAGTGCAGATGAAGACCTGAGGAAGGGGAGAAAACAAGCAGCTTGCTGTTAAAGAAAATATGAAATGACAAAATGGAGGTTAAAACAAATACAGTGGTGGTTTTTGACTCCCTTACCTGAACCGGTCGAGGCAGATGGCTGCCCTCCCTGAACCTGGTTCTGCTGGAGGTTTCCTCCTGATGCTAGACAGTCACTCCTACACAGTCATTGATATAATGAAGAAAAGGGAATAGAATTTAATGAAATATATAACAAACAAACAAACAAAAAACATAACAAAACTGAATTTTACACAATTAAAGAAACTAAACCAAAGCGTCATCATGTGGGATCCAGGGTCTCACTGAATTAAGCTTTAATATTTCTAGTGTTGCTCCACCATTACAGAGTTTCTTCAGTTTAATCATTCGACGTTTTGGACCTAAAACTGAATTCAGGACAATATTTTCTGCATTTTTAAAAATTTCATATGTTCCACAACCTGGGAAGTTTGTATTTTCATACTCAATGTATATTTGTGAATCCATTTTTATGGTTCAAAACAGACACTGATTGAATGGATCTTTGCCAACTGGCTCTTCAAAATGAGAAAATGTGCAAAGTTTTCCAACAAAGCTGGCATTACGGCTCCAGAAAGTTCCTGTAAGTGTATATATCTGGATGGATCCATATTTCCTTCTAAAAATGCAGTCTTTGATGGACATTTTACCAACTTTCGAGGCCTCCAACATCAGGAAAATAGCTTTTTTTAAATGAGAGTCAAAATTTCATGTCAACTTTGGTACTTCTACCCTAAAAAAAACCCTGTGGATCCATTGTCAGGGTTTATATCTCCACCTTCAAAATTTTAGCAGCAAACCATTAATTACGTGGAACACCGTAGCAATCATTTTAAAAATCTCAGCAACAAACAAACAAACACCCACAACAAACACCTTATCAACAAATGGACAACCATCCAGAACACCATAGCAACCGCCTTTAAAGTTGACATTTTACCAACTTGTGAGGCCTCTAGCATTAGTAAAGTTTTTTTTTTTTTTTGGATGGGAATCAGAATATCATGTTGGTACTTCTACCCTGAAAAAACAAGTACCTGTGGATCCATTTTCAGGGTTCAACATCTCCAGAAATAAAACAGCCATGAAATGTGTTGAGGAAACAGACAGAATAGCTTCTATCAGATTCAAATACACTCAACAAAAATATAAACGCAACATTTTTGTTTTTGGTCCCATTTTTTATGAGATGAACTCAAAGATCTAAAATTTTAGATCCACATACACAATATCACAATTTCTCTCAAATATTGTTCACAAATCTGTCTGTTCACAAAAGGCGCAGGCTGAAAACATCCCAGTTCTTGCATGGCCAGCATACTCACCGGACATGTCACGCATTGAACATGTTTGGGATGCTCTGGATCGGCGTATACGACAGCGTGTACCAGTTCCCGCCAAAATCCAGCAACTGCACACAGCCATTGAAGAGGAGAGGATCCCCACTCAGTAAAACAAAACTGCACCTTTCAGAGTGTCCTTTTATTGTGGGCAGTCTAAGGCACACCTGTGCACTAATCATGGTGTCTAATCAGCATCTTGATATGGCACACCTGTGAGGTGGGATGGATTATCTCAGCAAAGGAGAAGTTCTCACTGTCACACATTTAGACAGATTTGTGAACAATATTTGAGAGAAATGGTGATATTGTGTATGTGGAAAAAGTTTTAGATCTTTGAGTTCATCTCATAAAAAATGGGAGCAAAAACAAAAGTGCTGCGTTTATATTTTTGTTGAGTGTAATTGAATGGATCCTGCAAATGACAAATTTTTAACCATTGCCTCCTGGAAATGGGAAAATGCGCAAAGATTTCCAACAAAGTGTCACGACTCCCTCTTCTCCCTCTCCCACCTGGCTCCCCCAAGACCCTCTCCCTCCTCCTTATTTTCTCTTCCTCCCTCGTTTCTCCCTCTTCCTCTCTCCCTCCCTCCTTCCCTTCCTCACTCTCTCCTCTGCAGGGCATGATACGGAGTACGGCCACCAGCTGCCTCCCATCAGCCTAATCAGTGTTCCCTGGAGTCCGGACAGCTGACAACCATATCACTAATCACCTACCTGGCAATAAAAGACCGGCTCTCACATCCATTCTCCGTCAGATTGTTGCATTAAACTCACGAGTCAGTTGCTGTCTAGCCATTGTAAATTCTGTTGTATTTTGAACTTCAAGTTAACGTGTTTTTCTCCTCTGCCTACCTCAGATCTGCTGTCTGGACTCCCATACCTGCCTATTCCCCCCCAGAACTGTATGGACCTCGTTACCCCTGAGCTCCCTCCTTGGTTTTCCCCAACCCTCCTGGCCTCCTGGACCCCCGAGGATTTGTAGCCGTCAGGGATCCATCCCCAACACCTGTTGCTGCACTCTGCTCCACTCCAGAGCCTCTACTGCCGCTGATTCCCCGGCTTCCTTCTACCAGAACCCTCACCCAACTCGCCGCTCCTCTGAACCCATCTCCTCGTCCACCTCCATCCTTACAATAAAACCAGTTACAACTTCACTTTGCCTCGGTAGCGTGGTTCCCTGCTCGAGTCCAGACCTGCCTGGTGTGACACAAAGCTAGTAAAGTTCTGATAAGCATATTTATACGACCATTCGAAAATTTGGGGTCACTTAGAAATGTTTTTATTTTTGAAAGAAAATCTCCTTTTTTCAATGAAGATAACAATAAATGAATAATAAATCCAGTGTAGACATTTGTTAATGTAGTAAATGACTATTCTAGCAGGAAACAGCTGATCTTTAATGGAATATCTCTATAGGGGTACAGAGGAACATTTCCAGCAACCATCACTCCTGTGTTCTAATGCTACACTGTGTTAGCTAATGGTGTTGAAAGGCTCATTGATGATTAGAAAACCCTTGTGCAGTTATGTTAGCACATGGATAAAAGTGGGAGTTTTCATGGAAAACATGAAATTGTCTGTGTGACCCCAAACTTTTGAACAGTAGATTATGGATCCATATTTTCAGCCTTTGGTCAACATTTGACCAAGTTTTGAAAATGTGGCCAGTAAAAATATTTTTGAAAACATTTAAATACAGTAAGAAAAGTGTAATTTTATGGCCAAGCATTGTAAAAGAATGAATTACTATTTATAAAACTGCAGATTTTTGATGTGGACATTATTGACAGCTTTAGCCTGTTACATTTACAGTAAACACATTAGTTATTACCCAGTACATTTCCTGTGATTGTATAAAGCTTGTGAGCATTAATTCTGTTTTCCCATTTCACAGCCCTAAACAACATTCAGGAGTGTTAAAATATGACAATATTAGAAAAAGTTTTTTTTTTTCACAAAGTGAATCCTGTCTATAGATGATTGTGTGTAAAATGCTCTTTTCATTGTCTAGAATAGTTCTGACCAACCGCCTATCAACATGCTGATATAACCCTTGAAATTTTACCCAGAATGCACTTTTTAAGGTTTTCTCTGGTGACAGAAACACATCCAAGGTACCAATGATTGTTTCTAGGACTCTGTCACAGACAATAAACGGTTCACACTAGGATGCATCCCATAATACTGATGCTCAAAGTTGGTTATAGACAAAATGAACAAACCAGATGTAGTGTTCAGACTGTGATACCTGGACGGATGTAAAGCTGTCATTTTTTTTTTTTTTTTACCAGAACTCACATGTGTTTTTCCTCCTAAATGTCATGTGTCTATCTGCTGTACTGATGACGTTCTGAGGCTCAGAAATGAAGGAAAAAGTCCATTTAAAAAATGATAAATCTAGAGCTGATTCTGAGGAGGTCAAGGGAGAACTTAGGTTTTATGGATTCACCCCAAAAATACAACAGCAAACCCAATAATTGTAAAGATGCTTCATCTAAAACACAAACATACATAAGTATCAGTAGGATTTGGGACCAAACTCTTAAGTCTTACAACCAGAAACATGAAGAGAAAATCATGAAACTATCGTTAAAGACTCACCCTCTGTGGCTGTGTTGGTTCGTGGTCGTCGTTCTCCAGCTGGTGTCTGGTTCTAGTGTCCAGTCCTGCTCATGTGTGACGGTTCTTATTGGTGCTCAGGTGTCAGGATGGCTGACGAACTGGTTTGCATGTTATAAAACTCTTTTCACAGGGCGGCAACTCAATTAATCTTTTCTCTTTAATGTGATGTAAGAAGAGAGAGAAAGACGTCAGACTGAAAGACAGAACGTTCTCTTTAAGACGTTTCTGTGCTGTGTTACATTAACAAAGATGGAACATTCTGGCTGCATTGTTCTGAGAATGTTTTGGGGATGTTGTTAAGGAAACATTTTATAGAACCAACACAACAATTACACAATGTTCCAAAAATTTCAGAGAAAGAACATTCTCAAAACCAGATTAAAAAAAATGTTTTCCAGATGTCATCGAGGCCTCAGATGACAAAATCTGTTTAATACAGAATGTTTTATAACCTTTGTTTCTTGTGATATATTCAGGGTGGAACATTTTACCTTGTTGTTGAGAGAACACATTATAGAACGTTCTTGTGTAAGATATTTCCATAATGATAACAAAGGAAGAATGTTCTCAACACAACATAAGGTTCTAAGAGATGTCAGATGACAGAGTGTTGTTTATAAGACGTTCTTGTACTGTGACACATTAACAAAGATGGGATTTTATGGCTGCAATGTTCGGAGGATGCTTTGGGGATATGGTTTTGGGAATATTTTATTGAACCAACACAATAATTACACAATGTTCCAAAAAAATGTCAGAGCCAGAATTTGTCAAACCAACATTTAAAAAATGTTTTGCAGTTGTTTTCAGATGACAAAAATGGTTGTATACAGAACGTTTTGTGATATATTAACATTGATATATGGAACATTTGTGTTGAGAGAACACATTATAGAACGTTCTTCTGCAGGACACAGAAATGAAAAGAAAGGAAGGATGTTCTCGATACAACATCAGGTTCTTAAGATGCGTACAGACCTCTGGTGACAGAACGTTCTTTATAAGACGTTCCTGCACTGTGATATATTGACAAAGATGCAACTTTCTGGCTGCAATGATCTGAGGATGTTTTGGGGATGTTGTTACGGTGTTAAAAGAACATTTTATAGAACTATTATACGGTCCTTGTTTATGACAAAGGAAGAATGTTTTGAGACCAACATCCCAAAACTGTTTTCCAGATATTTTCGAGGCCTCAGATGATAAATATATTAAACGTAGAATATTATTACTTTGTTGTTGAAGGAACATATTATGCTCTCTACAACAAGAATGCTCTCAATGTAACACGTCAAAAGAACGTTCTCAAGATGTTGTCAAAGCCTCAGATCACAGAACATTCTCAGTGTTAACTGAGCTGGAACATTCTGGCTGTAATGTTCTGATGATGTTTTGAGGGACACATGACAGAGTCAATAAAATCTTCCCTCAACGTTCCCAGAGCAACATTCAATTTTGAGAACAGCAGGGCATGATGATCTAACAGTGTTAAAAAACATTTTTAGAACATTTAAAGTTATTCTACCTTTAAGAAGACCAGTCTTGGAACTACATGCTGAAAATCTGAGCAGAACTTTGGAGATTTTTTTCAGAATGTTTATGGAACAAAAATATTTTAAAAACATGTTCCTTTCTACATGACATGCATGCAGCATTACTCTGCAAAATTTTTTAAAGAAATAAACAGCGAAGGGTGGATCCGACTGAAAACATTTTCCCTAAAACATCCTCGACATTATCGCCTATTTTTGTCTACATGAGACCATGATTTACTCAAAGAACATCATGATCTTATGAAAAAGATCTGAAACAAGAGATTGAGACCATAAACACATTTGGAAAATGTCGACTGAACTCCCAGAAAAACTGTAGAGTCAGCTCATTTTCTCATAGACTTCAATACAATCTGACCTCTGAGGTGTTGCCCCCTGCTGGCTGTTAGAGAAAACATAGCTTTAAGACACTTTTGCATTGACTTTGCTTTTCTTACAGTTTGTGGGTATTAGTTCAGAAGAAAACCTTGAGCTGATGATGTTTTGTCACAGTTTACTGTAAAAGTAAGGCGGTTCTCAGTTTCATGTGCAAGCAATGCCAGAACCACTTCTGAGGATTCTCTCTGATCTCTGGGTTATGTTGTAGTTGGGAGAAGGTCAGATTTAGATTACAGACCAATATGGAGACAACTGGTCTGCTTATTCACATCAGAAAAGGCAATATTTAACCTTGACCAGAGCAGAGTGTCCTGACATATCTTCCTCCTACAGCGTCTGTCTGCCTGTCGGAAGATAATCTGGGATGACATCAGTACACAGCTGCAAGGACATACCTTAGAAAAGGGAAAGAGTAATCTTTCTCACACAATCAGTCTGTTGTTGTGCAGTTTATTTGACAAGTGAGAAGGCTGTTAATGATACAGATAAGACTTCTACAGAGCTTAGTATAAATGTACACAGAGAAAAAGGCAGACAAAAGTTCAAGTTCAGTTCCACGAAGCAGCTCTCATTTGCTGTTTTGCCTCATCAATATGTCAGAGTTGTTGTTTGACAGGATTCAAATGAGCCGTGAACTAAAACTGCTGCTTATTCAAAGCAGTCGGCCTCGCCTCACCCAGAACACCTGCGATTTTCTCACTCTGCTGGTATTTGCATGCTAATTATCTAAACTTCACACAAAGGCGTCGGCTTAACGCTCACAAGAAGAGTTCAGTGGTCAAAAATCAAAGGAAGAACTTTACAATCCTGCTCAGCTGAGTACACAAGTCTTACTGGTACTGTAATGATGGTATGATCACCAGCTGTGATTTTCTTTGTTTTTTAAAATTTCGGCATCATGAATTAGCCTTAAAAAAAACTACATTACCCATAAGGCTCAGCTGTAATTTACACAAAAAAGTCTGGAATTAAGTTTCTCTGCAGTGAGAAACACCTTTTAGTGCTTAAAGTGTTCCCAAAAGACTCACTAAACTCTCATTAGGCCACTCTACTCATTAAATAATTATTAGTATTTAAAAGTGATAAGACACATAACTGTGTCATCTGCAAAAAATGTGAAGAAAATATAGAATATTTACATCATTATGGGAATGAATCCTCTGAACTCAAGTTGATTTTAAGATGTTTTTTTGCTTCTTGCTTCACTGTTTGTTCATTTTTCACTCCATTTATTTTCTCATTAACCTCCGTTCTGTAATTTCTGTGTCTTTTTATCTCTCAATTTTGTCATTTTGTGTTTTGGTCTAGTGGTTTTGCACCTCATTAATCCTGTTTTGATTCTTATTGTAGATCTTTGGGACAGTGTTCTCTCATTGTGACTGTTTTGTTTCCTTTCTTATCTGTGTTGATTTGTGTCTCGTCTTTTGGTTTTGTGTTTCATTGTTCATTGTTTTGTGTCTCTTATGGTCATTTTGTCTTAATCGTTGTCATTTCCTACCTCCGTGGTTTTTTTTTTCCAATTCTGTGCCTTGTTTCATGTCGCATTTTTGTCGTTTTGGGTTTCATCTTCTTGCTTTGTGTCCTTTTGTGTTTTGATTTTGTCGTTGTGTGTCGTTTTTCTTGTTTGTGTCACTATGTAGATCTTTGAGACAGTTTTGGGTGTGGTCGTTTGTGTCTTGTTTTCTTGCTTTGTGTCTTGTTTTTGTCATTTTTCTTGTTTTTGCTTTTGTCATTTGGGTATCTTTTTTGTTTTGTGTTTAATTTTGTGTCTCTTTATAGTCATTTTGTCCTCATGTTTATAATTTCTTTTAGCACTGTTTTGCCATTTTTGTGCCTTGCTGTGTGTCTTGTTTTCCTTTTTTGTGTCATTATGTTGATCTTTGGTACAGTTTTGTGTGTAGTTGTGTTGTGTCTCAATTTCTTGCTTTGTGCCTCTTTTTTTGTTTTACTTCTTTTTTTGTCTTGTATGTGTCATCTTGTGTCTCCTTTTTCTTGTTTAGCGTTTCAATTTTTCCCAGTTTTCATTGTGCTCGTCTAGTCTAATTTGTCTGATATTTCTGATCTCACTGCACACAGGAGTTGTTCAAAGACTGTTGGAAAGTTGAAAATATGCCAATTCCTCTATTTTTTCAGATTTACAGTTTCTGGCTGATAAATGATGTTCTTTTAGTGATGCTTTTGTCTTAATCTCACGCTGTTCTGACAGGTTTTTGCTTGCAGCCTCCCAGTTTTCCGACCCTCTGCAGAAAAAGCAGCGGCAACACGAGGGAACTCGGAACCTGGAACCAGATAAACAAAAGAGACGCCAAACACTTAGTGAAGCTAAATGGCAACAGAACCTCTAACACAGAGGAAGCCACACTGGTGAATAACCTCAAAAACAGAACTCCTGTTACAACCATCACAGTGTTGAAGGCCCTCTGCTTTGATTGGTCAACACCGCCCCTGTCCCCGCCCACCTCCCCCGGCTTTGGACGAATCAGAACATAGAGAACAGAGATGCTGCAGAAGGAGACGATGACAGAGATCAAAGCAAAGAAGAAGAGACTGATGAGGTCAATTGCAACATCGTGTACTGCAATTGTAATCATCACTCCCAAGCAATTCAGCCAAACACAGGCGATGCTGGCATTCCTGATCCTGGCTCCAGCCCTCTGTCTCAGGCCCAGGTAGGTGATGGGGTGAACCACTGCCAGGTAGCGGTCCACACAGGTGAGGCCGTGGAACAGCGTCTGTCCAGGTGTGATGATGGAGAACAGGTACATCCCCACTGTTTTTAAGTCCAGTCGTTGAGCGTAGGTGCCAAAGTTGTAGAAGCAGGATCCGGCGATGCTGATCAGCTCCAGAGTGACCATGTTGTAGGTGAAGATGTCCGAGTGGCTCGACGCTGCAGCGACAGAACCGGACCGATGCTTCCTCCACCGCTGAAAACCCTCGAAGAGGACGAAGAGGAAGAGAGGGAGGAGGAAGAGGTAGATGATGAAGAGAGCTGTGGACATGGAATTCATTTCGGGGAAGTCACAGTATTCATCCTGGAAGGACGAGTTGAGCGACATGTCAGATCAGATGGACGACTAAAGAAGAAGAAGCGAAGAGAAAGGAAAAATGAGATTCAAGACTAACTAAAACACAGCACCATGCACTGTGTGATTCTAAACTACAAGAAGTGTACGCGTCGTGGAAACAGGTGTTTGTGTTGATCAGAATTACAGTAATGAACCAAGTCTCCATCCACTAATAAAGACCATGTTTATCATGGCAGTCTTGTCATCCATGCTGCTGGAGATCAACGTGAATGCAGAGCAGCTGCAGGACCTGCGCAGCTGCATCCTATCTACAATAAAACTGGAATCTGCTCTTTATTCAGCATTAGATCGCTCTGTCTGCTGTCTTTGCTCTCTGCAACCACAGTGCGACACCGTACCGTCGAAGCAGGTTGCCTCTCCTCCAAGAACTCTTCTCATATTGCACTTTTCCATTAGCACCTACTCGGCTTGACTCTATTCGGTTTGTGAGGTTTTCCATTAGGACATCGTACCTGGTACCAGGTACTATTTTAGTACCTACTTGACTGAGGTTCCAAGCAAGCAGAGTGGAGCCAATAATGTGACGTCTGCAGAGTGCAGGCCACTGATTGGACTGGGAGTGACGACACAAGAGAGCGACTCCTTCACAAACCCGGAGTGTTTTGTGACTGCAAGAAACTTTTACATTACGTATCCCATTGGTGGCAAGCTCATCTTAAACAAACCAGTATATTTTGAAAGAAAAGTTATTGTCTCCTGAATGCAGACAATAAGCTAGCTAGTTAGCCATCAACGGTACCCCCCCCCCCCCCCCCATTAAATAGAACAATCATGTATTTTGGTTCTTTCATAATTTTATGAAATGTGACAATCTGCCATTTCATAAATATACAGATAGCAAGTTACACTGATGCATAAAGTTGTGATAATCAAATTTTCTTAGTTTCATGCCTTCTTGACTTCTCCTGAGCGATAATTGACTACAGCTGCTGACTCCTCTGAGCTATTTTAAATAGAACCATTAGATCCACTCAGAGTCAAACACTGCAGTGGAAAAGTTTGAGGAGCTCAGCAAATATCTGAAAAAGCAAATCATCAACTTGAAAAAGTCAGAATGTCACTTAAATTAATTTCAGAGAAGCTTCAGATCCAGAATCATCTGCTTGTCAGTGTAAAGTTCACGGTCCAGTTGTGTTACTGCCACCATCAGGAAGAAAACACAAACTATCACCTGCTGCTGAGAGACCATTGGTCAGGATGGTCAAGAGTCAACCAAGAATCATCAAAAAGCAGGTGTGAATGAATGAGAAGCTGCTGTCAGTATCCATAGGGTTTTACATTAGCATAAGCTGAGAGGATCCATGAAGAAGGAAGTTCTTCCTCTAGAAGCAGAACCTTAAAGCTCCACTCAAGTTTGTTGCTGATCACATGGACAAAGAAAAGACCTTCTGGAGGAAAGTTCTGTGGTCAGAAGGAACAAAAACTGATGCTGGGAGGAGAGAAGGTGAGACCTTTAACCCCAAGACCACCAGACCTACCATCAAGCATGGTGGTGGCAGTATCATGCTCTGTGGAACTGGAGCTTCACACAAAATAAATGGAATAATGAAGAACGCGGATTACCTCCACGTTCTCCAGGAAATCCAGCAATCATCATCAGAAGGTTGATCTTTGAAACAGTTGGATGTTTCAACAAGACAATGAGTCCAAACATACATCAGATGTGGTAAAGAAATGGTTCAATCATGCTAGAATGAAAGTTCTAGACTGGTCTCCCCAAAGTCCTGACTTAAACCCATCAAGAACCTGTGGACTGATGAAGAAACCAGTCTGAGTGAGAAAGATGACAAATTCAGTTGAACTGCACCAATTCTGTTCAGAGGAGTCAAAGATAAACCAGAAGCTTGTAAACAGACACCATAAGAACCAAACTAAGATGGAAATGGACAAATTTGATTTAAAAAAAGGCATTTCTCAGTGTGCATCTTTGACCCAACAGATTTTGTCATATTTGAAATGGATCTAATGGGTTCTATTAAAATTGGTTCAGAGGAGTCAGCAGCTGTAGTCGACTGTAATCATCAGGAGAAGTCAAGAAGCCATGAAACTAAGAAAAATGGATTAACACAACTTTCAACGAAATTGATATTTCAAATTACTGTGGGTTTGTTTTTTGGCTTAGCAGATTTCACCATTTTCCCAGAAAACCTTTAATAAATCAATGAGAAAAACAAAATACAGGATTGTTTTTATGACAAAGATTCATGTGTTTAATGATTCTATAGGGAAAATTCAGTTCTCGGAGTCAATAGAAACAATAGACTAAAACGTTTTTTTTAAGTGAAAAGTTCTGTGCATGAGTGTAATTTCAATTTTAGCCCCAATATATTTAGACAGCACTAAATAGAGAAGCACTGATTTGCATAAATGCCAAAAGTCAGAGTAATAAAATGAACACGTTGCATTTAAGGTGTCTTTTCTGCAGTCCTGCATTTAACCACTGCATAAAAAACTGCCTTTAGTGTTTCAAGGGAAAAGATAAATGAATGTGAAAAACACAAACATATGTATAAAAACTCACATTTTCTTTGAGATTAATGTTCTAAATTTTACAAGAAATAAAAAAGCAACAGGAAAATCTTTGACATCAAACCAGGACACTTGTGCAAAAAAACCTGAAAACTACTCTCATATTAATGAATTAAATTACAAGGAAGAAGACCAATTTTTGAGGAAAAAAACTTGGATATTCGCTGACATTAATGTGGTAACTTTACAAGAAAAACACAAACAGACTCAAAACTCCAGGTATTATTTGAGATTAAGGCTGCACATTTTTGAGAGAAAAACCTCGAATGTTCTGTCTTATTTAAATCATAAATCTACAAAAAAATGCACAAACTTCACATATTATGAAATGTATCTTTATCTGACTGAGCAGAATCAAATGACAAACAGCATCACATGACCTTATCACACATCTGAGTTACTATTCAGAGTAAATTTTGATGAAAGATGTTCTCTAGAACTGTGATGAAACCACCGAGCACTACCACACACTTAAACCTTTAAATGACAGTAAGTTTAGAGCTTAAATTGCATATTTGAATTTTCAAAAACACGCACCTCGTCTGTGTGTTCGTCTCCAGCTGTTGTTCTGTGTCTGTTTGATGAAGCCTCATACAATAGATTTTAATACTGGGCTGCAGGACTGAAGAGTTTCTTTGCATGTAGAAAAACAAACCGGTGCTGTGACGCGACTTTCACTAGTCGGATAGATGAATGTCAGAGAGAAAAGACAAGCAGCTTCTGAAATGTTCTGAACACACTAAGACATCTGGCCCACAGTTGGGAAGCAACTTCAAGTGTCTAGACATTGTTAATGTGGTAAATGACTATTCAAGCTGGAAACGGCTGATTTTTAATGGAATATCTCCATAGGGGTACAGAGGAACATTTCCAGCAACCATCACTCCTGTGTTCTAATGCTACATTGCATGGGCGTAACGGATGCGGGGTACGCGTGGGACATGTCCCCCGCACTTTCCACATCTGTCCCCCGCACTTTTTTCAGCCGTTACAACAGCTAAACCAGTTATTAGCATCCAGTAACGTGTTTTCCCGAGCCGTCTTTGAATGCACCATGAGCGCATGCTAACGCAGGTGTTCCACAGGAGACGTGCTGCTGTGCTGAGCAGTGCTGAACGTGCGTCTGGAGTAATGTTTAGCAAACCAGCCAGAGCCAGCAAGAAGCAAAAAACTTTACACAGTTCTTTCCAAACAAACCGTGTAAGTTGTGTGACCTTGTTGGATGCAAACAATGTTAGACTTGTTAGCTAAATGATGACAAGGTAAAACGTGGCAATATATCAATATGTTAAGCTAGTTAACAATAATTTAAATGTTGTTGCCTCTGTTACATTACTGCTAATTAGTTTATTCTTGGAATAAACCCAGTCCTCTTTCATTTCTGGGCAGAAGATGTGCTCACAATTGCTCTCCATGTATTTAAGTCTTTTGGTCCCTAAAGAGGAGAGTCAGGGAGGAGAATAAAGAATAGGCTATCTATGGTATAAAAGTGGTTAAATTTACAACTATTTTTACTGCTTCTCTTTCAAATTCTATCTCAGAATTTTGATTTTCAGATTTTTTAATGATTATTTCCATAACAAAGAGCAGAGTCAGCAGGAGATGGACCAGAGGCGGCGGCCAGCAGTAATGTTGACCATGCAGGGTCTGCAGAGGTGAAAAAAATATGTATCTATGGGTTAAAGTGATTTTGAGGTTAAATTCCACTGCAAGTTTTACTCTTCCTGATGCTATTTCAGAATTTTTCTTACCACATTTTTTTTATGTTTATTGCCATAACAGAAAGAGCAGAGTCAGGGAGGAGATGGATCAGAGGCCAGCAGCAGGGACAACGATGTAGGGTCTTTACAGGTAAGGAGAGATTATAACTTCCTGAAAATAAGATATCTATTGCAGGGAGAAACCAGGCAGTACTGATCATTTCATGTTCAGTGTTTGGCACCTTTGGCTACTCGTCCAGTAGATGTTCAAGGGACATTGTTGTCAACTCAACTAGAGTTTGGCCACTAAAACTTTAGATTTTATAGTTTAAAGTTTTATACTTTATAGTTTAAAGAACTAGCGTAGTTGGTCCCCTGGTATTGTACTGTGGCTGTTAGGGATTATGTGGTTCTTTAGCCACTAAGGACGGTGCAATTAAATGTAAGAGAATGATAAATCGCTCTGAAAAATTTGTCCCCCTCACTTCTGAGATGGTGGTTACGCCCATGCTACACTGTGTTAGCTAATGGTGTTGAAAGGCTCATTGGTGATTAGAAAACCCTTGTTCAGTTATGTTAGCACATGAATAAAAGTGTGAGTTTTCATGGAAAATATGAAACTGTCTGGTTGACCCCAAAATTTTAAACAGTAATGAAGGTCTACTTTAATTCATTTAACTCTCCTGTTCTCCTCATTTACTGGCGCCAAAAAATATTGTTAGCTTGTCTGGAAAAAAAATTTCAAAAATTCAGCAAAAATATTCACAAACTTCAGAAAATTTGCAAAACTTTCAGGAAGAAAATTCCAATAATTCCTCAAAAGATTACCTTGAAAGTTTTATTTTAAAAAAAAAACAGACAAACAAATATGGCAAGAAAATTCTTGTAAATATTTTCAAAAAATGACTAAAACCTTACAAAAACCCTAAAAATATCTAAAATGATTACATGTATATCATTTAAACTTTTAATATTTTCTTGAAGAACATTCGCAAAAAAAATAAAAAAATCAACCAAAAACCAGCGGAATTCACTGGATTATGGTAGATTTTTTGTGAATATTCTTAAACATTTTTAACATTTCTTTTTTCCATCAAAAAAAAAATTTGAAAATTTGGACATCAGAAATTTCACTGTGATTTTTTTTTTTTTTACCCACATTTTCAAACTTTAAAACGGGTCAATTTTGACCCACAGAACGACATGAGAGTTAAAGCAACTTTAACTAATATAGAGCTAGTTTAATCTATGTACTCTACCCTTCAAAGGTTTGGGGTCACTTTGAAATGTCCTTATTTTTGAAAGACAAGAATTTTTTTCGATGAAGATAACATCAAATGAATAATAAATCCAGTGTTGACATTGTTAATGTGCTAAACAATTATTCTAGCTGGAAACAGCTGATTTTTCATGGAATATCTCCATAGGAGTACAGAGGAACATTTCCAGCAACCATCACATTGTGTTAGCTAATGGTGTTGAAAGGCTCGATGATTAGAAAAGCCTTGTGCAGTTCTGTTAGTGAGTTTTCATGGAAAACTTGAGATAATTTGAGTGTAACACAATTTATTACAATAAACCATTCCAATTTCATTCACTGTGAGCCCAACATTGACTGTATAAATAGTGAAGTACGTCTCACATGAGTTAATTAACCGATGCTCAGGTGGGATTGGACCCGACAACTCCGACCCACTCATTTGCCTGTCGTCATTTTCGTCATAAAATGTTTTGTTTAGCAAAAACCTCCACAGTCCTGCTGCAGCCTGAACTATTCACACCGGTGGGAAGAGCAGCACATCGACCAGCCAGGTGGGTTTTATTTAATAACCTCATTGTTTGAAGTGTTTTAAAATGACCAGATTTAGCCTCATTTAGTCCCTTTGTAAACTCTGTGAGATTCTGTTCATCATTCGTCCCTGCAAATCTTACAAAGCTTTTGGTAACAAGAACTTCTCAGTTTCAAGGACTTTCATCGAAACGATCATTTCAGTTTTATGTTTCATCAAAGATAATTTTTTCATTAAAAAAGAACCTCTTCGATGTTTTAGTAATCTTCTGAAGTCTCAAAATTACCTTAAAATTTTCTAAAAATATGCTTTTCTTGATGGTGACTTTAGCGGCGGCTAAAAGAACTAATCTGCTTTTCTGGTTCCGATTGAAATAACCCAACAAACGACAAATTGATCTCTAGGAAATTTCATGAAAGCTTGCGTAATTTTATGACCTCTCCTCTAGTGCCACCTGCAGGTCAAACACTTCATTTATCCCAGGATATACCACATCTTCAAGGCTACCTATATTGCATCTACTGACAACCACGCGTCTCAAACAACAAATTAGAAAACAAATAAATTCCTTTGTCCAAAATTTTGATTTATAAACAAATATCTGCAGATGTGACCATTAATCGGCAGTTTTAAATCTTTACAGAGATTCTTAGGGGCACAAATGTCAAAAAATTATGAAATCAACATATAAACACTATTTTCCAGTTGAACCAGTCCTGATCAGAACTACCAAATATTCATTAATTTTAAAGATTCAGAGAAGTTGTTAATATTAATCTGATATTTTTATGGCATTTTTCTTGATGTTGACAATTTGTCTTCAAGGTCCTGAGTGTAACTTGTTTTGTCTACATGGTCTTTTATTGGTTTAATATGGGAACGGAGGGAGCAAAACTGCCAAGAAATCAACAATGAAAAGCTGAAAAATGTGACTTGGATCACATCAGTTTCTTCATATTTAGCACTAATTACTAAATGCTAGCATTGTATGCAAAGCTGATCCTTGTACCAGCTTAATAGCATGTTAGCATTGTCCTTTTAACTACAGTACTACATTGATTTTTAGCATTGGCTGTGTCCGAAATCGCATACTAACATACTACTCGTACTAAGTGTGACGTCAAAATAAGTATGTAGTGCGTTCACACTGGATAGTATGAATAGATTGAGTACGCGAGAAATACCCGGATGTATACTATTTCCGGAAAATTTTTAAGTATGCGCGGTGACCACACTAGTCATACTCAACCGCCCCATAATGCTTTGTGAGCTGCCCACTGAAATGGAAGCCTCTGCGGGATCTGTGGCCGGATCGGGGCGATTTTTATTTTATTTTATGTGGTTAAGCAGTCATCCTAATCACCCCACAGATTTGAGAAATAGGCGTTTTCTGACTTACGTTTTAAATTTGTCAGACGCCGCACAACGTGCTACTGAATGCTAGCAGCTAGTTGCAGCAGCTCGCTTTGCATACAGAACAAGTAGCAGCTACTTCCAGTAGCCTGCAGCTACAATTGAAACGATTCGCATAATCTGGCTAATAACTGCATGAGGAGTGCCGGCTTGAAATTGCCACATTAATTATGCGACTGTTTGTTAGCATAAAATCGACCTGAAGCCGGCATTCAGCCGAGATATTTGATAGCCGTACTTCCGGTTTTTGTCGTCGGAGGTTTGAAATGCATTATGGGAAACGTAGTAGTATACTACAGTGTGAACGGTTGGCATTCTAATCATACTTATAGTACGTAGTATACAGTATATACTCATTGAGTATGTAGTATGTAGTACGTTAGTATGCCATTTCGGACACAGCCATTGTTTGCACGCTGAGATTAGCATGTAGCTAAAAGTAAAGCTCAGACTGTACACAAAGATGGCCGACATGGCTCTGTAAAAGTGAAGTTAAAATATCTGGATCGCCCCCTGGTGGCCAGGTGCTTCTGTGAGATATCAGTGATTAACAACAACACTGCTTTTGATGCATTATAAGTCATCAGTGAATGTAGATAATATTATTTTATGTTTCTATGCCTGTTCTTTTTGTACTATCATGTGCTACGATATATCAATAAAGGTGGAACGTTCTGCCTGCAATGTTCTAAGGATGTTGACATTAGAAAACGTTCTTCTATAAAACATTCTCACAATGTTCTATTGCAAGAAAGGAAAAAGGTTCTCAAACCAACATTCAAAAAAAAATGTTTTCTGGATGCTCTTGAGGTCTCAGATGACGGAGCGTTTTTTTTTTTAATGCAAAACATTTTCTTACGTTCCTGTAATGTGATAAATTAAAGGTGGAACATTTTGACACGTTATAGGACTTGACGACATTTCTACAATGATGCTCTAAATACAACATTCAATAAACACTTTCCAGATGTTAACGAGGCCTCAGATGACAGAACGTTCTTTACTGCAACATGTTAAAGGTTGAACATTTTTCTGAGGATATTTTGGGATGTTGTTGTGGGGAAAGCTTCACAGAATCTATAAAACATTCTCAAAATGTTCCATGATAACACATTGTCAAGTTCTGCATGTGTTTCAACACAGCTTTGCTCAAACTTGTAAAAAGCCTGTTTGGCCATGAGGGTCACAAAGGAACAACTCAGTCTTCTGTCTTTCTTTGTTTCATTTCTGATTTTGGTTTAAAGGTGGAATGAGAGTTGACAGGTTGATAACCTTCAATATGAATCGAAAGAAAAGACACACATTAGTATTTTCGAACATCATGTTTTATTTAAATCAAAGAAATTAAATTTACACATTTACTAAATAAATTTAAATTGACTTTCAAATTAATCTTGAGTGTGAACCAAATTCATTAAATTAAACCTCAATTTCTTTATACAAAATAAACAAATAAACATTTCAAGTTCTCTTGATTAGTCCTACCAGTCCTACCTCTCGGTCCAAACAGCAGCTGGGTCTTACTTCATATGATGACCACAATCAAAGGCAGACTGACTGAACTGATCACCAAACCTTTTAAAGCCTGCTGGATGAGACGGTGCCCAGGTAAATTGTGTCCCTGTGGAAGCACTGGTTGTCGTTTTTTAGTTTCACTCCTTTGCTGATGTTGACCCTTCAGGCCTGGAGTGCGTCTTACATCCACCAGTTGGTGTGTTTGGGGATGCTCTGCCTTTTGACCTCACAAACATGAAGAACGTTCTCAAACCAATGTTTTTAAAATGTCCTGGATGTTCTCGAGGTCTCGAATTACAGTTTTTTTTTATACAGAACATTTTATAATGTTCCTGTAATATTATATATTAAAGGTCAAACATTATGAAATGTATTGAGGGAGGACATTACAGAATGTTCTTCTCGAAGACGTTTCTACAACAGTGTTCTCAGTGCAACATTCAACAAACATTTTCAAAATGTTATCGAGGCCTCAGATGACAGAGTGTTATTTAAGATGAACATTTTTCTGAAGATGTTTTGGGGATGTTCCACATCATTTCATAACATAGGAAGAACGTTCTCAAACCAACTTTTCTAAAATGTTGTGGATGTCATCGAGGCCTCTGATGACAGAATGTTTTTCATACAGAACAGTTTAGAATGTTCTTGTATTGAGATATAACGAAGGTGGAACTTTTTGTCGTTTATTGAGGGAAACCATTACAGAGCGTTCTTCTATGACATTTCCACGTTTTTAAACATTATTTTAAAAACAATGCAAATACACTTTTTGTGCGCCATTTCACAAATTTGTGGGAACTCAGCTGATGTGATCACAGCAGAACATTTGGTAATGCAGATTTAAAATGAGTCTTTCTCCACAGGTTCGGATATGTCGGTCAACTCCTCCCTCCACCGTCTGCCGTACCACTGCTCCGACTCCTCAGGCGCTTTCATAACATTCTCTGCTTTCACCCTCACCAAGCTCGTCCTCGTCCACCCTCTCTACGTCTTCGTCCTCTTCCTGGGGCTGCAGCGATGGTGGCAGCGTTCCTCCCAAACATCGAGCCACTCTGACCACTTCGCCTACAACATGGCCGCCTTGGAGCTGAGCGGTCTGGCTCCGAATGTCGTCTTCTTCTATGGCAGCTTCACCGGACAGCTGAATACGGAGGTTCTGGGGTTCCTGGTTTTGAGCGCAATATTTCCTGGACAGATCCTGTTTCACAACATGACCTGTGTGGAGCGCTACCTGGCCGTGCTCCACCCCATCACCTACCTGGGGCTGAGGCAGGCTGGTGGAGTCCGGATCAGGAACATCTGCATCGGTTGTGTTTGGTTGGTGAGCCTCAGCTGGATCGGCATCATGACTTCCTACGCCCCGGCTTTACCCACCATTCCGTTCTTCTGCTGGTTGCTCTTCTCCTGGTTCGTCACCTCGCTCTGCAGCGTCGCCGTTCTCTGCGTTCTGATTCGTCCAAGGCCAGGGGAAGTGGGCGGGGAAAAGGAGCAAGTAAACAAATCCAAGCAGAGGGCTTTCTACACCGTGGCGCTGATCATGGCGGTGCTGTGGTTGTGGTTCCTGGGTCTCATTGTGTGCATCGCTCTGGAGCAGTCCTCGCTGTTCAGCCACAGTGTCGGCTGTGTGCTGCTGGCGACGGGATTCTGGTTCTCTCTGCCCGGCAGTCTGGTGTTACCGCTGCTGTTCCTGCACAGAGCCGGAAAACTACCAGGATGGAAACAAACCACTCAGTCCCGCTGAGACTTCCATTAACCATATGTCTTGAGATGTTCCTTAAATTTGTGGTTTATTGTTGAATAGATATTAGGATAAGGTCAGTTGTTGCCGTAGATGTCAGTGTCTCAGTGGGGTTGATATGTTACTATGAATGTTAAAGATTAACCGTTCATCAATTATTTTAAAATACAGGGGGTCCTCAGTTCATGACGTCATCGAGCTACAATGTTTTGTCGTTACATCAGAACTGGTTACATGGAGCTAGTTGACAAGCGGAGCGAACAAATACGCCATCACACAGCACTATAAGAAGGTTTTGTTTACATTTGCACAGTCATAGGCCACCTTGGATTGTGCTACATTTGCTGACTTTTTGCCCTTCATTATGGCTCCCAAGCACAAGTCAGACTCTTCTGATGCTCAAAGACAAGGAAAGCCGTCTCCATGGAAGTGAAATTAGTCATACTAAAATGCTCAGAGCAGGGCGAAACACCGTTGAACATCAGTCAACTTGTAAAAACAATTCAGCATATTGTAGTGACCCTCTGTGATGAATGACTGAGATTTTATCTGGTTCTCTGGTGGTTTATTGAATCTTCACACAGGATACTGTGGGCTGTAGCCAATGCCAGAATAAGTAGAAAAACCCCATAACTTAGCTCCAGAATTAGCTGCCGTTCCCAGCTCTCTCTACTGCTGATTCTCAGCCAATCAGAGGCGAGCTAACTAAACATGGCACGTTCACTGACATCAGCTAAATCTGGAACTGAACAATAAACATTCAAACATCAACATCAACAACAATATCAGTCCGTTACAATATTATGTTAACTTGTAAAATGATTCATACATGCATGAAAGTTGTTGGTATTCATGACTTTATGAAGAACTGATCATAACGTGAAGCTTTGCTTACATTTTCACCAGAGTTCTGACTTACGGCGAAAATCGACGTATTCTGAGCCCTAAGTACGGAACTCTGATGTAAGTCGAGGGCCCCCTGTTGTTAATCAGAAGACAAAGGCCATGCATGTTAGAAAAGAGGTCATAGGTCAGCTGTTTAAGGAAACTTGACACTGATCCAAGTTTTTGTGGCACCACTGGGGATGCAAATCAAAAAAATCAATCAATAATCAGTAAATCAATGAACTGTTGAGATATCTATATTTGATAATGGATCTGTAATCTAGTTCTTCAGACAGTTTGGTTACATGTGCTGTCAATGTCAAGGAACATTGTCTTAGCTACCCACAACTCATCCAGAAAATGTTAGCGCTGGTTGATGGGTATTGACCTCCACAGACGTCTTTGTCATGGTGCCCATTGCTAACTAAACTCCCACAATTCTCTCTGCTTCTACATGAACTGTAGTCTGAGTGATGCCTCCTCTGGTCTCTACAGTATGAAACAGCTAGAGACTCCACCTGGTGGAACAACCAGGTACTACCGCTGATCTACATTTACTGACATGCATGGCCTTCTTCTTTTTTGTTATCGGTTAATATGTTTTTAATCAGTGACATTATTAGCACCATGTAATTGATTAGCAACATCGCTTTGTTGGGTTATCATCCATTTTTATAATTTAAAAAATATACCTGTAGCCTTTTTGACTAGCTAAAAAGATGAATTATAAACCACAGTTAACATTTTGGAGATTCATGAACACCACTGTAGGGTCAACTTTTCAGCTTTAATGCGTCTTTAAGGATTTAGTTTTTCTTTTTGGTAAATAATTGTCTTTTGTCTGCACTAATCAATGAATTATAAATGAATAAATGTCTCCATGGTTACTCTCCGGTGTAAATATGTTTTGGTCGCTTCATCTTTTAACACACATGAACTGATGCAGAGATTATTGAGTTGATATTCAAATGTTGTTGCTGCTGAACGTCTCATCTGAGCTCTGTGAGGAAGAATCATCGGAGAATGAATTTGCCTGATTTAATTTAGCGTAAAAACTCTCATAAATCCAGACAGATCTGCTCTCACCTGTTCGTCACTTCAACAGCATCATTACCGAACACGCCCAGCACACGTTTTGGTTCGTTGTATTTAATATTACATGTCCGGATCCTGATCAACAGTCGTTAGAGAGTTGGAGGACGAGACGAGTCGACCAGAAACAAACAGCAGAGGTGAGTTTTCCTTGAAAGGCACCATAAAAATGTTAAAATATTGATGTTTATCAGCAAAGTGTATTATTCTAAACAGGTTTTTGTTTTGTTTGTTTTATGGTCGAAATGAGAATTTTGCTTTAGTTTTTAAGCAAAGTTAAATTTGGGTTTTTCGTGTTATTTGTGTAAAACTCAGCTGCACAAACTGCAGATTGTGGTTGGATTACTTCGGTTCTTCGTATTTCTTGTGACTGATGATGATGAGGAAAGAACTCATTTAAAACCTTCACTTCTGTTTGTAAGTAAAGCATTAAAACTGATCCAAAAGAACAATTAAGCAGGATTTGGCAGTCGACAAAACCGAACCTACCCTAGAATACACTCTTTACAGCTAATATAAGGGGAAATCTTCAGCCACGATGAATCAGATGCAATAACAACCTGTCTCATCAGTGCCCCTTGTGTCTAAAGTTATGAACAGCAACTGAACGACAAAACCTGCTGATTGGTTTGAAATGCATTTTATATTATATAGAAATCACCACAGTCACGCCATGCATCAGTCATAAATTATAAAAACAAAAAAGATTCATCAGATTTTCAACTTTCCGACCGTCTTTGAATGTATTTTATGTGATGCCATCAGTAAAATGAGCTAAATCTAAGCATAAAAATTGTGATATTTTATTTAAAAGATCACTTTATCCTTCATGTCTCATTTACAAAGTGGTCAAAATGACACTTTTTTCATGAGATTCTGTAAAATTCATTCTGAAATCCACAGTCTAGTTGATTCTCAGTGACTGGCTTTGCTGAGACCAGCAGTCATGGTGTTCAGATTGAACTGCAGGCAGTGTTTCCAAATAGCAGAGAGGAGATTACAAGAAATCAAACCTTCTGAATCAGTGAAATAAATGCAGCACGACTGAAAAACAGCGAACAGAGGAGCAAGTTGTTGGAGATACATTCAGCATGGTGAAACATCTTTCTATAGATGATGAGAAGAGTAGAGAGGAAACGTCTGGAAAGGCTGAAAACAGATAAATATCTAAAGTATGAGGAGACAAAATGACCATAAAGAGACACAAAATGACAGAAATGAGACAGAAAACAACAAAGACAAGACACAAAACAACAAAACCGAGACATAAAGTGACAAAAATGAGATGGAACACAACAAAACAGGACAAAAAACAATAAAACCAAGGCACAAAATGACACAAATGAGATGAAAAAAACAAAAACAAGAAAAAATAGAAAAACTGAAGGTCAAAATGACACAAATGAGACGCAAAGGAAATAAAACTGTCTTGCAGTTTGCAGAAACTGTAAAAGGAGTAAAGTAATAAAATAAATACCTGCAGTATGTGGAGCCTCCTTACTTCCAGTATTGGTAACATACTGTATGTGTAAACATGGTGACTTCAGGGTTCTTTGGTTTGGATTGTGAACTAACAGGATCATTGACTTGTTCATCGACTCCTCCGAAGCTGAAACTCTCTTACTGAACACTGATCAACGTGCAGATTGCTGGGCTTTGAGTGATTCTTTAGGACGGGGGCATCAAACTAACCTTAGTTTAGGTTCCATCAGCCCAATTTGTTCTTCAGTGGGCCGGACCAGTAAAATCACAAAATAATAACCTAGTAATACCACAATTCCAAATGTTTCCTTTGTTTTAGTGCAAAAGAGTCTTTTTACAAAACATTATGAACAAACTGAAACTTCTTCAGAAAAATAAGTTCAACATGAACAATATTCAGCCTCAGTTTATCATTTCCACGTTACAACTTAGTGTGTTCACAAAGGAACACAACATTTGGTCATTTGAAACTGAATGATATAATATTTTACTTTTTGATCAGAACTACAAAAGTCAGACAAAAAATGACAAAAAAAACAACAAAAACAAGACAAAATATTACAGAAATGAGACACAAAATGAGACAAATGACATGAAACAAAACAAAAAGGATAAAAAATACGACCAAAGTTACAAAGAGCCAAAAAAGTGGACAAATGACAAAAATGAGACAAAAAATTACACAAATGACACAAGCAAGACAAAAAATGACAACAGTGAGAAACAAAATGACAAAAAAGCTGAAACAAAAAAAAAACATGAAACGACAGAAATGATACGCAAAACAACGAATCAAGCAAAACACAAAATGACAAAAATAAGACGAAAAACACAAATGAGACAAAAAGGAAACACAAAACAACAAAAACGAGAAACAAAATGACAAAAACATGAGACAAACGTCAAAAGTCAAACAAAAAAAAACCAAAAATGAGACACAAAATGACAGAAGAAGCTCAATCTAGTATTTTACTTGGAAACAACTTGTCAATTTCTAAAATGCATTAAATTCATAGTTTTACTAATTTACAATGTTGCCTGTTTGACACCCCAGCTTTAGGCGGTCAGATCTGAACATCTAATCATCTTATTTCGTCCAACTCTCAGCCCAGAAACCCAGAATCAGTGAAGTTCAGCTCCAGACTTTGTGTGAAATCGAGTTTGTTGCTAAAACATCAGTGAGGCTTTGGTACAGTTTTTGCTGTTACTGCGCCAATAATGAAGAAATGTACTTTTAAATTCAGTTCATCCCCAGAGTTAAACAAACAGAAGAACCACTCTGATGAAACCTCTCCGATTCTTCTCTTCAGCTTTCCACCAACATCCAGCAGACATGTCCACCAACTCATCCTCCTCCAACTCCTTTGTTCTTCATATGTTCTTACTCTGCGTTAAAAGCAACTTTGCGGCGACCGTTTGCGCCTCCTTCTACATCTTCACTAAATCCGTCCTCATCATCCCTCTCTCGATCTTCATCCTCCACCTGGGGCACCAGAGATGGCGGCGGCAGCGCTCCTTCGCCGCCATGAGCCACTCTGACATCTTCACCTTCCACCTGGTCGTCATGGAGCTCATCGGGTTTTCCGGAAACGTCGTCTACCTTTGCGGATTCTACCTCCCCCGTATGTTTGTGGTTGGTTTCTCTCTTGCAGGAGTCACAGTAGTTGGCGAGATGCTGTTCCACGATCTGACCTGTGTGGAGCGCTATCTGGCTGTGGTCCACCCCGTCACCTACCGGGGGCTGAGGCAGGCTGGTGGAGTCCGGATCAGGAACATCTGCATCGGGTGCATTTGGCTGCTGTGCTTTGGATGCAGTGCAGTCATTTTCACTAATGTCTTTAATGCTGTCTACAGTATATTTCTCTGTATTTTGACCTTTTCCTTTACCGTCATCACTTTCTGCAGCATCTCTGTTCTCTGTGCTCTGATTCGTCCAAAGCCTGGGGAGGGGGGCGGAGACAGGGAGCGGGTTGACCAATCAAAGCAGAGGGCTCTCCACACCATCAAGGCTATAACAGCAGTGCTGCTGGTGCTGTTTGTCGGGGATCTTGTTTGCCTCCCTCTGGTAGCCTCGGCACTGCTGAGCTACAGCGATCGCTGTTTGGTTCTGACGTCTTCGATGTGGTTCGGTTTGCCCAGCAGCTTGGTGATACCGCTGCTGTTCCTGCACAGAGCTCAAATACTGACATGCAGCTGTTCAGTCAAAAAATAGCAACGTTTCCATCAATGTGTTCTTATGTACATTTTGAAATATCACCAGAAAAAAGGTTGATGGAAATGGTCAGTTTAGAAAATCGTCCTCAGGTTTGCAAAAGAAGTTCCTCCATTTACTTGATGTGGTTTTAGACAATTTCTAAAAGAGTTAATGAGCTTCATGGGGGATCTTGTAAGTCACATGACCAATCAGCTGTTTCTACCTAGAAGGAAAAGAAACCTGACTAAGCTCAGTTAATGAAGAAAGTTTTTCATTTCTCTCTTGTATGTGGACAAAGTGGTGTTGTTTTTGTTTTTCTTTAAACATTTTTAGCAGTTAGCAAAAAATGGTTTTGTTTCTAGCTTTTTTTAGTCTGTTTGTGAACATACTCTGCAGCGCCCCCTTCTGTTTACACTGCACAGCCTAATGGCTTTACTCCGTAGCAGTTAATGGAAATGAGCCTAATTTACATTTTGAAACATTTCAAAAGTTGTCTAATATTATGATGCTTCCACCTCCGTGCTTCACTGTCAGGACTATGCATCCACTGTGGTGGTCCTGGTCAGGTTCACACCAAACATGCTGGACTCCATCCGAGCCCAACTCATTTATCTTCATACATCAACATCCATCAGGCTTCTTCTCATGTTCTTCAGCAAACTTTCATCTGGAAGTTTCATGCCAAACAACAAGCAACACTGTTTATCTTGAACATGGTTCCAAAATGAGCTGTGAGCATCAGAACTTTGCCAGTTTTGGACCTATGGACTTTGTCTGTCTTCATCATGGCTCTACGTGGAAAAGAACTGAGCAGAGAAACTGAAAAATCTGTGATTATTTTTACAAAGATGGAAAAGGATCTTAACTAAAAATCTGTGAAACACAGCGTCAGCAGTAATCAGGAAGTGTAGAAGGAGCCATAGTACCACTAATCAGAGCTACAGTGGTCGTCATTTAACAGTGAAGAACTTTTCAAATCTAGTTAGGAACAACAGATGTCAGCTGCTTCACACTTGGCTCAGGGGTTATCAAAGGAAATCAGAGATTC
This sequence comes from Acanthochromis polyacanthus, assembly GCF_021347895.1. Classification (NCBI taxonomy): domain Eukaryota; kingdom Metazoa; phylum Chordata; class Actinopteri; family Pomacentridae; genus Acanthochromis; species Acanthochromis polyacanthus. Next base: position 3,612,051 of record NC_067136.1, read on the forward strand.
TTGTAGTTCTTTTCCATGTGGAGCCATAGATAAACACAGTCCTTAGGTCCAAAACTAAGAAAGTTCTGCTGTTCAAGGTTCATTTTAGAACCATGTTCATGCAGTTAGTCTGATTGTAACTCACAAGTGGATTTGGTTTAGTGGATTCATTTTTACTGCATTCAGTCTCTACTTAGAGGCTGAATTTTAAATGTAGTCTTTTTTTTCTTTCTTTTTTTTTCAAATTTGTTATGTGTTGTTCATAAAAGCAAAAACTGTTATAGCTTAGAAATAATGCCATTTTTGAGGTGAGGCAAGCTTGGATCTTTTCACATTCATGTGACATTGCACAGGGATGTACTCTCTTCTGTTGTGTTCTGCATATGGAAGCCATTGTAACTTACTAGTTGATTGATGCATAGACCTTACAAACATGATTTCTGGTACTCCACAGAATCAGAATTTTGAATGTTTCTACTTTTATGTGATAATTCTGGTGTGTTTTGTTTGTTTTGCAGCTTTTATGATTAGAAAAAATAACAGAACTGTCAGAAAATGTGGACCGACGAAGCATTTTGGAGATTTGTTGGAATTTGTCAACTAAAATCACAATTCGGTGACTGGTGTCTTAAGATTTCATACAAATATAGCACTGTTACATGTTTGTCTTGCTACACAAAATGAACCATTGACAAAGACTCAATGACATCAAAGTAAACTCCAAGTAATGGGCTTTAAGTTTTCAGAATTTGGTAATTTTTTTGTCAAGTAATTATTGTCTGTCTGCACTAATCAGTGAATTCTAAATGAATAAACGTCTCCATGGTTACTCTCAGGTTTAAATGTGTTTGATTTGGTCGCTTCATCTTTTAACACACATGAACTGATGCAGAGATTATTGAGTTGATATTCAAATGTTGCTGCTGCTGAACGAGTGATCTGAGCTCTGTGAGGACAAATCATCAGACAATGAATTTGCCTGCTTTAATTTAGCGTAAAAAACCTGAAATTTACACAGATCTGCTCTCACGTGGTCTTCACTTCAACAGCATCATTAACGAACACGCCCAGCACACGCTTTGGTTCATCATATTTATTATCACACGTCCAGATCCTGATCAACAGTCGTTTATTAGTGAGTTTGAAGACGAGAAGAGTCGACCAGAAACAAACGGCAGAGGTGAGTTTTCTTTTACAAAAAACATTAAAAAAAAGTTAAAACCTGAACATTATGATTGGTAAAAACCTATTTTTTTCTGGTTGATGGCTAAACTGTGCAGAAACATGTTTTTTTTCTTGATATGTGAATCTAAATTTGGATGTTTTGTGTTTTTACTGGAAAATTCGGCCACATAAACAGCAGACTGTGGTTTGACATTTTGACAAACATTTTTTTAATGAAACTATTGAGTCTTTTTGCTAGTTTTACTGTGGTTGTTGCTGATGCTGATGCATGAACTAGTGTGAAGGCAGCACACTTAATAGTTAGCAAAGTGTCAGAAATGATTACGCTTGGCTACTAACAAAACCAAAATCTAAAAATTAAATATCCACCATAAACCCATAATTACAACAATTACACAAATATTAAGGAACCCATAGATTACAATAGTCCATCTCTGCCATGTGTTCAAAGTTACTAACAGCAACTGACGCTCTTAATAGATGAAGTTTTAGTATCTTGTGAAGGTTTTTCAGGAACAATATTAAAGAGTTTTTAGAAATTACACAAAACTAATTACAGACAACTATTAAAACTGTCAATCACAAGGTAGCCCCGCCCTAAATCATACCTTACTTATCGTCTGTGTTCTTTTAATGGGACCTTAACTTCAAAACAGTGTAACTGTAGCACTAGGACATGGGCTGCTAAATTTTAAGAATCAGTATAACAACCCATGATTTTAGTAAAGCAGAAATACAGCAAAGCTAATGGCCACATGAGATGCTGATGTGAGTTTGGTTGAGGTAGCTTCATGCAACATTGGTTAGCTCTGGCGTATAATTTAAATAGCTGCTGGATAGAAACGACACACAATTTCAGAGAAGAGTGAACCACTGATCAAGTACTTACAGAACAGTCCTGAAATCTCTCCCCAGGCAGTTTTAGCAGAATTAGCTCCTTGAATCATCCCTTCACAGACAGTTTCCCAACCATCAAAGTAGTAAGTTTTCCTTCCCTTAGCAGGTTCACAAGCAATAATGTAACAATTCAACCCTCCGCAGAAAGTTTTACAACAATTACCATATCAATTTATCTCTCTCCAGGCAGTATAACAACCATTACCATAGCAAGTCATCCTTCCCTGGTAATTTCACAATGATTAATGCAGTAAATCATCCTACCTGACAGTTTCATAGCAATTAACACAGTACATTATCCCTCCCCAGGTAGTTTTACGGCCATTAAGATAGCAAGTCATCCCTTCTCAAGTCATTTTCTGACTATTACCAAAGGGAATCATCACTCTACAGGTAGTTTAAAAACTACCTATAGCTTGAGTCATCCATACCCAGGAAGTTTCACGACCATTAATGCAGTGAGTCACAGCTCCCCAGACAGTTTTAACACTTTGAGTCATCGATCTTCAGGTACTTTCACAGCCAGTTATGTAGTGAGTTATCCTTCTCTGGGTAGTTTCACAACTAATAACTTGACAAGTCATCCCCAGCCCCCAGGTAGTTTCACAGCTAACAATAAAGAGAGTCACATATCCCCAGGCAGTTTCATCTCCATTAACAGAGTGAACTGCCCCTCTCCAGGCACTTTATATCCATGAACACCTTGAGCCATCCATCTTCAGGCAGTTTCACAGCAATTACCTCAGTGACTTATTCACCTTTAGGCAGTTTCAGAACCATTAACGCAGCACGTCATCCCTCCCCAGGTAGTTTCACAATCATGAACACAACGTAAGTTGTCCCAGGCAGTGTATAACCAGTAACACCTTTAGGCATTATTCCACAGGCAGTTTCACAGCAATTAACACAGTAGGATATCCCTCCCGAAGCAGTTTACCCAGACAGTTTCACAACCATTAATATGGTGAGTAATCCCTCCCCAGGCAGTTTTACAATCATTAAAATAGCATGTGATCTTTCCCTGGGTAGTTTCACAGCAATTAACACGGAAACATCCGTCTCCAAGCAGTTTTCTGTAGTTATAATCATCACAAAATAACACATCCTCCCCAAGTAGTTTAAAAACTGCTGACACTTTGAACCGCTGTTCCCCAGACAGTTTCACAGCAAACCGTACACTGACTCACAGACAACTTCACAGCCATCAAGTTAGAGTTATCCCTCCCTATGGAGTTTAAAACACACTCAGTCACACCACAATTAACAATTTAGTTTTACAGCAGTTTCACAGCAATTAACACAGCAAGTCAACCCACACCAGGGAGCTGTTAAAACAATTAAGACCTTGACTCATCCCTCCCCAGGCAGTTTCTAAACCAGCAACATTTCATCATCCCTCTCCCTCTGCTCTTCTCCAGGCCTTTGAGTTTTCCCATAATGGCGCTGAACTCCTCCAGTGACTCATCCAGTCTTCTGCTATTTCGCTGCACATTTTCCCCTTCTGGCACTTTCATTGGCACCGCCTTCACCGCCGCCAGACTGTCGCTGCTCCTGCCTCTGTCTGTCTTCGTCGTCTACCTCGGTTACGGGCGGCGGCAGGGTTTTGTGAGCCACAGCGATGTCTTCACCTACAACATAGAGATCATGCAGCTGATTGGCACGGCAGGTTGGACCGCCCAACCTGCGGTGTCTGCATCTCTACAAGATGATCACGGCGAGTCACTACCTTCTGTTTAGTGTGTTTCCCGGAGAGACGCTGTTCCATGTCCTCACCTGTGGGGAGCGCTACCTGGCGGTGGTTCACCCAGTCACCTACCTGGAGCTGAGGCAGGGGGGCGGAGTCAGGATCAGGAACATCAGCGTTGCCTCCGTTTGGCTGCTGACCTTCAGCTGGAGCGGCGTTGTGGCCTTTACCTACTCACTTATTCTGAGAATCTCCCTGTTGGTCTTTCTAGTCTTTGCCTTAGCTGTGGTCACTAGTGTTGTGACGTTCACGAACGAACTGGTTCTTTTGAACGGCTCGTTAACATGAACGATGGGAACCGAGTCGCAGCTGGGAACCGTTCTTTTTTTCCCCTAGTTACATGGGGAGGAGCGCAGCCCAGCTGTGCGGTGCTTATTAGATATGCAAATAGCGTCACGCCACGTTGTGCATGCTGCCTTCACGTGAGTGCGCCAGTAAAAAAAATAAAACAACAACACAGAAACAGTGAACGCCCCCTGCCTTGGAGAGCAGCAGCAGCAGCAGCAGCAGCAGCGGTCTAAATGAGGAGGAGGAGAGTCCATGGGCGTAACAGACGCGGGGTACGCGTGGAACATGTCCCCCGCACTTTCCACATCTGTCCCCCGCACTTTTTTCAGCCGTTACAACAGCTGAACCCGTTATTAGCATCCAGTAACGTGTTTTCCCGAGCCGTCTGTGAATGCACCATGAGCGCATGCTAACGCAGGTGTTCCGCAGGAGACGTGCTGCTGTGCTGAGCAGTGCTGAACGTGCGTCTGGAGTAATGTTTAGCAAACCAGCCAGAGCCAGCAAGAAGCAAAAAACTTTACAGTTTTTTTCCAAACAAACCGTGTAAGTTGTGTGACCTTGTTGGATGCAAACAATGTTAGACTTGTTAGCTAAATGATGACAAGGTAAAACGTGGCAATATATCAATATGTTAAGCTAGTTAACAATAATTTAAATGTTGTTGCCTCTGTTACATTACTGCTAATTAGTTTATTCTTGGAATAAACCCAGTCCTCTTTCATTTCTGGGCAGAAGATGTGCTCACAATTGCTCTCCATGTGTTTAAGTCTTTTGGTCCCAAAAGAGGAGAGTCAGGGAGGAGAAAAAAGAATAGGCTATCTATGGTATAAATTTACAACTATTTTTAACTCCTTCTCTTTCTAATTCTATCTCAGAATTTTGATTTTTAGATTTTTTAATGATTATTTCTATAACAAAGAGCAGAGTCAGGCAGGAGATGGACCAGAGGCGGCGGCCAGCAGTAATGTTGACCATGCAGGGTCTGCAGAGGTGAAAAAAATATATAAGTGGCTGAGAAAAAAATATGTATCTATGGGTTAAAGTGATTTTGAGGTTAAATTCTACTGCAGTTTTTACTCTTCCTAATGCTATTTCAGAATTTTTCTTACCACATTTTTTATGTTTATTGCCATAACAGAAAGAGCAGAGTCAGGGAGGAGATGGATCAGAGGCCAGCAGCAGGGACAAGGATGTAGGGTCTTTACAGGTAAGGAGAGATTATAACTTCCTGAAAATAAGATATCTATTGCAGGGAGAAACCAGGCAGTACTGATCATTTCATGTTCAGTGTTTGGCACCTTTGGCTACTCGTCCAGTAGATGTTCAAGGGACATTGTTGTCAACTCAACTAGAGTTTGGCCACTAAAACTTTAGATTTTATAGTTTAAAGTTTTATACTTAATAGTTTAAAGAACTAGCCTCGTTGGTCCCCTGGTATTGTACTGTGGCTGTTAGGGATTATGTGGTTCTTTAGCCACTAAGGACGGTGCAATTAAATGTAAGAGAATGATAAATTGCTCTGAAAAATTTGTCCCCCTCACTTCTGAGATGGTGGTTACGCCCATGGGAGAGTCAGTCCGTCGTCATTGACAAAATGAGCCAATTAAGGAAACGAAGCAGCATTTGGATGCACTTTTCTCTCGTGGCAGACAGTAAGGGTAAATGCAGTATTTGTCAAAAAAATATTTCTAAGTCAGGCTCCACAAATAATTTGCACAGACACCTGAAAACTCAACATTCAACAGTAAAAGTGGCAGACTTTAAAATCTAATCCACACGTGTCAAATAAGGTTATAATCAATATTTCAGAATAATTCAAACTCATATTGGTGGTATATCTAAAGTCATTCCTCCCAGTGATTATTTTCAAGATTAAATGAGTTAAGGCCAGACTGGCTTTTTAAAATTTAATAAATATAAAAATGAGCCAAATGAGCCAGTTTTTTGAACGGCTCTTTGAAAGGAACGGCTCACCAAGATCCAGCTCCCCTCAAAGAGCCATAAATCCCATCTCTAGTGGTCACTTTCTGCAGTGTTGCTGTTCTCCATGTTCTGAATCGTCCAGGGCCACAGGAAGGGGGCGGGGCCAGGGAGCGGGTCGACCAATCAAAGCTGAGGGCCTTCCATAGCGTTCTGGCCATAACGGGAATGCTGTGGGTGTTTTTTTGGCGTTTCTCGCGAGTACAATTCTGAGCTTCTCCTCGCTGGCCGACGGCGTGTTGTGTGCGATGTTTCTATCCGCAAACTGGTTCAGTCTTCCCAGCAGCTTCGTGCTACCGCTGCTGTTCCTGCAGCGAGCAGGAAAAGTGATGTTTCAGTGTTTCAGGTGAACACAAAAATAAAAACGTTTCAATCGCCGCCCACAAAAATCATCAATTAATTACAAAAAAAAAAAAACCTGGGATATTCTCTGAGACTTAAATGATAAATTTGCCCCAAAAAATTCTGCATTTATGAGAAATAACTAACTTAAGGTCACGAGAAAACACACTCAGGTTTTCACTGAGATTAAGGCAGTAAAGTTGTAAAAAACAACAATCTGTGAGCTTAAGTCTTAACACAAAAACTCATAAAAAATTATGAGAAAAAAAATTTATATTCTCTGAGAATAAAGCCTTAAAGTGAACCCTTCAAAACAAGATGAAACGAAATAGGAGCACATTTTTAACAAAAAACTCCTCAGAGATTAAAGTCATGATACCCAAACATATTTTCTGAGATCAAATAGTAAATTTCAGAGAAAAAAGTTTTAAATGTATGAGAAATAACTGAGAAAATGAACCTTACAAAACAATAAACTAAAAAACAAACAAAAACCAAATAGCATGTGATTTTAAAGTTGTATGTTTAGGAGACGAAAACTCGGGCATTTTCTGAGACTAAAGTTTTACTAAATTTATTGAGGTCAAATTCACAAGAAAAAAAATTCTGACAAAAGTTTCACATTTAAGAAGAAAAACCCACAAAATCACAAAGAAAGACTTCGATGTTCTCTGAGATTAAAGTTAGAAACTTTCAACAAAAAAAGAGACGACAAGAAAAAATGTGGAAACTCGAGATTTTTTGGAGAAATATTTACAAATTTACAAAAACAGAAAAGCTAAGATTTTTTATGAAATTAAATAAAATATCACTAAGACTAAAAACAAACAAATACATTTTTTTAAAAAGTGAATATAAGTTTTAAATTTGGAAAAAAAATCTCAATTTGTATTTTATTTCATTAATTTCATTTTCAATTTGTTTTAATTTGGTTGCATTTGGTTCACACACACATCTACACACACGAGAAAACTAATATATTACATTAATGCCTGGTTTGATGTTTAAAATGGCAAATATTCATGGAGTTGCAGTATGATAATCCATATTGTGAAGTTGCTGTAGATGATGTGACGTTATTGTGCTTTACTAAAGGAATAAATGTTGTGATGTTTCAGATATTTGTGTGTTTGTTTTTCCATGGAGAGCCTCAGCAGAGATTATTGAACTTCTATTCAAATTGTTGCTGCTTTTGAAATCTGGCCTCACTGTGGCACAATCAAAGTTAATCTGTCGATTGTTGCAGTAAAAAACTAAGTGTGTTGCTGTTCGTTCTGTTCTAAGGCGTTTATGGATGAGAAAAAAGTGAAGAGAAACATTTTAATGAAGTTATTAATGCGTTCCCTCTGTTGATGGTTTAGAAGTGCAGTTTTTGTTTGTGGTAATGTGGATTTACTCTAATTACTTTGCAAATCATTAATTTAATTTTAGTCAATGCACTTCAACATGAAACAAGTTGAATATTTAAATTTAAAGTTACTTCTTTTATTACAAGTTTGATGAAATTTTTCGTTTAAATAAGCAAAGGAGGTATTATCTCATTAAATATGAACCAGTGTAAATGTGTTTTAGACGTCTTCTTTCCACCAACAAGCAAAACATCAAAAAACTTGCATCAAGTCTTTACATAATGTTTTTCTTTACCTTATGCAAAATAACTTTGGTTCTAAAAACTGGTTTCTTGCTCAGAGATGGCAGAAAAAGATGCAAATCAGAAGTAATGAAGTGTTTCCAGTCGCTGTCGTCCATTCAAATGAGGAACTAAAGCAGATTCAATGAGAGCTTCATGCAAATCGTTTTGTTCCTGATGTAACCTGCAGAGTTCACTCAAAGTATCAGAGAACGTTCCCACAATGCTGAGAAAACGTTACGGACAAGTTCTAAGACTTTTTAGACTTTCATTTCCAGTAATGTTAGTATGATGGTAATATAATGTTTGAACATCAACATTCAGAGGATGATATTCTATGAGGACAAAGGAGGAACGTTCTCAAACCAACATTCAACAAACATTTTTGGGATGTTCTCAAGGCCTCATGATTTTTTTTAAAGCATTCCTGTAATGTAACATAAAAACAAAGAATTTGAATTAGAGGCAATGCATTTTACAGAACATATTATAGAATCTATATAACGTTCCCACAATGTTCTATGACAACAAAGAAAGGATGTTCTCAAAGCAACATTCAACAAATAAATATTTTCCAAATGTTATCGAGGCCTCAGATGACAGAACGTTTATATTCAGAGCGTTTTATACCACTCCTGTAAAGGTGGAACATTCTGCCTTTATTGCTGAGAGAAAACATTACAGAACGTTCTTTAAAACAATTCCACAGTAACAACAAAAGGAAACATGTTCTCAACGCAACATTTCAAAAAGACATTTGCAAGATGCTATTAAGACCTCAGATGACAGGACGTTCTTTGTAAGACGTTCCTGCACTGCGATAAATTAACAAAGGTGGAACATTCAGCTGCACGGTTCAGAGGATGCTGTTGAGCGAACACACAATAGAACCTATAAAACATTCCAACAATGTTCCACAATGACAATGACAGAAGAATTTTAGGGTTGGGGTTAAGGAAACGTCTTACGGAACGTTCTCTAACGCGTTCCCTCAACAAAAAAGCAGAATGTTCCACCTTTAATTTATCACATCTGAGACCTCAAGAACATCTGAAAAACATTTTCTGAATGTTAGTTTGAGAACATTCCTCTTTTTTTTTACTGTGGAACATTGTGAGAATGTTTTATAGAAGAACTTTCTATACAATTGTCCTCAATAACATCCAGAAAATATCCTTGGAACATTTGGAACTTTATCAAAACACATCAAATCTCGGGAGCGTTTTATAAAAATAAAAGGCCTCGAGAACGTTTTTCCTTTGTCATCATGGAACATAATCTGTGTTCCTGACAACATCCTCTGAAAGTTGACATTAAAAAATTTTAATAGCTTGAACATCAGCGGAAAAGAAAATATTTTTAAAACTTTCTTTGGACATTTTGATTCAAATATTTTCTTTAAACAGTTATTAGGACTTGTAAGGTTAGCTAGGAACGATCCTGATGTTCTCTTTTATAGATGGCAAAGTTTTAATAACTTTTCCTATTTTTTTTCTTATTTTTGCAGAATCCCAGAAGTTCAAATTGAAACTTCTGCTGTAAACTCTTTGTTTTCTACTTGAATCACAGCTCTGATTGATTTCACCGTTAGACACACACTACAGCCAAGATTTTATTACTGGACACGTACAAATTTACAGTCGGAAGAAATACGAAATGAAATGGAGAAAAAGACAATAATTTAACTGTTCACGTCACATTTTCCTCCGCCTGGTGGCTCTTCATGTGCGTTTTCAGACAGTGGCTCTGGGTGAAGGCTTTCTCGCAGATGGTGCATTTATACGGTCTCTCTCCGTTGTGCGTCCTCATGTGGACGGTTAAATATGTTTTACGAGCGCACGCCTTCCCACAAATCCCACACACAAACGGTTTGATGCCCGAGTGGATCGCCACGTGGTTGTCCAGGTTGGTCTTGCGCTTGAAGGACCAGCCACAGTCGGGACAGCGGTACGGTGCCTCCCCAGTGTGAACTCGCATGTGCACAGTCAGCGGCCCTTTGGTGGTGAAGCCACGGCCACATTCGCCGCAGTGGTATGGTTTCTCGTTGGTGTGGGTCCTCATGTGGATCTGCAGCTGCTTGGCGGTCAGGAACATCTTGCAGCAGACGTCGCAGAGGTACGAACGCTCTCGGTTTGTGTGGATCTTCTCATGTTGCCTCAGAGTTCCGGGCAGTTTGAAACACCTCCCGCAGATCTGGCAGCTGTGCGGTCTTTCCCCTGAGTGGGTCATCTTGTGGCGGGATAAAGATCGGTAGTCACTGAGAGATTTACCGCACACGCCGCAGAGGTGCGACTTCCTGTTGCTGTGAGTCCTGAGGTGGGTTTTTAACTGTTTTCCGGCCTGGTGGAGTTTCTGGTGATGCTCCAGTGTCGCCTTCAGAGCAAATGAACGGCGACAAACGCTGCATTCGTGTGGTTTCTGCCCCGAGTGAGCGGCCACATGTTCGTTGAGGCTAAAAGCGCTAAGGAAAGATTCTCCACAGATGTGACAGGCTTCAGTTTTGTGGCGACTTTGAAGATGATCCTTTAAGGTATCCTCAGACTCTGAACGTTCGCCACAAACGCCACAAACCAGATCGTCCTCGTGAGTCCAGGCGTGTTTGACCAGTGACACCTCTGATTGGTGCAGAACTCCACAGACTCTGCAGCAGGAAGCAGCGACATCACAACGTTTGATTTTGCGTTTCTTTGGCTGCAGTTTGGTCTTCTTCAGCTTCTCGTCGCTCTTATCTGGTTTCCAGTTGTCATCACTCTCTTCTTCTCGTTCTTCGTCCTTCTCATCATCATCATCATTATCACTACCTTCTGCTTTACCCTCAGCTGCAGTCGGTTCTTCTTCAGCAGCTTCCTCAGCTTCCACGTCTTGTTGCTGTGAAAGGGTGTTTAATCCGCTGCCTTCGACTTGCTGAACAGGACTGCTGTGGAAACAAAGCAGAAATAAATGGGTTAATGTGTTTAAAGTCTGACGGATAAACGGCAGCTAAAAAAACATGAAACAAATAGTTCAGCAGATTCAGCTGCATAAAACACACAAACTGCTAAAGAGCTGCAACAAGTAACTGATCAGCTAATGGTTACAGCAAGAATATTTTTGACTTTTACATTTGTTCATAATATTGTTGAGTTCTTGCACAATATTTTGCTACCTGATGACCCTTACGATACTTTGGCGTTACCTCACAATATGTGTACATCTCCTTGGCATACGTCGCATTTAACTTCAATACATTTTGCCAAACAACAATAACAAGTTTGCAGTACTTCTACATCTTAAGACTTTTGCATTTCCTCGATATTCTTTTAGGTTACCTTGAAACGTACGCATCCTCTTGCATTACTTTGGACTTCTACCATTTGCATCTCCTTGCATAAACTTTGTGTCTCCTCAATACTTTCTCATTTCCATGCAATATTTTCGCATCCCCTCGCAATAAGTTTGTGCCTGCTCTCAGTACTTTTACATCTGACAAAAGTTTGCACTCTCTTGCAATAAGTTTACACGTCTCCATCATACAATCCATCAGCTTTTCCTGCCAATACTTGTACATCTCCGTGCAATACTTGTGTCTTCTCATAAGTTTCTGTCTCTGCAGTTTCTTAGAAAGAGAATCAAAATCACAGGAAGTTCCAAAAGATGAGAACAGTGAAAAGTGAGGAACTTAGGTTTTTTGTTCAGTGTGTTGATGACCTGGGGCCTCATTTATAAAACACTGCGTAGGATTCATACTAAAGTTTGCGTACGCCGAAAATACGAAAAGGGCGTATGCCCTTCACCCCTGATTTATAAAACTTTGCGTAAGCACAGCTGCATGCAATTTCTTGATAAATCACACACCAGCTGGAAGATTGCACAGGTGGATCCACCTCACATTCCGCCCACAACACACCCACATTTTACCATGAATGGTCTATGCAAAGTAACTCATGAATGTATCTGTATATAAATAAGCTGCTGATCCACGGCATTTCACGCAGCGCTGCTTTGAATATATTGGAGCTTTTGCAGGCTCTTGATAGGGATCTCGATGAGAAGTGCGTTGCTGTAGTCCAGCCTGGAGAAGACAAAGACGTGGACGAGGTTCTCTGCATCAGAAAAGATGAGGGTGGGACGGAGTTTTGACAGTATTTTTGAGGTGGAAAAACAAAGACTTGTAAAGACGTATGATGTGGTTGCTGAATGCCAGGTGGGGGTCCAGTCTCACACTGAGGTAGGTAACTGCTAATGAGATAAGAATATCTTGCTTAGAAATGGTGACGGTGGTTATGGAGGATGACTGGACCTGATGAGGTGCCGACAAGAATGGCTTCAGTTGTGTCTTAGAATCCTTCAAATTCTGGCAGCTGTTGGTCCGTCTGGATTTCCTGAATCAGACTGTACACTCAGAGCCTCATCCTGTGGTTTTAAAGATGACTGGAACCCACTAAAACACCTTTCGGATAAAGTTGGAGCTAATGTTGGACGTCCATAGACTTCTGGCGAAGCGCTCAGTGACTCACCTGGTTTGCTGATTTGGTTCCTCGCATGTCGACGTGACCGAGCTGCTGTTTGGAGTCTGCACAGGAAGAATCGCTTCATCTCCACTCTGATACAAGAAGATATAAGTATCAAAGAGCTAAAAAAAACATCACAATCTTTAAAAAAACAATCAGGAAACATGACCAAAACTACGAACCAAACTACCTTCAGTCGGACGTACAGCGTCGGCGTCTTCCGTCCGATGCAGCCGACGTCGTTGAGGATGTCCTCGGCCGTCAGCGTCTTCACCCTCACAGGCTGTAATCTCCGCCTTCGGTCCGACGTCAGGATGTCGAAAGGTTTGTCAAGCTGAGGGGAGGCGGATCTCAGCAGGTCCAGGAAGTCGGCCTCCTGCAGACCTCGAGGACACTTCAGGTCCAGGATCGGACATTTCTTCAGCGCTGACGAGGAGACAAACCAGCAGAAAGATTAGTTTTTCATTCTTTTTTATGGTTTGAACCAAAACCTTTTGAAGCTGCAGCGGGTCAAAACATAACAATAAACCAACGCAAATACGCCGATCTGCATTAGCACTGTATCCTAGCTGTGTGTCCTTAGCATTAGCCTGAGGTAGCTTGCTAAACCAGACAACACTTTACAACCTTTATCACAACTGCTACAGTTAGTGGTTAGCATCAGGGAGGTGCTTTCGACTTATTGTCATTATCACATGTGATACACCAATTTAATGTGCAATATTTGATTTTCTGCGCAGTATTTATTTTTCTTATGCAATACTATTTTACTGCATAAGTACAATACCCAGTTTAATTTCTTACTTTTCCTATTCTAGTCTTATTTCACCTAACTTAGTTTGATTTTTTACAAATGTGTCATATTCACATCTTAGTGTTTTTTCCATGAAGCGCTGCATTTATTCTACTGAAGTTCTATCTTAGTCTCATTCAATAGTAAATGGGTCAAGTTTGATTGATTGATTGATTGATTGATCTGGTGGAACAATCAGGTGCTGTAGAACAAACACTGAAGTAGCATTTTTACCATGCTTTGAGATATTTGAGAGCTTAAACATCATCATGCAGGTACAGAAAATGTTGCCACGATTTTATGGGTTAGAAAACACAGTGAACCATGGAAATCTTGAATAATTTAAGGAACAGCCGCCAAGAATCGGGAGCCGACTGTGGGATGAACCTCTTCAGTTTTACACGTGCACACGAGCAAACATGCCACCAAAGGGTTTATTATTCCGTTTATGATAAACAAACAAAGGTTAGGCACTGTATCTGGTCCAGATTTGGAACGAGCATGGGGTTGAAAATGCTCACAGGGTTTAAGAGTCAGACTAATTCCTGGATACATTTTCTGTGGGTCAGATGAGGAAGAATCTGAGGTGCCAATGAAATCACAATGTGAGGGATAACCGCCTTAAAAATCACCATTTTTTGAGAGGACGCCGGTGTTGGAGTCATCCAGGATGCAGATCCTGAAGTCGATGTGGTTCAATGGTTCTCTAATCTGAGGTCTGCCGGGTTTCTTTCCGTCGTACTGACATCTGGAGGGTAAAGATGTGTGAAATAAAGAGCAGCTGTGGGTTAGTTAGGCTCGAAATAATTTATAAAGTCAGAATTGTTCATTTTAATATGAGCTGTTTAAGTAGGAACCTTGATGGACCCATCAGGTTGTCACTGGACTCCTCATCTTCAGCCTCCTCTTCCTCAGCAGGGAGGAAGCTCCTGCTGCGCTTCACACCTGGAATCATCAGTCATTATTTACACTTCATATATCTGGAAAAAGGTGGGTTTTATTTTTGAAAATCAGAGAAAATCCTACAGCTAATATTACTAATATTATTATATTGTTATTATTAGTATTGCTTTTGTCACTCCTTGAGGCAGCAGAATATGGTAAGCCTGTCCACGATGTTCAGTTCAAATATACACCCCCGTGCCAAACTCCATTAACAAAAGCTGCAATTCCACATCCCCCTAAAATTAAATTTTACACGCAAGAAAAACAAGATTTTCTTAAAAACATCATTGGTGTATAGCTGTAAATCCAGATTGCATTAAGAGCCGACTGCCGCCGTGTTTAGTGTGCAACTCCCTTAAACTTCCCCCTAGTTTACAATCCAAGTCTGTAACAGGAACACAAAGGCAATGCCAAATTAAAAAAAATCCCAGTAAGCTTCTGGGTCCATTATAGCGAGGCCGAATTAAAGAGTAAGTCGTGTTTATTGATTAATTGCGTTTGGTTTTCTGACACGGTGCGTGAAAATGAGTTGTCAGTCAAATAAACATTTACTTATACAGTATGTCAATGGAGTTCGGTGCGACGGCGCCTAACTAACTGAGCTGGATTTTAAACCATGAAATAATGAACCGACCGGCAGCGCTGAGGGCGACCTGAGGCTGCAGCAGCTCCAGCTGTCTCTTCTGCCGATCGATCTCCTGTCTGAAACCCGAAGCCTCCGCCTCGTATTCGGCTAGGATTCTGTCCAGCGCCGCTAAAATGTCCCGGGAGGCGGCGGAGAGTCTGTCGGTCACAACCCGCCGCAGCGCCGCGGCTTTAGTCAAACCTCCATCCATCACCCAAATCACCTTTAAATATCTAACTTTGATTATTTTAAAGACATTTAAAATGGACTTCCATCACACTGATTGCTACCTTTACTCACTTCCTGCTTAGGTGCGTGCTTAAATGTCATCCGAGTGGAAACCAACACTCGAGACAAAGATTCCGCTTCCTTCTCAACCTTTTCTTCATTTACAGAAGCTTGAGTTTTTGTTTCATCAATTAAAACATCCGCTATGCACACAAATATATGTATATAATTATATAAAAGACATAGAAATAACTTTAAAACAAAACATGTTGCTGGACCACATTGTTTTTATTTTTAAGCTCAGGATGTTGACAGAAAGTGACCAAAAATACTTATGATTGTGGAGCTCAGCCCAGATATATCTAATCGGTACCGATCCACCTCCCGCCCCAGCTCGGTTCCGTCCGCTCCAGGGAGATGATGTTCCACGTCCTAATCGGTCTAAGCCACCAGGGGGCGGCCCTCCTCTTCCTGTCCACTGCCTGGTGGGCAGAGCATGTGTCCCCTCAACAAAGAAGCAGAATGTTCCACCTTACAGGAACGTTAGAAAATGTTCTATACAAACATATTCTGCCATCTGAATCATCTGATCAGGGACCATGCTATTAACATAGAACACATCTGATGTCTTTGCTGTGTTAGAAATGAATTAAAAGTTAAAAGTAGGAACAAATACACAAATTAGTAACTTAATTAGAACAAAAACGCCAGAGGCAATCATGGCACTCAAGACAGATCTTATAAATCATGATTGGCAGGAAGTTTATATGAACGATACCAATCAATCATATAATGCTTTTTTTTAGATACTTTTCAGTTTTTTTATGATCACCATTGCCCATTGAACGAATATAGACCAAATTGTAAAAAGACGGGTAAACCATGGATTACAGAAAGGTTGAAAAAAGCTTGTAAAAAGAAAAATAGGCTTTATCGGGAATTTGTCATACACAGAACAAAGGATAAGGAGGACAAGTACAAAAATATAAAAATAAATTGACTTCTATTATGAGAGTGCATAAAAAAGACTATTATGATCAACTGCTGCTAAAACACAAAAATAACATTAAGGGTACCTGGGTAGTGCTCAATAGTATCATAAAAAATCGTAGTCAAAATGTTTTTCCAACATTTTTTGTAAATAATGACAATTTAAGAATTGAAAATAATGATGAAATTGCTAATGACTTTAATGATATTTTGTTCATGTAGGTCCAAATTTAGCAAGGGAAATAAACTATGTAGACCATAATTATGAGTTTGCATTCAACACTAAGAATTCAATGTTCCTTGGTGGAGTTTGTGAGAGTGATGTATGAGAAGTGGTACGGAAGTTCAAGAGTAAAAAATCTACAGACGATAACTCTATTGATATGTCACTTATAAAGGAAGTAATGGACTCTGTCCTCAAACCATTTACTTATATATGTAACAAATCCTTCCAAGCAGGTATATTTCCCGATAAGATGAAAGTGGCTAAGGTGGTCCCAATCTATAAAAATGGTGACAAACACATCTTATCAAATTACAGACCGGTGTCTTTGTGACCTCAGTTTTCAAAAATACTTGAGAAATTGTTTGAAAATAGACTAGATGATTTTATAGAGAAATATGAGTTACTGAGTGATCATCAATATGGGTTTAGGAATGACCGGTCAACATCTTTAGCAGTGATGGATTTAGTGGAAAACGTATCTACAGCTATTGATGAGAAACAATACGCTGTAGGAGTTTTTGTGGATTTGCGTAAAGCATTTGATACAATTAATCATTCCTTACTTCTGCAGAAATTGGAGCGTTTTGGTATAAGAGGCGTTACATTAAACTGGATAAGAAGTTATTTAACTAATAGGTTTCAGTATGTAAAATTTAACAATACTATGTCACAATCTAGAAAAGTAACTTGTGGTGTTCCACAGGGCTCGGTATTAGGACCTAAGCTATTTATACTTTATTTGAATGATATTGGTACAGCACTTAATAAGTTGAACTTTATTACATTTGCTGATGATACAAACTTATTTAGTTCAGGACCAGACATTAAAGAATTGTTGATAAAGGTAGAAAAGGTGTTGATCAGATTAAAGGAATGGTTTGACATCAATAAGTTATCATTAAACGAAAATAAAACAAAATTTATGGTGTTTGGTGGTGTTAGGGCTAATTGTGAAATTCACTTAAAATTAAATGGAGTCGAAATAGAAAGAGTATATGAAACCAGATTTTTGGGAGTAATTTTAGATCATAAACTCAGTTGGAAGCCACATATAGAATATATAAAACAGAAATTATCTAAAAGTATTGGTATTATTTACAAAACAAGCGATTTTCTGAACAACAAAGGTCTGCATATATTGTATTTCTCACTTATAATGCCATATCTGACATATTGTGTTGAGGTTTGGGGTAATACTTATAGAACATATATAGACCCTATAATTAAACTTCAGAAAAGAATTATTCAAATAATAAATAAAGCTTCTTACTGTGAAACTACCAACAAACTATTTATAGAGTCATGCACCTGGAATTTTTTAGATATTGTATACTTAAAAACATTAGAAATACTATTTAAAGTAAAGAATAAAAGTCTCCCTATATGTATTCAACAATTTTTTAAATTAAGAGAAAAAAATATAAATTGAGAGGGCTGAGTGTCTTTGAAAGGGGTAAGGTGAGAACTAATGTTAAATACAGATGTGTCTCATATCTGGGTGTTATATTATGGAATGGACTGAGTGAGTATTTGAAGCAGTGTAATTCTCTGCTTAGTTTTAAAAAAGCACTGAAAGGTAAAATAATAAAAGAGTGCAATGTAAGAGACTGATATGTGAAAGAACTAAGAATGCTAAAGTAGAGTAAAATCTTGTTGTTTTTTATCCTTTGTGTCTTCTATTTTATGTATTACTGTAATGCTCGGTGATTCTGGGGATTGTATAGGATAGGCAAAATAAGCTTCGGCTTCTGCCTATTCCTCTTTTGGTTACAGAACGTGTAAAAAATTCTTATTGTATATACATATATATATATATTTTTCTAGAGGTTTGGGGTTTTTTGTTTGTTTCTTTTCTTTTTCATCTTTTTTTGAGAGGAGTAGGGGACGAGGAAAGAGTAAGAGAAGAAAAGGCAGGAAAGGAAAAAACAATTTAGTTTGCTGTAATTTTTGTAACCGAAACAAACCATTCATTCATTCATTCATTCATGTATTACATATAGAGTGTATAGCATTAAGCTAATTTTCAACTCCCATCCCTGGTTGGGCTTTTCAGTAAAAGTAGTCAGAGGACCAACAACACCAATAAAAACAGCCCAGACAGCATTATAAACCCTTAAGCAGCCACTAAAACACACACACACACACACACGCACGCACACACACACACACACACACACACACACACACACACACACACACACACACACACACACACACACACACACACACACACAAACAAACACAATGACTCAATCCACAGTCAGTTGGACCTTTTAGATGTCATAGGTGGGTACATTCTGGAAAACATTTTTTATTTTAATGTTCCACTAAGAATGTCCTTACTTTGTTATCACAGGACACTGTGAGAATGTCTTCTAGAACCACAGAGATGTTGAGTTTGTTCTGTTTGAAAGGACATTCTCTTCACATCCCAGAAGGTCCGTTGGTCTTGTTAAATACAAAGAGCTTTGTTCTCCGTTGAAGCTCAGACTTCATTTACTGGGAGCTGCTGGAACCATAAGAACAGTTCTGTGATGTGTCGTGTTTTTTGTTTAATTCTTTGGCAGGATGTCGTTAAGACATGTAACAGCAGGACCAGAAACAGGATGAACTCGCTGCACTGAACAATAATAGTAATAATACAAAAACAGTCAAGAGTGCTGTACTTTCAAAGGTCAAAATGTAGTTTATTCTTTATAGCATAAAGTCTTTATAGCATTCAATCCTCCTGTCAGAGCAAATAACATGAACAAGAACATCAGGTACTGACCTCAGCCGACAGAATGCTTTACATCCAGAACATTTCATCAGGTTCTAACATGCAGCTTTGGACCAGATTTATTTACAGACAAGCCAACAGAATAGGAAAGTAGAAGACGAGCAGCAGCAGCAACAATCCACAGCGTAATTAGAAATCACGGTAGAAGCTGAACTGCTTCTTTATCATGTTTGTAGGAGTTTGTGATATTTTCATCATTACCAAGGAACAGTCTGCTCTGGGAAACCCAACCAGAAAACTGATTCATATAAATCATCTCATGTCACCTGCTGCATGAGGAGGAACGGGGAAGTCTGAATTATTCTTTGTGTGATTTTTAGAGATCAGAATACCAACAGAAACCATCACAGAAAGAAGTAGCAGACTAGTCCAAGAATGATTCCAACCTTGATCCCTCCATCCGTGGTTCCTCCATTCCTGGAGCTGCCTGCAGAGCAGACAGAGGATCAGCTGTCAGGTGTTTGAACATCTGTATAAACCACAAACATCAGATCTGAGACACAAACTGAACTCCGAACACAAACTCACCTGGTGCATGGACTTCCAGGTTGATCATTTTCACAATGGCGCTCTTCCTGTCGGCGGTTTCATTGTAAAAACCTCGACACAAGTATGTTCCAGTGTCCTCCATCTTCACATCCTTCAGAACCAGAGAAACGTCTCCATCCTTTGCCTGGTTGTCCTGCAGATCCGTTCGGTTCTTAAATAACGGATGCTGGAATTGTGGATGACACTCCCCATCCCTGTAGTAGAGAATATAATCTGGTTCCTGGTCAGGTCTGCTCCACTCTGCAGCTATGAAGGAGTTATTGTTGGGAACTTTACATGTCATAGTAACATCCTGTCTGAGTTCAGCTGTGATGTTTTCCTGAGCTAAAGGAGAGAAGGAACAACACAGAGTTTAAAAGTCTAAGTGCAGTCAGTCTTTAGGCTGAAATAGAGAAAAATCTGAGCAGAGAAGGTATGATAAGATGAAATAACAGTCATTCCATTATTGGAATAAATGTGTCTCAACAGACAAGAGAGAGGATGCGATGCTGGGGAGAAGTTCAAATTTTTGCTTCACATATTGAATACTTCTTGACACAAAAGTTGAACTGAATCTCTGAGTCATAAAAGAGAAACAGAAGAAGTTATGTCCTAAAAACAAACAAAAATATGTCCAATTCTTGAAATTATTACACTGCTTGTAATTATATTTATTCCTACAAAATAAGAGTCTCTCAGAATTAAAGCTCTCTGTGTTGTTCAGTTGTAGGAAACATCCAGAAACTAAGTCGTCTGTTGGAGACTCAGCAGCTCAGAGGGAACAAAAAGGAGAAAAGAACATGTTTCTAAATGTGTCTTCACAAAACAACCAGCTGAATATTAGATCTGAATGTGTGAAGACGTTGAGCTCACCTGTACAGTTGTAGAGCAAGAAACAAAGCATCAAATAGCAGAAAGAACCAGATCTCACAGCAACCATTTCTCTTCGTCGTCTCCTCTTGGTCTTTCACTGAGATTTTTATTACTTCCAGATGATTTCCTCAGACGCATATGTGCAGCCAAAAGAAATGTTTCTTCTGTGAGTCTCTGCCTTCAGGGCAGAGGTTGTCGTAGTCAAAGAGGAGTCTGAACATGCTGAAGAACCTGTCTGCCAGTAAAACATGATTTATTGACAACATCGGACGTTATGGGGCGGAAAGAATATTCGGATATTCGTCTTTAATAGGGCCTGAATATTCGGAGGCCAGAAACCACTATTCGGGCCAGCCCTACTATGCTCATAACTAACTGACACAGCACTAATGAACACCTGTTTCTCAATCTGAAAGTCACATGTATTTCAATTCTAAAAAACTAACAGATTTTGAGACTTCTTGACTCTCCATGCTCACCAGGTTATGCTCCCTGCGCTCAGAATCACTGGCCATCTGGATAAGCCCATTAAAAGCTATGCTATCTTGCAAATTCAGTGCAAATCTCCTCACTCACATTTCAAACAAACTTTTCAAACATGGCTGACATCACCCCACCTTACTGCCCTGCCATCTACCCTAAGTTACAGATTCTGTATAGTGGTGCCATCTTGTGGCAAGTTAAGCACTTATCATGGTGCAACACAGTTACCTGTGTCAATGAACAATGACATCAACAATACATTACAATAGAAATAGAGTGAACTTAAAAAGTTTTGCACTAGCCAACACGGGCTAGTAGCAGAGATTTTGCACTAGCCCATGGATATCTGCACAAGCCACGGGCTAGCGGGCTAGTGTTAAGATCTAACCCTGACTATAGTTTGCACATGGAGGTTACTTTAAATGACGTGTGCTGCTGCTACTAGCCTTGATTAAATTACTACAACATAAAACTGAGGTTATGAGGCTACTTTGTTCTGTTGTTTTGTCATGAAGTTTGGAGTGTTTGGAATGACCTGTTAGTGCATTTGTGCACAATGTTTGCATGTGTCACGTTCAGCAATGGCAAAAGTCATGAGTCTCTGTTATTGTGAGTGTTGGGACTAAAAAATGTGGAAACCAGTGGTGCAGAAAACAACTTGTTTATTGTCCAGTGTTGCCTCAGAAACTGATGAAGAGCCTTTTGAAATGTACATCCATAATGCCTGTCTTTGGATTCATTTATCATTCACGTTTTGTCTCTTCATGTGTCCCAACAGGGAATCAGATATCACTTCATGTTAGCAAACTGGTTGCATCAGATGAGGACAGGTGGATTTACATCTGGTTTGCACTGATCAACAAAGCATGTACACACACAGCAAAAATATTTATTTCAATATTTTGGAATTTAAAATTTAGAAGTCGGCAAGTTCAGAAGATCTGATTCAGCTCTCAGAGGTGATAGTGCAATAATAAAACACAGTGAGGCAGAGAGTTAAGCTTGGTGTTGGTACCTTGTATTAGTGTGAATTGGACATACAAAAGAAACAGAAAACCCAAATATTTACAATCTGCAAAGATATGGGGGGTATTCCATGAAGCTGGCTAAAACAGGCTGGGCTTACACCGGTAAGCGTGGCTTGAACAAGCGGCAACTTTAATCTCAGCTGCAAGTAATTTCACGAACGAGGCTCAGCTGTTTTTCAGAGACGCTTATTCAAGCCAGGCTGATCCAAGCTGCGGCTGAGCGCGCGTCCGGGGGAGATAAAAAGCCCAGACGTGTCGATCGTCGAAATGATGATATTATGTCTAAAAACAGAGCGGAGACTTTCTCTTCGGCGGAGCAGAAACTTCTCACGGAGTTGTACGAGGACTACAGGGAGATGATCACAAGAAAAGGAAACACGGTTGCGATAAATAAAGCTCAAGACGCTGCCTGGCAAAGCATTGCCGACCGTTTAAATGCGTAAGTGTTTATTTTCTTTTAAATGAAGCACTTAGTCTGAGCGTACACACGCACACGTCTGAAATTTAATTTTCAGAGGGCAAGTTTTTGACACTGATTAGGGATAACCCACAACTGCAGTGGTTGATGACTTTTTTCCTCACCCTGAAGTTTGTCACACTACTGTGGCCCAGAGGAGATCAATCTTGATGAAATAAAGCTTTTCAAAACCCATTGAAGACATTTTTTTATGCGTGTATAAACATATATATATATATATGTGTGTGTGTGTGTGTGTGTGTGTGTGTGTGTGTGTGTGTGTGTGTGTGTGTGTGTGTGTATATATGTGTATATATATGAGAGAAAAAGGCTACAACATAGCCTGGTTTTGTGTAATGTGATGGTGGTTTTTACTCTGGTAGGCCTAATTCATGTTCTTGATTTGATAAATATATATCCACCATCGATGAATAAAGCAGCAGGTAACACCTAAAACCAAAGTAGGAATACTTTGGAAAAAAGGGGCAACTTCATGTGGAGATGTTTCATCAAACACTCAAACTTTGAATAAAAAAGCAGAAACAAACATGTAGGCCTATAGAGGAGATGTCATTTTTATTAGAGATGATAGTGCTACTGTGCCCTACATTTAAATAAGGGAGAAGACACAAATGAGCTTGTACACAAAATAGTTATCTCATCATTTGGCGTCACCTTTGGATTCTCATCATGATCAGATTGGACCGCTGGTAAAAGGAAGGTATTCTTTATGGAAAACTGTGGCTGTTGTGTCCTGCTTATTTTAAGACAATCTGTGCCTATTCCTGTTACATGTTGACTGCACTTTGAGGGTGAAAGAAGAAAGAAAATCAGATGTTTCCAAGTATTTACCGCTGGTGGATTCAAACCCACGGTGCAATGAAAAGTAAAACCACATTTAATCTACTTAACTACGCTCTAACCACTGAGCCACAGTTACACACTGTGACAAAATGTGTAGTGTAATATGATATAGTTTGATTCACGGTTATTCCGGCGTTATTTGAAAAAGGTCTCAATGTATGTCACCGAACAAGAACCAGGCATGTTATTTGGTCGCGGATCCACGAAAATTCGCGTATCGAGGTATCAATTTTGAGACCCCAATGTGAATCACCCAAATTCGATGAGAAAAAAAATATAGGGTGTAAGGGGTATAGGGTTGGATCGCACTTAGTTGTCAACAGTGCGCTGGCAAAAGTACGAGTTGGAAACAACGATTGGAGAGCATTATCGAAAGTTAGATGGAACTGGGAAAGCGAGGTGCATGGTGTGCGACGATGAGACAAAATACAGCGACAGAGGATGCCAAGCGCTGATAGACCACATGAAAACGAAAAATCATGCCAGGAAATTGTACGAAAAGCGCTCTAACCACCAAATGCCCAGCAATTTTTTCACCTGGCGGAGGGAAGAGACGCGACAACAGGACCAAACATACGGGATCAGTAGTGTGTACTTGCAACCATAGACATAATAAAGAGTAGACGCTGCTCGGGCTGCTGCGCAGCGCGAAATACGGCCGCCCTGTTGGTCCGGTCAGCCGCTCCACTCAGCGCTGTTTGACAGCCATTTAATCCATCTTAACTCTGAATATTAAACTGATTTTCACGCGTTTTTATTTTTATTTTTTGCTGCAAACGTCATACATGTAGCTATGATACAGGACAAATGGTTCGGCGTATTTTAATATTCATATTGGGATTAACAGTAATAGAATATTCTGATATTAAGCTCGACTGTAGACAGGTATTTTGCAAACACTGTCAACACACACACACTAATATATGTTAGAGAAGCAGATAATGGCAGTAAAGTCAATTATTTTAATAATTTGAAGAGACAATATATGATTACGCTATATACACATATAAACAAAATACTGACTAATGAACACATATGTTTATGTAAAACTATAGAAGTTATATATCAGAGAAAATTAATACATATAAATCATAGATGGAGTATTAAAAAAATCAATATATCAGAAAATTATTATATAAATCACATATAGACTATCAATATAATTCATACATATATATTAAAAAAGATATGTCAGAAAATGATAATATATATATATATATATAGTTTTATATAGAAATGTGTTCATTAATCAGTGTTTTGTTTATTTATGTATATATAGCGTAATCATATATTGTCTCTTCAAATTATTAAAATAATTGACTTTACTGCCATTATCTGCTTCGCTAACATATATTAGTGTGTGTGTTTACAGTGTTTGCAAAATACCTGTCTACAGTCGAGCTTAATTTCAGAATATTCTATTACCTATTATTATTATTATCTATTATTCCCGCTATGGATATTAAAATACGCCGAACCATTTGTCCTGTATCATAGCTACATGTATGATGTTTGCAGCAAAAAAATAAAAATAAAAATGCATGAAACTCAGTTTAATATTCAGAGTTAAGATGGATTAAATGCGCTGTCAAACAGCGCTGAGTGGAGCGGATGACCGGACCAAGATGGCGGCCCCACCGCTCGTCAGCCCCAATAGGCAGTAGCGGTTGATGCGGCGTCTACTCTTTATTATGTCTGTGCTTGCAATAACCCTGTGGCATTGCCCCACAAGTTCCTCAACAGAAGAGGCTCACTCCCATGGTCGATCGGAAAGCACACATAGTGATGACTTCATGTGGTTCATTCAAATTTGAATCCAGAATAAATATTTGGTTTCATCACATTAACGTGACTTTGTGCTGTTTTTGGGGGGTGCCTAGAAGGTCCCATACAGACATTTTTTTAAGCCTTCATGTTTAAAGAATTCTAGGTGTCAGAGTTCACCAGAATGCACCATTTCGGCCTTTAAATTTCAAAGGTTTCTTGCATGTGTGGCCGGATGGTTTCTCCCTCCTCGCCACTGTGTGGCACTGTGCTATTTCAATCGTCGCTGTGACAGCGGGGTGGTATCCGGTGCCGCTGCATATATATACACAGGTGGGTGGCTTCACCTCAGTCTCATGCTTTCTCTTGAGCTCTCCCCGTGGTGGTAACCGCAGCTGAGCGGGCTGGATCCGGCGTGATCAATCGGGACGCACATATCATTGGTACAGGTAATGGGCTTTTCCCCCTTCCCTTTTATGTGATGTGCAGCGCATTTAGTGACAGCCTGCTTTACTTTGTTTAGTGACGCTGGGAGACGGGTCGCTCCGTTCAGCGTGCCGTGGATGCTTCTGTGACGACAGGGTAAGCTATGCGGTCCACATTATGTGATCTGATGTGTCAACTGGTCCCTGATTTTGTGTGGTTGCTGCAGTTTATTTGCTGCTGCTGTCGTTGGATCTCCTCCGCCTGCATTGCTTCTACGCTGCGCCACAGCTAACCGGGTATGTATCGCTCAATGAGGAAGTGATTAATGAAGTCCAGGTGATGTTATTTAATGACAATTCTGCTTAATTGTCTACCTTTACTAGGTTGCAGCTAGACGTGTGGTTCATTGGACGTCATTGTTCCCTGGACTGGCGGCTGTTTCGGCTGTTTCGGTTCTTCTTTCTTTTCGCCGGCTCTTCGTTGCGGCTCTTGTTCTCGTTCTGTTTGCCGACTCTGTGATTGGTGCCGACAACTGGCTGTTTTTGACTGTGTTGGCGTGTATTTTCCATTAGGTTTACCGCCAACGTGTGTAGAGTTACTGCATTGTACTTTTTCTGTTAAAAACCTCAGGCTATGAGGATTATCACGCCTCATATGTCACCTGTGTTTTAAAAGTTATTGTGGTGAGTGAGTGTGCGTGTGTGTTTTTACTGTGTATATTGGTCTGGTCACCAGCACTGCTAAATCAGGAGTACTAATTATTTGTTTCTTTTGTGCAGGTTTGGTGAGCCTCGGCGGCAGTTTAATCCCTGGTGGTGGTTCACGGATCCCTTTTTCGTTGGTGTGTTGTCACAGGTGTGATTATTTGGACCCCCTTTTTCTTCTTTTTGGTTATTTGTTTGCCTGCCGCCATGGTAAGCCAGCCTGCTCCCTTTATTGTTTAAGTTTAGTACTCCTGATTCTCTCTTTTAAACTGGTGGCTTGCTTTTTATATTTAATGCCATAATTAATAAAGAAATTGTTGTATTTTTGGAAGCACGTCTCAGCCCAAGTGAATATGAACCTGTGTGCCTTCAGTGTTTAAATGGTCCTTGGTTGATCATGTTGAATTGAATGTCCCGGGGGTGAAATTCCCCTGGGTGGCATTGTCGCAACATTTGTGAATCCTAGCCATTTTTCCCCATTCTCCATTCCCCTTCCCTTAGAGCTCCCTCCGCCACGCCACACATGGGAGGCGGGCCCCCCCTCCCAAACCCTCGCTCCGCTCCCTCACTTCCAAGGATTCACTTATTTGGTAATTTCCCAATGACATGCCTGAAGAACATCTTTGATTACAGATCAAGATGAATTTAATGTGTAACATGTGGTTCACAGGCGTCTTTCTGAAGCTCATCAGAACCTTCTCTGACATGGGGCTAAAGTAAGCTTGACTGTTAGCCTGCCCCGGATCAGGCTTGTCGCTCTGGCTGAGTTACCATGGTTACCAAGCCAGGCTAGCCCTAAGCCTTGTTGGTGGAACAAAACTCTCACTAAAGTTAGCGAAGCTGACCGAAATAAGCCAGGCTTAGACCTAAGCCAGCTTCGTGGAATACCCCCTTGGCCTGTATAATATATAAACCATAGACTATACTTATAACAAGCAGCAACAGCTGAGTGAGCAACGCGATTGGTCGGCCACAATAACACAGAAGCAACAGGTCACATGACGAGGACAACGTATACATATATTAGATATATATTATTTCAATAGGATCTTCGTATATTTTAATATAGTCCTATTTTAAACCTGGGTTACACATAGAACCACAGTCTGTGACCTGAAGTGACCTTTTTGTTGAACAACAAACACATTTACCTTTATTTGTACCACTTTGTGCTTTGCAACATTTTCCATAACTGTGGTTGGACGACGATTTAAATTCCCCCTGTGAAGAAAGACGACATAATCTAGAACACTTTCATTATCGCCACTAGTTGCTGTGGTCTGCCTCTAAGTCCTCCCTACAATCACCTGGTAAATTCGTGAGAATCCATCTCACTGACTTCAGTTCAACGTGACAACCAGAGTTAAGACTGGGAATCAGAGTTGTAGTCTGTTCGCCAGTCTAGCCTTTTTTAACCCTTGCCTCAGGTTAAAGTTGGTCCAGCTCTCCGTTTAAAGGGTTAGATTCTATCTGCCTATTAGTATTTCACCTAACAGGTTTCAGCAGAATAAATTAAGCTGGAATCGAGAGATACTCGCCCAGGTTCTAACTGCCTTGCATCCGAATGTCTCACCCCTCTTATCTGATAAATGCTATCCCACCAAGCAGCCTTTCTAGTAGTAGAATTGATCTATCATTCACATTCGTTATCGGTCAGCTTCTCTCTTAAGGACTTGCCTGCACTTGGTGCTATTCCTGGGTTCGTTTTAGAGGTTTGGAAAGAACTAACCTCAGGGGTAATGTTTAAACAATCTCACTTTGGACTAAGTAACCTTTAAGAACCATTGGATTGAATGCACACAATCAACTTAACTTTTTTACCACTATGCAGATTTTCAGTGGTTTATAATAATTTCATTAGGCTTCTCTTTAAATGCAATAGAGCGTTTTATTAAGCAAATTTTAGCAAGAGCACAGCATCAATTCATGATTAAAACAATTAATTATTTCTGATTAAAAATGAGACTAAAGTAAATAAATTGAGCGTACCTGACAATCTTCTCTAATTATTAAATTTAGGAGAGAGAGCGAACAGCATGGCCACTACTGTATCACTTGGTCTTGTCTTGCGTCTGGGAAAAGCATTCAGTTGTCCGGAGGACTCGGTACGATGTCTTCTTTGTGGACAAAAGGATCTTATCCCTCGGCAGGGGGGAGCGAAGGAGTCCTGTAAGCCAATCGTGGTCTGGCAGTTACCTCTGGAATTGGCTGGAACGTTAGTGCTTACGCCTCAGCTGTCTTCTCTGTGGTATGGTGGTGATGGAGAACCCTCGTCTGTTCAGGCTGTAGTGGGTCACTGGGTCTCCCAGCCCCGGGGAGGGGAACAGCCCGGTGCTGTTGCCTCCTTTGCCTCTTCGGGTGTAGTCGGTTCTTCCCTCTATTGGTTTCTTCTGGATAACTGCAGAACCTCTTAGGACTCTCCGTTTGGCAGAGTGTGGTCTTCGCTTGTTGAACAAAGTCAGAAAAGACTTTGCTTCCAACGATGTCCTCAGCGATCTCTGGAGCCTAAGTCCCGCGTCGTCTTCCCGTCTCTTGGGCAAAAGAGGAAGGTGAAGATTCTTCAGAACTCCGGCTAAGTTCCCTTTGCAGCTTCTTCTTAGCAGCTCCGGCGAACGACTCCCAAATAATGTCTCTGCGCTTCCCTTTTTATACTTTCTCTCGCTCTTACTAACACATACACCGTTTTACACACAATTCTACCTCTTGGTACGCCCATATCCTTGACTCATAGGTCTTAAGACTCAACCTTTTTCCTGTTACACACACAACAGTTGCATAGAATCATGTGTTTTACAGCAAATACATTTAACACACACTCAGTTGCTATGACAATGTTCTGCAAATAGGCCTCAGCCCATCCTGTCATCCTGTGGAAACTCCAAGTTCCTCATTTCTAAGGGGACTTCTGCCATTCTCACTTCTGCTTTCTTAAGGCCTGGACACACAAGCCTATGAGGCCTGTACGCACACACAGAGCTTAAACAAGGATTACTTCACACAGAGTCACTTCTTAAATCATTCCTCTCAATCTGAACATAATAAATCATCTGAATCATTACTTTAATCAAATCAACACTTCAAAAATGTATATATATTTCAGGAAGCCTAATCATATGGTTAACTTATAATGTTTCTTCTTAAGATCTTTATTTGTCTGCTTTAAACTTTTGTTACCTTAGGGCCATAATGAGCCTGAGTCCTCTCTGAGACCTCAACATCTGCATCCTACTTGACACCCCCTTCTTGAGGTCACAGATAGCGACTCCAAGCAATCAGGGGAAGAGG
This sequence comes from Acanthochromis polyacanthus, assembly GCF_021347895.1. Lineage (NCBI taxonomy): Eukaryota > Metazoa > Chordata > Actinopteri > Pomacentridae > Acanthochromis > Acanthochromis polyacanthus. Next base: position 3,641,584 of record NC_067136.1, read on the forward strand.
TCAACGTCGTCTTCTGGTGCAGTGAGATCCAGCAGGTCTCCAAGCTGCATCTCAGTGTCAGTGGTGGTCACAACTTCTTCAACGATGTAGAGCTCTCCAGGTGACTGCTCCCAGCTGTCGATCACTCGCAACTCTGATAAGTCAGGAAATGCAGGTCGTTGGATGCCCTGCACCACTGCCACTGCAGGCGTCCCTGGTCGTTGGATACCCTGCACAGCAGCCAATTTGGGCATCGTGAGTTGCTCGATGGCGCGCTCGATTTCCACCAGCGCGTCTGGGACCGTCATAGTAGGCTGCGGGTCTTGGCACCCCAATATTTCAGGTGTAGATTGTACCTCCGATATCTCAGGCGGGTCGTCCGTTAGAGGTGTTGGAGGCCGTGAAGGTATGGGTGACAGCACCGGAGGTAGCTGACATTCTGCTTCCATCACTGGGAGTGGCATCTCCAGTATTTCACTGAGTTCCTGGCTGTAGTTCCACTGGACCTCCGTTTCTTGTGGTGGAGGCTCAGTCTGCGTGCCTTGGGACCGTCCGTCCGTCTTCTTTGGCGGAGTAGGGGGCCTCTCAACTACTGGCATCGCTGCTTCGATCGGAGTTATAGGCAACTCGGGTAATTTCCATGGTTTCCCTATGGCGACACATCTTCCGTCTGCAACATGGGTTGTGGAGACGCCTTCTCCAGTTGGAAGTTTCCAGAATCTAACATAGACTGGGAGGTAATACCCAGTTGGACTTTCTTGACACCATTCTTCAGGCTTAGCGTGATATGCGACCATCGAGCTGCCCATCGGCATGGCCGTGGTTTGTATGCTTATGTGGTGTCCCAGGACAACATTAGGGAGGTAAGCTTCAGGTTTCTTACAATAAATGCCTTGTGCTGTAGTAACAGGGAAGGCTTCCTTGTAACAGATCTCACACCAAAAGGTAGGTGAGACATCCCAGAGGCATTTCTTTTCTTCAATTGTACCCCCACACTTAACGCAGGCTGCACTCATCTGGAATTTAAGCAGACATAGAAACTCTTGATTTCATTTAATATATGTATAAATATTCATAGCGTAGCAAGCTAGCGAGCAAAACAGGGCATGGTGTTGCTTCTTATTCAGCCCTGTCATCTCTTTGGGCGCGCCTTTGTGCCATTCTGCTTCTCCAAGGGGATTGCAGGACCACTGGTGGTGTGCGTCCTGGACTTTTTGCTTCTCCTTCTTTCCGAGGAAAGAGGGCTCCATACAACATGAACCAAACTACGCCAACTACCCCTCTATCTATCAGCAGCCAATACATTACTGCCATAATGCCCCAGCCTACACCCCAAAGAGTAATGGCGCCGAGCTTGAGCAGCCAACGCCCTCTTCCTCTTTCTTGCAGCGCCATTGCTAGTGTGACTAGATATGCTGACAGCAGCACCACTAGCAACCCTTCGTAGGCGACGCTGATCCATCTCAGGGGGCTGTAGAACAGGGCGGCGAAATCCAGTATCGCCCAGGAGATCACACCTGCTCCCTTAAGCAGGCCGACTCGGGTGGTGTCAATCCTGGCACGTCCCTGGATGTAGGTCATAAACAGGGACAGGGTGTTCAGGCCACACCGTCGGTAGACGTTGACTAGGGCTTCTTTGGCGAGCCCCAGGATCAGGGTGATGATTCTCAGCGGCTGGTCCAGGGCCCATGCCCCGGTGCAGCAGTGGATGATCCAAGTGACTTCAATAGCCCAAAACTCCATGCATTCTCTGTTAGTGTATTTGAAATCCCTTTCTGGGGAGTCTAAGTATATTTTACCATTACATTCTTGTATATATGGCCTTCCAGTATGCAATTCTACATCCGTGTATGGTGCATACACTGGTAGATACGGCATTTTCACAACGACAGGTTGACCTTACTGTTGGCTGGGTTCAGGATTCTTCTTTCCTCTCCCAACTCTCTTGGTGAGGCCTTTGATTCTTGACCAAACACTCTCCTTCTCTTTCTCCCCCTTCTTGGCCGAATCTTCTTCAGGCTTCACTTCTCTCTGTACCTCGGACACGTCTGCTCCCAGCGAGTACACACCCACGAATGGCACAATGACCATGCGCACTCGCACTTTCACCGTCATCGTCTGATGCGGTCTTGTAGGCGTGGCTGCCCTTGACACCCAGGAGTTCACCACTTGGACGCTTCCTTCTCGGCGCCAGTCTTCTGGTGTCACGGTGTACTCTGCAGACTTCTCTTTGGCTTTCATGCCCGAGTGGCCCCATGCATCGAGGCTTGTGACGCTGTAGTAGAGGTTTGTGCCTCTGGCACCTTCTTCTCTTGGCACTGGTCCAGCGTCTACTAGGGGGATGGTTGAATCAACATACACTACTTCTACTAACCTATCCCAGGTAGTTAGCTCCCATGGTCCTTCCCAACCATGCGCTTGTGCCATCTCTCTGTGAGGGCCTGGAATCATTTCCATACCTGATGTATATTTGGGCCCATCTGGGTCACGATAGACCCTGAACACCAGAGGGACTTGTGTTGTCGCTAGTGGTGGAGACATCATTTCTGCTGAAGCCGTGCTGTAAGGCCAGGCCCTCTGGATAGTCTTCTTCCAGAGCGGTTGCTCCCGGGCCTCACCCTTGGTGGCTCCCCTTTCTTCATCCTGTATCGGTGGATACAGCGGCGGTGCTGATGGCTCTCCCTCACCCTCGGGGGTCCAGGCTGAGGTCGATGCTTCTCTTTCGTTGCCTTCAATCTCCCCTGGTTCCAACACTTGGAGAGGATCAACCATCTTCCTCACCTGCCATCCTTCGGCTTCACCAGTCTGCACCAGCTGCCCACACTTTCTCTGGAGGCTGCAGCTGCTGCAGTAGTTGAGCATGTCTCCATCCCACTGACAAGCACACTCCGTAGTCTCTGGTCTTACCCCGCGTAGATCCCATTGGGTGATGAAGATCAGCCTGGGTAACTTATCTATTCTGCATAACCCACAAACATAGGCATCAGTTACCTTCACTGGTTTATGGTGCAGACTTTTCATCTCTCTTCGTTTTGGCTTAACCTTCGTAGGTTTTTCTTGCCCTGGTCCTTCCCATTGGACCATCAGGGTGGTTGGCTTCCAGCAAACCACACAGTTGTTGTTCATCTTCTTCCATTCCAACATCTCTTTTTCTTCTGACAGGAATCCTTTTTAGCATAGTCCAATTTCTTCAGGGCTCTGCCTGCCCAGAGTCCCGTAGTACTTCTCCGCATAGTAACCACCCCTTTAACGTTGGCTACTCCGATGAAGGGTGGTAAGCCTTGTGTGCTCGTAGCCATGGTTTTTGATTCCTGGTTTTCTCTAGTCTGGAACTGGCTTAAGCTGCTCTACTCCTTGGATTCCTCCTTTCTTTAGCAAAACTGTGTTGCTGTCTAAAACTTCTTTTATTATGTCAGGCTTCTCGTATTTGGCTTTCACCGCTGTGCCTGTGGGTGCGTCTCTGGCCTTTACCCACACTCGCTGTCCAACTTGGAATGGCACTTTAGGGCTCGGTGCTGCCATCTTATCCTCAGAGCCCCGCCCTATTTCCTCTGACACAAAGGGGCGTTGATTCAGCTCTTTGGAAGGGGAAGGTCTATCAGTCCGATGTCTGTCGTTCAGGGCCTTTCCTATTTCTAGGGTTTTGGTACTCCATTCTTTGGAATTTGCATTCTTGCCTATCCAGTTCTTTACCAGCCCAATGGCTCGTTCAACCACTCCATTTGCTTGTGGCGTGTAGGGAGGTGAATAAATCCTCATCACCCCGTACTGTTGGCACCATGCATCCACTTTTGCATTCTTGAAGTGTGTTCCATTGTCTGTTCTCAATTCTTTTGGCACCCCTAGTATGCCACACGTCTGTTCCAACATGCTAACTACACTGTTGCCGTTAGCTTTCTTCACTGGTTTAGTAACCACATAGCCTGACATTGAATCAACCAGCACTAAAAGGTATTTCTCACCTCTTTTCCCTGTAACCCCCATTGGGCCTGCTACGTCCATGCAGATAGAACCCCAGGGAATAGTGCTCTTGATGGTGAGCCCGTCTACTCTTTGCCCTCGGCGTCCTGCGTTGTATCGACCACATACTTCACAGGCCCTCAGTACTTGTCGCACACGGCGCTCTGGAATCCAGAGTTGCAGCTTTTCCAGCTCCCTACGGGTAGGAAGTGTGCTCACATGGCCTAGCGCCTCATGTACGGCCCGCACCACTTCTTCCACGTACTTCTCTGGGACAATTTTTCCTTTAGGGGTTTGGTCCCATTCCTCGATCCCGACAAAGACGAATTTTCTCATCTGGACGAAACGATCCACTTCGTCGTTTCCCTTCCAGTGGGCCCCCTCTCTTGTATGGGCCCGTTGGTGCCTCACTTCGAGGTCCATGTTCATTCTTAACTCGGCAATTTTTTGCCACAAATCACGGTGTGCTACCGTTTTGCCTTTAGCAGTTTCAAAACCATTTTCTTCCCAAATGGCTAGGTCTTCGTTCAGAGCTTGTGCACAGTAAGAACTATCTGTTATTACTCTAGCTCTCTTAATCTTTCTTTTTTCTAGCTCCAGCAGCCCTCTAGGACTGCTGTGACTTCTCCTGTCTGCGCACTGCCTTCTGCTTTACCTTTCTGTCGGTAACGCTCTTTTTCACCTTGCTTAAGGATGAAGCCCCAATAGGCAGTACTGTCTGGACCCTTTCTCGATCCGTCGGTGTACAGAGTCCATTCATATGGATCCTCTGTTGGTTCTTCAGGCTTTGGTGCCTTCTTATTTGCAAGTTGAGTTGGCCCAATCTCGAGGTCTGGGTCCAGTAAGATGTCTTCCCATCTTCCCCATCTCGCATTGGTCGCCTTGGTACTTTCTACAGTGGCCTTTCTCAGGAATCGGTGTACTTGGCTCTGGGTGTTGACTTTGATGCCCTGACCCTGTGCCAGGTCCTTCAGGGCACTCCAGTATCTTGCCAGGACTGCCAATTCCTTTTCTTCTGGTGGGTACTTCTTCTCCACGGAGGTCAGTGTGTAGCTCCATAGAGCCACAATTCCTGCTCCTTCATTACTGACTTTTACCACGGCGTCGTCGTCGTCGCAGCTCGTCTCAGCTACCAATCTGGTCGTCAGGCTTCTGGGCTCCAACCGTAGGGCTCCCTGGATCGCCTTCTTCAGTTCTTCCAGATGGTGCTGGTCTGTTGCTGTCCATGTCCAAGTCTTGTCGTGGTCCTCTTCAGGCTGGTCTTCAGCTTTCTTCAATCTTGCATACAGCGATCTGGCATACTTCTGGTACCCAGGGACATGGTCTCTCACGTAGTTGCACAAACCTAGGATCTGTTGTAGTTCTCTCAGTGATCCTGGAGGTCTAATTTGCTCCAGTTTCTCTCGGTATCCTTCAGAGATCCCTAGGTCGGTTGAGACCTGGAATCCTAAGTAGTTTACCTCAAACTGGCCAAATTGACACTTTTTCAGGTTCAGCTTTAGGCCTGCTTCTGTCAATTTCTCAACAATCTTTTGCAGCTTTTCCAGATGCTCTTCCTCAGAGTCGTCTGCGATGAACACGTCGTCTATGTAGATTGTCGCTCCAAGTCCTTGTAGAATATCCATTACAGCGGCTTGGAACACATTCGGTGAATTCTTGAAGCCTTGGGGCAGTCGGGTCCACACATAAGCTTTTCCCTTATGCGTGAATGCTGTTTTGCCTTGTGAAGCTTTGGCTAGGCGCAGGGAGAAGAATCCGTTCGCTAGGTCAATACAGGACTTGTACTTCTTGACCTGTAGAGTCTTCAGGGTGCCTTGGGGATTGATCAAACTTGCCTTGTTCGCGGTTGTCCGACGGTTAAGGGCTTTAAAGTTGATCACTGGCCTCCATCCTCCACCCGCCGACTCAGGTTTCTTCACTGCCTGGATTGGGCTGTTGGTTATTGGATTCGGTTCCTCTCGGATTATCCCCAGTGCGCTCAGCTCTTTGACGATCAGGTCCATTTCTTCTACTGCACCTGGATTGAGGGGATATTGGCGGACCGCTGGATGCACTCCTCCAATGATAGTATGGGTGTACTTCTCCCCAAGATCCCCACAATCATTCTTGAACCGCGCTACCTTGGCTCTGGAGATGATTTCTTCCAGCTGCTCTTTTCCTGCAGCTGACAGATCACTCTCTTCAACCTTCTGTGCTGCGACTTCTTTCACATCGACTGGCTTGTACCACTGCTTAAGCTGGAACTCTTCTTGTTGTGGTGTAAAGCGGATCATGCGAGCCCGCAATTTCTTCAGTCTCTCGACTGGCATGTTCTTCTTGGGTTGATGTAGCCGCTTTAGGTCTTTTGTCGTTACCAGATTGAAAGGCCCAAGAACCCATACAATTCCTTTCCAAACTGCATATGGGAACTCCCTAACTGCTCCATCAGCTAGTTGGGCCTGTAGGTGTCCTGCTATATCGAGGCTCTTGCGGGTCATCGACACCTCTGCCCCGGAGTCTACTTGGTAAGGGACTCCATCCACATCAGTGTAGATTTCATCCCCCTTCCAGTAGGCATGTTCCAGGGTGACCCGTGCCTCTTTGGCCATCATTTAGCAGGCCCCTGAGTGCCCGCTGCTTGGCGAGCGGCACGGAGGGCGTCTCTCTGCTCCGGGGTCAGCTTTCTGTACTCTTCTGGGGGCAGGTAATCACTCTTCCTTTCACCAGCTGGCTTCTGGGTCTGTCGAGGCTGGAATGGTTGCTTGTTCTGGGCTGGTCTTGTCTGGTCTCTGGGGGCTGGTCGGTTAGGCCAGGACCGAGAACGCTGTGGTTGGTTTGGTTCTCTTGGTCGTTGAGGGGTCTCTTGTGGTGGCTTAGCCTTTGGTGGCTGCTGTTGTGACTCCTTCTCTTTCCTTGTCTGGTAGAACCTCCTCTTCAGGTCCCACCCCTTTACTGCTGCATTGAGCTGGGTTACTGTGGTTTCATACGGCATGGCGGCGAAGTCTACCTCATCCCTCTGGTTTTTAGTCAGGGCCCTCAGGGCTCTTATATACCTTGTCGGTGGAAATTTGTCTTGGATCTCATGCCAGATGAGGGTGAGGGTTTGTCCCTTTTCCAGCCTTGCTTTGGCTCTAAGTAACCAGCTCTCTTCGTCATCTGAGTCTTCAAGCACCAACCGGTCATAATGGCTCTGAGAAGTTTCTCCCTCTTTCACTGAGTTACCTGTTGCATAGGTCAACCACAGCTTTCTGGCTTCTTCGCACGTAGTGGTGTTCTTCACCAGTGACCAGTTGTCTCTCAGGTAATTTACCATACTTTGCCCAGGCTCTTTGTCCTTCACCAGCATTTTGACCTTTTTGAATTCTGTGAAGCCTTGGGCTGGTGTCAGCAGGCTCATCGCATTACCTGCTGTTCTAGCCGCAGATGTGGCTGGGGCTTCCCGTGGCTGTGGCTGCTGTTGGGGTCTTCCTCCGGTTTCTTCATCCTCGGAAAAATCTTCCAACATTGCCCTTTCCACCTCTTTGGAGTAGCTGTATGCTGCCCTCTTCATTCTTCGAAGCATCACATCATGGGTTATGGCGATGAAGGCCGTTCTGAAACCAGCTGTCAGCTGCGTACATGCTGCTAAAGTTCCATAACTAGGCATCATCAATATATTGGCCCATTCCCCAATTGTAGCACTCACCGGCAGGATTTTCCTCTCGTCTGGTTTTTCAGCCCAGCTGACTGGCACATCATAGCTGGTCTGGCCGACTTCTGGCATGTATGCTTGCCTCTCATCTCTGGTTTTAATGGGGCCGAAGCTTGGATCTCTTGCCAACCTTTCTGAGGTTCTTCTTACTGACACCATTTCTACTGGTTTCTTCTCTCCTTTTCTGGTGCCCACTCTGAGGTCTTTTGGAGGATTAGGTGTCTGATGGGGGACTGATTCCAGTGACTGGTCGTCTTCTTGCTCTTCTTCTTCATCGGACGACTCACTGCTGCTTATCACGATATCTGGTTCTGGTGCTGGATTTACGGTAACACGTCTTGGCTCCAAACTGGTGCGTCGTCTTGGGACAGGAGGCGTTGGTCCTGGAGTGATGGGTGAAACTACTGGACCTGTAGGTACAGGAGTCCTTGGCGTTCTCTGCTCTCTTGGGTCTTGCCCAGTGGTCTGCAGGTTGGTATAGTCACCTTCGGGGATTGCGCCTTCCATCGCCCCTTCTTGGTCCCGTAGGTACAACCTCTGTACCACAGCTCCCGGAGGAGTCTCTTGCTTCCATATTACCATGGACTTGGGTTGAGGCTGGCCCTGGACGTAGCTGTGTTCACCCCCAGGGTAAGTTCCAGGCTGGGCTGCTTCACCGGGTGTGGATGATTTTCTTTCCCGTTCAGGGCCGAACACCTCAGGCAGCTTTGCCCCGTCCTCTGCTGGTCGATCAGTTTTTCCTTTTGCTTTAAGGCCTCTCGCCTTCTCTGCGTCTTTGCAGGGCTTCAGTATGCGATCTCTCCGCTCTTTGTTCTGCGCTTGAGAGGTCATGACCACCAGTTGCTTCAACTCGTTACAGACCTCATGCGCCATCAGCTGCCATTTCGCCGCTCTTGTGGCTGCCTCTTCTGCCACTTCCCAGGGCAGTGTGTTGGATCTCAGCCCATCAGCACAAATGACCACTCTTCTGTACTTCAGGTCATTTGCTTTCGCCAGTCCTTTGACCAGGGCACTGTACAGCTTTTTCCTGTATGACTCAATGTCATCTCCTTCACGATACTCATCTTCTATCACATGGATTATAGAGTAGTACGTTGAATCTCCCCCGCTGGTTACCACCACAGATCTACATCCATCTGGACGATTTCTATTCCCCTTACTGGCTTCTTCTCTCTCCCTCTTGTACTCTTCGCCACCTCTGCGTGCGAGCGCCTTTCTGAAAACTGTATTTCTGACTTTCAGGATGGAGGAGGATATTACCAGCAGGGCATCTGCGTGGTACTGCCAGGGGTCTCCTTCGATGTAGTAAGCTGTAGCTCCCGTCTGGTTGCCGAACTTCTTACCATCTGTGGGCAACGGTGGTAGGATGGGGAGGATTCTCTCAGATTTGTCGCTCATCGACTCGTCCTCAATGAGGTCCTCATCTGCTGGGCACTTCGCGGTTTTGTGGGCGGCTGTATACTCCTTCAGGGACTGGAGGATCTTTTTGCTGGATGCTATGTGCTCATCTATAGCATAAATGTCCCTTTGTGTCATGGGGGACAGTGCTGAGTAGCCCCCTGCGAGGCTTGGTCGGGGCATCGGGTGCGGCTGACTTGGCTCACCAAATTCTGCCTGCAGAGCCCCCAACTGGCAAACCCTGTTGGCTTCAGTGGCCCGGCATACTCAGGTCCCCCTGGCTCTTCGTCTGAGTCCTCTGACCCGTTCACGGATCCGGTGTGTGTTTGTTCACTCTGCCGGTCCTCTTCAATCGTCATCTGGCTTCTTGAGGCCCTATATTCCTGTATGGGCCTCAACACATCTCTGTGGTCCCTCGGGATTGCCGCTGCCCGGACGCGGTTGGCAATCAGGACTGGAGTCACCTCTGTCTCTCTGGCGAGCATCTTCACCACTGGGTCATATTCTGGAGAAGGGCTCAAAATCATGACTACTTTTGACATTGGAGCACTTCTCATTGATTCTTTCAGGTACTCACCCCACCAGGTTAACCATCCTCTCACCCCATCCTTCGACTTTGGTGGTGTCGACATGGTTCCTAGCACTGTCAACCAGTGCTTTCCTATTTTCTCGTGGGAGGTGAAGCACCCATCTTTGTCAAGGCCTTCCTGTATTTGCTCTTTTAGTTGCGCTTCTGTCAGCCTCTGGTTGAAGTTACGCACATGCTTCTTTATTTCTTCTTCCCAGGTATCCCATCCTTTACCTGCCAGGACGATCTGGTACTGGAAGGCCGGAGTGAGGTCTGGGCGAAGCATCTTTGAAGTGGAAGCTTTCACTACTTCGCTAATCGTTGTTTCCCCCGGCACTGGGGCTTCGGAGGATGGATCCTCTTCTTCTTGCTCACCGGACCCTCCGGCTTTTGCGTCGTCTTGTGGGGCTGTCGCCTCTTCTGTATCAGGGACGAGTACATCTTCGTCTTGCTGGCTCTCAGCCATCGTCTTTGTCGTCTCGGGTCGTCTGCTCCCTCAAAACCTCTCGTAGGACCGTTGAGCAGGGATGAGTGCAGACCTCGTCTAGCTGCTCCGCGGTGCCTTTTTTCTGGGATGCGCTGGCCCAAGGTCACTGCGGCTTCTTCTAGCCTGCGGTTCTCACTGTACCTCCCGTCAGGCGTGATGATCCCGAGTCTCTCTGTCGGCTGATCACCCGTGCTGTGGATCCTCGGTCAGAAGGTCTCGTCTTTTCTTCCCCGATCTCCGCAGCGTGGACCCTCGGTCAGAAGAGATTGGCCCTCTCTTCCCCAGTTTCCACTGAAAGGTTCTGGCGGTTGATTCTAGGTGTCGGTGCCGGACCCTCAGAATCTTCTTTTGGACACTTTTTCTTCACTCGTGCCCACCCAGGGACGCCATGTTCGCCAGTCTAGCCTTTTTTAACCCTTGCCTCAGGTTAAAGTTGGTCCAGCTCTCCGTTTAAAGGGTTAGATTCTATCTGCCTATTAGTATTCCACCTAACAGGTTTCAGCAGAATAAATTAAGCTGGAATCGAGAGATACTCGCCCAGGTTCTAACTGCCTTGCATCCGAATGTCTCACCCCTCTTATCTGATAAATGCTATTCTACCAAGCAGCCTTTCTAGTAGTAGAATTGATCTATCATTCACATTCGTTATCGGTCAGCTTCTCTCTTAAGGACTTGCCTGCACTTGGTGCTATTCCTGGGTTCGTTTTAGAGGTTTGGAAAGAACTAACCTCAGGGGTAATGTTTAAACAATCTCACTTTGGACTAAGTAACCTTTAAGAACCATTGGATTGAATGCACACAATCAACTTAACTTTTTACCACTATGCAGATTTTCAGTGGTTTATAATAATTTCATTAGGCTTCTCTTTAAATGCAATAGAGCGTTTTATTAAGCAAATTATAGCAAGAGCACAGCATCAATTCATGATTAAAACAATTAATTATTTCTGATTAAAAATGAGACTAAAGAAATAAATTGAGCGTACCTGACAATCTTCTCTAATTATTAAATTTAGGAGAGAGAGCAAACAGCATGGCCACTACCGTATCACTCGGTCTTGTCTTGCGTCTGGGAAAAGCACTCAGTTGTCCGGAGGACTCGGTACGATGTCTTCTTTGTGGACAAAAGGATCTTATCCCTCGGCAGGGGGGAGCGGAGGAGTCCTGTAAGCCAATCGTTGGTCTGGCAGTTATCTTCTGGAATTGGCTGGAACGTTAGTGCTTACGCCCTAGCTGTCTTCTCTGTGGTATGGTGGTGATGGAAAACCCTCGTCTGTTCAGGCTGTAGTGGGTCACTGGGTCTCCCAGCCCCGGGGAGGGGAACAGCCCGGTGCTGTTGCCTCCTTTGCCTCTTCGGGTGGAGTCGGTTCTTCCCTCTATTGGTTTCTTCTGGATAACTGCAGAACCTCTTAGGACTCTCCGTTTGGCAGAGTGTGGTCTTCGCTTGTTGAACAAAGTCAGAAAAAGACTTTGCTTCCAACGATGTCCTCAGCGATCTCTGGAGCCTAAGTCCCGCGTCGTCTTCCCGTCTCTCGGGCAAGAGAGGAAGGTGAAGATTCTTCAGAACTCTGGCCAAGTTCCCTTTGCTGTTCTTCTGACGGCTCCGGCGAACAACTCCCAACAAATGTCTCTGCGCTTCCCTTTTTATACTTTCTCTCGCTCTTACAAACACATACACCGTTTTACACACAGTTCTACCTCTTGGTACGCCCATATCCTTGACTCATAGGTCTTAAGACTCAACCTTTTTCCTGTTACACACACAACAGTTGCATAGAATCATGTGTTTTACAGCAAATACATTTAACACACACTCAGTTGCTATGACAATGTTCTGCAAATAGGCCTCAGCCCATCCTGTCATCCTGTGGAAACTCCAAGTTCCTCATTTCTAAGGGGACTTCTGCCATTCTCACTTCTGCTTTCTTAAGGCCTGGACACACAAGCCTATGAGGCCTGTACGCACACACAGAGCCTAAACAAGGATTACTTCACACAGAATCACTTCTTAAATCATCCTTCTCAATCTGAACATAATAAATCATCTGAGTCATTACTTCAATCAAATCAACACTTCAAAAATATATATGTATTTTAGCAAGCCAATCATATGGTTAACTTATAATGTTTCTTCTTAAGATCTTTATTTGTCTGCTTCAAACCTTTGTTACCTTAGGGCCGTAATGAGCCTGAGTCCTCTCTGAGACCTCAACATCTGCATCCTACTTGACAAGTCTTATGCACTTCTCTGCAGGTTCCTTACAGCTGTCACCCTCCAGGAAGTCAGCTAACTCTACTGAGATTGTGTCTGTCCCCTGACCACCAAAATTCAATAGATTTAACAAATCAAAAATTAACAAAGGAAATAGCAACCATAAAAATCTAATAAAAATTAATACCACCTTTTCAACAGAGAGAAGAATCTGCACCATTAAATGTGGTCTGTTAAATATTAGATCTGTTTCTCGTCCAAATCTTTGTTAGTAAATATTTTGATAAATGACCACCAGACTGATTTGTTCTGTTTGACTGAAACCTGGTTGCAGCAGGAAGAATTTGTTAGTCCAAATGAAATAACTCCTCTCAGTCATTCTAACTGTCATATTCCTCGAATCACAGGCCAAGGAGGAGGAGTGGCAGCAATCCTCCACTCTAGCTTAAAAATTAAAGAGAAACCTAAACCTGGTTACAGCTCATTTGAAAGTCTTACTCTTAGTGTCTCTCATCCAGACTGGAAAAGCAAGAAACCAATTTTTCTCCTGTTGTATATCGTCCACCTGCTCCTTACTCTGAGTTTTTATCTGAATTCTCAGAGTCTTAATCAGTAAGGTTCCAGTTTGTGCACGTCAACAATGACTCTTCTGAGCATACTAAGGTTCATCATGGAGTTCCTCAGAGTTCTGTCTTAGGACCAATATTGTTCACATTACACATGCAAAAGTACTGGGAAGCACTGTATTAATCTCCATTGTTATGCTGACGACACTCCGCTGTATTTATCTATGAAGCCAGATGAAACTAATCAGCTAGCCAGACTGCAAGACTGTCTTAAGGACATAAAGACCTGGATGACCTGTAATTTCCTACTGTTGAATTCTTTTACCCATCAATAGGGGCATGTTTAATAATCATGCATGCATCATCCTTAAATAAGAAGTTATTTCTTTAACAAATCACTAGATGTCATGACATGGGGCAGGTGGATCTCATTACTGCTGTCAGCAGATGAGATACTCATTGCTTTGCAAATCAAGGGACTAAAATTTGTTTGAAGAGCAAGAAGCAAGTCCAAGACAAGGAGAAGAGAGAGGAAAGGGGGAACATGAAGACATTACTGCAGCTGTAATCTGGACAATCGTTAAAATTCTGATATTTAGATAAAGAGAGAAGAAGTGGAGAGTTTGGAGATGTCACCAGCCTGCGAACCAGGTAAGAAATATGTTTAAAATCATAAGAAAAGCAGAAGAAAATGGATTTTAGTCTCTTCAGTGCATACAATAGGACAACAGAGCAGATCCAGATATTATTTTTCTTATACGTTAAGAAACAAACAACATCTTGTCTAATAAAAACAGACAAAAGGTGAGTGCATCAGTGGATAAAAAGAGGTATAACTGGTGCTCTTCAGGATCTAGTGGAAAAAATCCATTCAAACAGCAAAAAGAAGAGAGGTCCGAGGCACTCCGAGTTCCTAAAAGTCCTTTAATAACTCATGGACGGCAGTTACCATCTTGTGTAACTTCAGAATGCTGGCATGTGCTGACAGGTTCTGATGAATGTGTTTTATCCTCAGGTGTTAACGGGGCCTTGCTGTGCATCGTCCTTTTATCAGGTCAGTCTGCATGTGTATGTTTTATGGTAAAAGTTGTTCTGCTACACACAAAATATGTTTAAAAATGGTGGAATATTTTAACTTTTAACTGCTGCAAAACATTGTGAAAATATCTGCAAATGTATGTAAAATAATTGTATTTTTGGAGCATTTAAAAACAGTGAAACATTCTATTATCACACATTGTGACAAAACAAATTCTCATGAGTAAAACATCAAATTTTTGACATCATTCTTTCCCTGGACTTTTCAAACAACTGTTGAATTTCAAACATGTTGCATGAAAAATCTGTCTTCTACAAACTTGATCATTTTACTAACTTTAACCATGTGATACTTCTCAATACAGACAATTTTTAAGATGAATCGAAAAAGAAGCATCAAGTTCAGTGGGCTGCCATGGCCATGCCTTTAGACTGATGCGGACGATGTTCACACATTTTAAACCTCAAAGAACTTTTTTTTTTTTTACAGACAGCAGCTAAATACGATACAAATACATACATGTGTAACAGTATTGAGAGCAGCAATGGTACAGAGGATTGGAGCACAGTACTGAAGTCTACAGGGAATTAATATTGTTTTTATAGGTGATAAATCAGAAACAAGGTGGGTTATCACCTCTTGTTGTGAGGTACGTGTCCCATTTTTCCCTGAGAGCATCATATTTATCCTTTTGGAGTCTTAAACTAAAAGTCATGCATTCCATATACTGGATATTTGTGACTACTGCTGCCCATTGGTCACTAGTAGGAGGTTCTCCACAGAGCCATCTCCTTGTCATAGCCTTTTCACTCACTGCCTTTCAGATTTTTAGGAGATATTGGTCGCCTTTAGGTAAGCTTGTGTCCATATCCCCCAAATTAAATGACATGCAAGTGATGTTAGCATCGTAACACAAGATTTTTCTGACGGCACCATGAACACTGTCCCAGAAGGGTTGAAGAATAGAGCATCCCCAGAATATGTGTGTATGGTCTGCTTCACAACAGCCACATCCTCTCCAGCATTCGGGTTGTGTCCCAGTCTGTTTGGACTTCTGTTTTGGAGTTATAAAATATCGATTACGGTTTTTCCATGAATTGAATTGAATCAGAATAGCTGCACCCCTCTTGCGTCCTGTTTTGAGCGATGAATAGTAAATGTGTCTAAAACCCATTTTCTTCATCTTTTCATGCTCTTGGCTTGTTAAGTCAGTCTCTTGCCAAAATATAGTTTGCGACTTCTTCCTCTTTACCTTAGATATCATTTTACGCCTCTCGAGTCAAGCCATTTACATTAACAGTGATAACCCTAAATTCCTTGTTATGCATGTGTTAACCAGAGTTCTCTCAGGCATGTGCTCCCAATCCAGAACAGTTAACAATTTCCATGAAGAATGAGTACAGAACGGCTGCAACAGTAAATAAAAACTGGGTTTCCGTTAAAGAGGCTGTCCATGAGCCTCCTGTATAGGGGGGTGTTCCATCCACAGGGTGGCCTCGGCCCCCTCAGGTTGTTTGTGAGGGTGGCTGTCATTCAGATTCTGTAGACTGACTACCTCGCTCTTAAATGAAAGTAGGCCAGGTCTAATCAATAAGTGTCCTGTATATGCTAGCAGTTTTCAAACAATACGAACAGTCTCGGTTAAAGGTGGAAATAAAATAAGGAAGGATTCTGGTACCTTTGCCTTATGCAGCTTACTATCACTGCCTTGTTTCAGGTAAACAAACAAGGAGAAAGAATGGGTTATTAACCCTCGTTGTCCGTCTCAGCCAGCCCGTTAAATCCACGGAGCTTGTATCAGATCCTTTGCTGATATTCACCTCTGGCTCTGTGTCGGTTGCTCTTCACCTTCTCCCAGCTGGTGCTCAGTCTCAGTGATTTCATCCATCCGGCCCTCGGGACTCGGTGGTATCGGGAGACCTTTTGCTCGTAGATCCCGGGCAGCTTGGTCTGTGCTCTCAATTATGATGATTCCTGACTCCAGGAAAACA
The DNA here is from genome assembly GCF_021347895.1 of Acanthochromis polyacanthus. Classification (NCBI taxonomy): domain Eukaryota; kingdom Metazoa; phylum Chordata; class Actinopteri; family Pomacentridae; genus Acanthochromis; species Acanthochromis polyacanthus. Next base: position 3,657,454 of record NC_067136.1, read on the forward strand.
TGCATTTTAGTCATCGGTGAGTGGAATCTGATTCCTTCTTCTTTAAGAACTTTTCTGATTGGTATGTACTCCCTCCTTTTTTCACACCCGTTGCGTAGTCGTGGTCGAACAACACCCTTTACCCATCCAGGATGATTTTTTTCTTCCACGCTGCGCTGATGATCTTCTCCTTGGTGGTGTATTTCAGAAACCTCCCAAATGTCGGTCTTGGGGGAGCAGTCTCAGCGGGTTTAGGTCCAGCTGCTCTGCGTTCAATGCCCAGTTCGTTCAGGCCAGTGCTCTCACCCAGTTCAGTTTTTATAAAGTTCTCCATAAAGCAAACCATAGAGGTCCCCTCAGCTCCTTCCTTGATACCATGAATACAAATAATATTGCGACATGACCGCCCCTCAAGCTCAGTGATCTTTGATTTCAATTCCAGCTGGGTTTTCTGTATCTGGGTTAAAACCTCCTGCACCTCCACGCCAAATGCTTCCACCTCTCCGATTCGATGTTCAGCTTCATCTAGTCTCTGTAAAGTAGCAACTATTTTTCTGGCAGTTTCCTCCAACTTCTGGTTGATATATGTTCACTGTTTGGAAATATTATTTTGTAGTCCAGACATGGCTTTATCCATTGTTTTTGTTTATGGTGTCGCAGAGGGAGGCTAATGTGACCGTTTCTGCTAGCATAGCCTCGTCGCTACAGCCCACATCTTCTGTGTCAGCGTCCTTTCTTTGCTTCTTAATACCATACTAAGACCCCTTTCTTCTCCCCCTGACATTAGCATTTACCAGAAAACACTTTGGTTGTAAATCACCTGGATATAAGGGGGTTAATGGTAGTTCAGTCAGGAGCTGATGCATCAGGCTGCTGTCTTCATTGTCATGTCATTAGATCACAAATACCTGGTGTACTTACTGGCCAAACTTGAGGTGTCTTGGAGCTACTCTGGAGGAGTTTATAGCTCTTGAAAATGACAAAAATTCCCCAGAATCTCACACTTAATTCAAAATGGCAGACTTCCTGTTGGGTTTTGGATGTGTGTCCAATTGGCTTTTTAAGTGCATCATGATGTGCTCTATGTGCCTCCCAGCTTTCATCGATGTAGATGAAACGAGCTGCGAGGACTATTTTCTAAAATGCTGCAGGGGCCGTTATGGCACACGCAGTGCTGAGATGCATCCAGTGTTTTTCCTTGGGTCGACAATCGTGTGTGGTAATTTTGGAGAGGTTTTTAGCATTCTAAACCTGCCAAAAAGTACTTTGTGGCAACACATTGTTGCCATGGCAACAGCATTGTATGAACCATCAAGATCTTCACACTGTGACATTGTCAAGGGGTTAAGACTGAGTTGACCAGTTTCCAGCATTATATGACAATGCTTGGGGCCATGGCAAGTGCAAATGTACTTCCTCATACTTCCTTTTACCAATAAGTGATGCTATGACCATGGTTTCTAAATTTATGAGTGTGGATGTGTTCAGACTGGACCTGGTGTCCAGCATTTGAAGTCTGGGGAAGATTGGATCATGTGCAGCTGAGATATAAGTACTTCAGCAGTCATGGCGAGACATAGAAATTCACCATGCCACCAGAGACAAGCCTTTTGATGACAAGTCGCCATTTTCTCTGTGAATCATCATGAATGTGTTCAGACTTAGGTCCCCACATTTGAGCTGAATTTGGGCCACGAGCTAACAACAGCACATCAAAGTGTAAAAAATTACATTTCCTGTTGCCAGCAGACTGTGCATAGATTTCATCATGTGGATGTGATCAGGGCAGGACTCTGATCATACATGTAAAGTTTAAGGCAGATTGGAGCATGTTCAATACATTTACACAGCACGTGATGTTTCATGACGAAGGATCAAACTTCCAGATGCCGCCATGACCATGTCCATGCCCTCAGACTTATGAAGAACATTTTGATAACTTTTTGTTCACTAAGGCCTGCTGTATGTACTGGCCAAATTTGAGTGCTTTGGAGTTACCACCTTGGAGGAGTTTGTGTTTGAAATTGTGTAAAAATCATGAAATTTCATGCAGACAATTCAAAATGGCAAACTTCCTGTTGGGTTTAGGACATGGCTGTCAATGACTTTGTTGTTCAGCCTGATGAGACACATGTGCCTTTCAAATTGGATAGCTGTAGGTGAATTGTGCTGGCCATAGTAGATATTCTAAATTTTCCAGGTGGCGTTATTGAGCCATTTTGGTTCTCATACATGCAATTCCCCTGAAAAACAAGTTTGTCGCTGATCGTGATGTGTGTGCAAGTTTTCACACATTTTTGAGTCGTTGTAAGCCTTCAAATTTGTATTTCAAAAAAATTTGAAAAAGAATAATATGAAAAAGACAATGAAGAATGACAAAAAGAAACCCATGTGCTCAATCTCCACAAAGGAGAGAAAACCTCAAACACTTGGATGATGTAAATATGGCACGTTTGTTTCATTTACGACCATTTTCAGTCCACAGCAGTCATTGGTGTCCAACCTGTGGGTGTGTTTGACCCACATATGTCTTATTATTGTTTTTCTGTCATATTTGTGTGATGATGACAGTCCTGACCTTCACAAACAAGTCATTTTAACCCAATCTCGAATGTGAAAGAGCTTATTACAACAAACCTTAAACCTTAATGTGAATGATTTGTTAACTGCAGCACAGAGAAACAGTCACTGCTACAAATTATGTCACATTCAGGATGAAAAATGTGTCTTTTTCAGGGCTCTGTTCAGGCCTTCATCAATACCAATTAATTGATGAACCAAAGACCTGGAGTGAAGCCCAACAGTACTGCAGAGAAAAGTTCACTGACCTGGCTACTGTGGACAACATGGAAGACGTGGATCAACTGATTGCAGCTGCTAGCAGTGGCTACAGTGGAAAAGTATGGATTGGCCTGTATGACAATTCTAGCAGCTGGGCGTGGTCGATGACAGATGATGGCTACTACGGAACCAACAATCAGCCCTTTCTCTGGTGGAGAACTGGTCGACCAAGTCGTAGCAGAGATGAAGGGAAGCTATGTTGCACTGTATTTGGAGGTGATCTGTATGATACGTCATGCTCCCGCCAACGCCCATTTGTCTGCTATGACAATTCAGACAGTGAGTACAGCATTACTTGCTTTGGTTTCTGTGATCCAGTAACATGTAGTGCATTTTCCAGACTGTGGTATAATTATTACTTCAAGTGTGTGTTTAGGCCCCAAAACAGAAAATGAACGGCAGCTTTGACTGTTTCATTTGTCTTGTAAAGATGTAACTCACATGTGAAGATTTTACTCTTTTCTTAATTTGATTTCATGCATACTGGATGTTTAAAACTGTTGATCAGAATATATTACTTTTGTGTGCAAATTAATCTGACTGAACTTTCAAAATTCTTGCCAGCTTCTTCTCCTCCAACATATGTCTATAAGTCCTGGAAGGTGACATGGGAGGGAGCTCAGAGCTACTGCAGGAAGTTCCACACAGACCTGGCCTCCATCAGGAATGAAGAAGAGAGGACATGGATCCAGCAGGCTGTAACAGAAAATGTGTTTGCTTTTGTGGGCCTGTCCAGAAGAACCTGGTACTCTTGGTCAGATGGCACAGAGCATGAATTCAAAAACTGGTTGACTGGAAACATACCATATAACAGTGGAGACTGTGCTACCCGTTTGATCGGTGCTACTGATGCTGGAAAGTGGGTGGAAGATCAGTGTGACCAAAAACTTCCTTTCATGTGCCACTACGGTGAGTTGTCTTCAAACAAACTCACACTGACTGTGTTGCACTGACACTCAAGTCTATTTTTCATGAATCTGTATTTCCATTTTGTCCACAGAGAAAAAGCAGCAGCTTCGGATCAAGCTGAGGGTTCTGAAATCCACAATGGACCTGAATGACCCCGCTGTGACGGAGGCCATCCAGAAACTGGTCAGTGTGAGATGAGATAGTTTCATGTTAACATTTAAATTTAAGAGGACACAAATCTGTAAGAACAAGAAGAAGAATCAAAATCTTTTCTTTCTGCTCATGAACTTGTTTTTCAGCTGGAGAAGAAGCTGAAAGAGAAAGGGATCACAGCAGGGTTCAAACTTAGATGGGTCAAGAAGAATGACAACACCATCTTTGAGGAAGAGAAGGAAGAGAAGGATGAACTGTAAACTGTATTTACAGGATATCTTTCATTTGTTTTACTTTGAAGGTTCATGTTTTAGGTTGACATGTTAGAGCCAACTAATAAATATCAAACTGTCATGTGAGACATTTATTGTTTTGGAGTAGAGCAGAGTAAATTGTTCAGAAAACTGAACAAATATCTTATTTATCCTGTTGCTGTGTTGATAAATTCATGGTAGGGCAGATTTACAGGTGATTTTATCAAGGGCGTCAGTTTGTTTTTAAAAGTGGGGGGGATGGAGACCACAGCACTTTGAGAAAATGTCGAAGAACGGCGGCAAAATACCACAAGCTGGGCTCGAACTCACAACCAGCGCACCAAAGGCGGAGGTTCAAGCTGTTGAGGTATCAGTACATGCAGGTAGAAGGGTCTGTGGGCTGCTATAGTACTAATTCTCCCGGGCCGAAATTTTGCCCCTGCACGCGGAGCTTCCACTTGGCACAGGCGCAAACACTGTTGCCAACTCCTCAGTAAGGAAAGTCGCTGTTGGCTGTCCGAAAAGTCGCTAGAAGTCGCTAAATGACGTCATTGCCCAATTTGCATATTTCCCAGTTTGCATGTAATTGTAATCAACGTTGTAGGAGAGAGGAATAACGTTGTGGAAGAGACCAAAAAGTGAGTATAAAACAATCAAAATATGTTTTTGTACTAGAGGCTAAATGCTGTGGTTTATTTTTGCATGACAGTCAAGAAACATTTTCGTTTATATGGCTCCGTAAGTCTGGATGGGATCTGTAGTGACTGCGCATGCGCGATTCATCTGCCGTCTGGCCGCGGAGTGATGTGGGTCTCCTCCAATCAGACACTGGGACTGCTGTGGGGTTACTGGACTGACAGCCTGTGCACTGGGAGGGGGAGAAGCTCACAGCAGCACATGCCGCTCGTTCAAAACAGTAACTGCAGAATGAGCTGAGTTTTCCTGTCAGTCTCCAAAACGGCAGGAAAAGTCGCTAGATTTGTCGCTGGTCGCTTTTGACAAAAAAGAAGTCGCTAGGAGTTTTGAAAAGTCGCTAGATTTAGCGAGAAAGTCGCTAAGTTGGCAACACTGGGCGCAAATATAGCATCCGCGCGTTTTTTTTTTTTGTTTTTTTTAACCTCACGAAGGTGTGCTGCGTGTCTGTGCAACTCTCGGCCGAGTGCGGATGGTGCGTTCAGGAGCATCGGAATTTTGTATACTACTGAAAATAACTGGTTTACAACGGCTTACATGTGAAGAATTTGAATGTGTTGGAGACAAAATGACCCCTGACAAAAAGTGGGGGGGACACGTCCCCACCGTCCCCCCCTAAACTGACGCCTATGGATTTTATGCAACATACATGTGGAAATTTACACATTTAAACTCTGAAAACTTTCTCATGTGAAAATGTTGTAATGAACTGCAGAGACATCAGCGTATCCCTGTAAAGCTGGATTCAATTATATAGCATGTTGTTGGATATTTCAGAGTGATGTGTGATGTATTAAAATTTAATATTGTAGCTTTGTAAGAAAATCTCTGAGGTCATGAGAGTTGTGAAGGAAAAATGACTCTTTCCCCTTTCTAAGGTCATAATGGCCTTTAGACAGACAGACACTGCAGGAGATGAGATATCGTCTATTGTGATGTGACTAAGCAGACCAGTTGTCTCCATATTGGTCTGTAATCTAAATCTGACCTTCTCCCAACTCCAATATAAAGCCAAAGATCAGAGAGAATCCTCAGAAGTGCTGCTGGCATTGCTTGCATGTACTGCTGCTCTGTTGGTGTCACTTCTCCTGATATCAGTAAACATTACTCACAACCTAAGTCATCTGAGTCTCCAGTGTGTCTCTCTGGATCTGCCTCCACATCACTGAACTTCAGCAACAAGAGTCCAGTGAATATTCTTCATTGTGTGGTTTTTAAATATCTACAGATCTGTAGCTGACTTGTATCTGTTCTTTGTGTTAAAAACTGTTTTTGCAACTGTAATCATCATAGCGATTTCTGTTCATTATACTGGTTTGGTTTTCAATAAAGTTTTCGGTATCACTTTATAATAACTATACACTATTAAGCATTAGTTAAGCATTGGTTCAGCATAATTTAAGCATTAGTTAATCCTTAAATCCTCATGAACTCAGCATGAATTCACCATTAGTAATGCATTACAAAGCATGAGTAAAGACAGTTTTAAATGTTCAACTAACACATTATTAAGCATTAGTTAAACATTAGTAAAGTGCTTAATTCATCATTAACTCATCATTTGTAACTAATTAGTTATACGTGCATAATTAATCATGAATTCATGATCTGTATGACATTTATTATGCATTACTAAGCACTTAATAAATCCGGTTAAAAATGTTTTGTTGCTCATTGATAATCTCAGTTGTTAATACTTTATAAAGGGTTAGCAACTGTGTTAGTATATGATTTACAAACACATATTCATACTCAATGAATAACTTATTAATGCGGTTACTACTCATTAGTTAAGTATATTCCGTGAGCCCATCTAAAGTGAGGACTATCTATGCTTTATAAAGCATTTATAAATGACACAGAAGCAAAGATATACAAAGTGTCAGTTTTATTGGTCCCAAACAATACAAGCTCTTTTAAATACACACTTTAAACAAATACAATCTATAAAATTTCAAGTAAACTTGACAAACATCTTCAAATAACAACAGTCTGTGATCATATAAAATAGAAAAATAAAATACAAGCTCTTTTAAATACACACTTTACAATCCTTAACATTTCAAGTAAACTGGTGAACTATCTCTTTAGGTCACACACACACCAGAGGTAAGTGGCTGCCTGATTCTGGGATTCCGCCAGTGCATTTCAATGGGAAACGAGTACATTCCTCCTCCTGCCAAAGGTAAAAGTTGCAGGAGGAGGAATTCGCTCGTTTCCCATTGAATTACATTGGCGGAATCCCAGAATCAGGCAGCCACCTACTTCTGGTGTTTGTGTGTGCCCTTGAATTGCACAAAGTGCTTTACAGTAAAACAAATATACCGTTTTCAAATATTGCAAGATAACACTAGATAATTTCTGCAACCTGTTTGCCTCTACGATCAGCTGTCATCTCTCCAGCGGGTTCTCTCTCCGACTTCCGCATTTGAGAAAAATTTTAAAAAAAAACCCGCGCGGTCTCGCTCTCCAGAACCGCGGAGGAGGCTGGGACTTGTAGGACTCTGGGACGTGTAAGACGCTACTGTGCATGCTCTAACCGTCCAAAACGCTAGTGCGCATGCTCCAAAATGCAGAAGTCACGCTGGAGAGATGACAGCTGATCGTAGAGGCAAACAGGTTGCAGAAATTATCTAGTGTTATCTTGCAATATTTGAAAACGGTATATTTGTTTTACTGTAAAGCACTTTGTGCACTTCAAGGGCACCCACTTACCTCTGGTGTGTGTGTGCCCTAAAGAGATAGCTCACCAGTTTACTTGAAATGTTAAGGATTGCAAAATGTGTATTTAAAAGAGCTTGTATTTTATTTTTCTATTTTATATGATCACAGACTGTTGTTATTTGAAGATGTTTGTCAAGTTTAATTGAAATTTTATAGATTGTATTTGTTTAAAGTGTGTATTTAAAAGAGCTTGTATTGTTTGGGACCAATAAAACTGACACTTTGTATATCTTTGCTTCTGTGTCATTTATAAATGCTTTATAAAGCATAGATAGTCCTCACTAGATGGGCTCACGGAATATACTTAACTAATGAGTAGTAACCGCATTAATAAGTTATTCATTGAGTATGAATATGTGTTTGTAAATCATATACTAACACAGTTGCTAACCCTTTATAAAGTATTAACAACTGAGATTATCAATGAGCAACAAAACATTTTTAACCGGATTTATTAAGTGCTTAGTAATGCATAATAAATGTCATACAGATCATGAATTCATGATTAATTAAGCACGTATAACTAATTAGTTACAAATGATGAGTTAACGATGAATTAAGCACTTTACTAATGTTTAACTAATGCTTAATAATGTGTTAGTTGAACATTTAAAACTGTCTTTACTCATGCTTTGTAATGCATTACTAATGGTGAATTCATGCTGAGTTCATGAGGATTTAAGGATTAACTAATGCTTAAATTATGCTGAACCAATGCTTAACTAATGCTTAATAGTGTATAGTTATTATAAAGTGTTACCAAGTTTTCTGACAATAACAAAAATTATCACCAGTTGTATCCTTTAAAATGTAAATGTGACTTTTCAGTTTAATCTGAATCTTTATTTAAATATCCAGTCATGCTTTAAACCCACAACTCTTTCTAAACCTGCTTCTGAACCAGCTGAGCTGCTACATGAGCTCTGCCATGAAGGAAAATATTTACAGTCAAATATAATAAATAACAATAATAAAAATAATGAAATATTCATGTGTGAAAATTAAAGTGTAGTTCACTTCACAGTTAACTATCTGACTTGTTTGAAGACTGAATGTTTGAAAGCTTTTTTCCCCATGATCTCATTGGTTTATGAAAAGACAAAGAACATATTCTGTGAAAAATCCTTTATGTTGTAAAATTTCCGAAGTTTCCCCAAATGTTGTCGTATAAGTTTGATCAGGTGAAATAAACTGGCATCTTCTGTGAGTTAAAGAATAAATTCCACAAGTGTGTAAACTTGAAATGTGAAGGTTGAATTTGAACTAATCCCATAACATTTTCTTGCAGTGTTCTGACTGCTCCACCAGGTGGCAATAAAGAACAAGAAAAACAAACACCTCTGATCCTGTAATGAGTGGCGACACTCTATCCTGTTTCTCTGACAGGTCAAGGAAGGACATAGATTCAGTTTGTCTTAAAACAAAACTGTCACAGGTTTGTGGAGAATCCACATGCAGAAACTATCGAGGTGGAGGAGATCAGAGACTTCGTGAAGAATGTGATTACTTTTGAAAGTGAATTAGAAGCTGTGATGGACTGGAGACCTGTCCAGGTGGGATAAACTCCAGTCCTCCTGTGACCCCACAGAGGAGAAGGTGATGGACAGATATTCAATAGATGGAATTACAAGGCCGAGACTTGGATCACTTTCTGCCATGGAACATTTTGTATCACTCAGTGTTGTGATTGGACAACTATTTAAATTCACCTTGTGAAGAAAGATGACATAATGTGGAACACTTTCTCTACCACGGCTAATTGCTGTGGTCTGCCTTCAAGTGTATGGCTGTTGTTGGGGACAGTCTGAAGAGCAGGTTGAAGACAAGATTTTCTGGTGGGCCCGCTCTAGATGGCGGCAATGGAGATGGAACCTGCCAGGAAGCCAGTGACAGAAATGGAACCCCTCTGGAGGCCAGGCAGGACTGAAGCAGGCCAGTGGTAAGACAGAGCCCAATACAGAAGCAGGCCAGCATCATTTGTCTCTCGTGGTACCCTGGTCTCGAACCTGGTCCAGGTGGGAAAAGGTGAGATGGCTTCAACCTTTGCAGAAGTAGGAACAGGTGAGATGAGGTTCACCCTCTCGGAGGTGGCCAGGATGCAGGATTGGTAACTGGGACCTCTATGATGCTGGGGAGCGGTGATGTCTGTGGTCATCAAGAGTCACGTTTCCTCCTGGAAGGATTTCCAGAAGGTGGCTCCTTGGAATCTTGGGGAGCAGGATCAGGCAGGCAACTGGTTTGTGTGGGGATTCTCCACTTCAAGAAGGACAACAGATAGCTGGATTAAATGAGGGATTACTGGGAGTCTCCTCCAGGTTTGGGAGCAGGCCATCCTTTGTTGGGTTGGTTTAAAGGCTAGGTGGGTTCCCCAGAACATCAGAGATAGTATCTGGGGGTCGGGGTTGGATCTGAGAGGTTACTGGATGGTGGTGTGGACAAGATGCTGGTGGGCTGGAGGTTAGATGACTACACTTATGAAGTGGTGGGTCAACTCGAGCTCAGTGGTGTTCATGTCCTTGATTCACATTGATCCTAAGTTGAGCAAAGCAGAGAATGATTGACACTTGGATAATTAGTCTTCTTATTTACACCCTATCTGCCATGAGTGGTTCTTTCAGACAGTCCAACTCAGCATTGAAAGGTTCAGTGAGGAATGAAGTCACTTCATCTGTTTCATCTGTCAATCACCAACACTCTCGCCCGACCTGCCATGCCAATCAGCCCCTGGAACAACTTGCCAAATGCCCTGTGGGACTGGAACCTCCTGCCCACTCTCCACTGCCGACCCACTCCATCCCAGACACCTACCAAGTACTGGTCCCTGGTACAGTCACCCCCGTCCCCGTCACTCCCCTTCAGGTTGTTCACTGAATCCGCGCCTCTCCTTAGCTTTCCTTCACATCCAATCCTGAGTTTATTCATTGTACAATAAATCCGTTCTCAGTTCCAGTTCAGCCTCCTCTGTGTGTTCTCTGCTCGGGTTCACCCTCAGCGCCCAAACATAGGTAACCTGTGAGAAAGTAGAACCTTTTTAGTTTTAATACACACATTAATCTGCCTTTTTACAACCAGAGAAAATATATATCATTAATCATTGTGATAGGGATAAATAGAATTTCTAATCTGTTGACTTCAATTGCAGGATAAATGTTTTATTATCATATTTCTCCAAGGGCACAGCAATAGCCTATAATCAAAAAAAACTCAGTGACACTGATTTAAAACATAAACATTAATAATCTTCCAATTGACGAACACAACTCATGAGACGAACTATGCTTTCACAATAGAAAAGTAATCATCACCCAGATTAAGAAATTTGGGGGAGGAGAGCAGTCGGTGTGGCCACATTTGGCTGCTCACCTGAAGAAGACCAAGCTCACCGGACCCAGGGGAAAGTGGAGGGTTTTCAGTCCAGATTTGGATCTGCTTGTATCCTTTTTGTTGTTGTTGTCCAATTGTTATAATCCACTTTGGTATCGTTCCTTGCCGAGATAATAGAGTTCAGTCATGTTCCTTCAGTCAGTGTTATTTTTAGATTCCAGTTCTGTAATCGTCAAACAGTGCAGAAAGAGCAGTCCTTTAGTCCATTATTCCAGTGGAACATTTATTCCTTTGCAGATCATGTTGAATCACCCCTCCAAGTTGCGTGGTAAAACTCCTCTCTGTACAGAGCTTTGGAGCCTGACTTGCTCCGATCGGACCTGTTGCCACTCGCACATGCATATGCAATGACAGCACTCTTAATTTACATGCACAATGATCTCATCCTAAATTAACTTGAGCAATGACTTCATCTCTCCATGCTCTACCCCCCTCCCTCATCGATCATAAGACCTCTCCATGTTTGAGGAAATAAAACTATCTATTTTGGACTCCCCCCAACTCCCGCATCCCCACCCCCCATCCCCTACCCCCCAATCTCTCCAGTCTGCAGCTCAGAGAAGGCCCCTGATCAGGAAATGGAGAAGCAGATATTAATATCTAACTGTCACTGGCACCCCATTGCACAATCTTTTGCACAATGTGTCCAGACTTACAAACATCCCCGAAGCCTATTTCTAATTTATTCTAATTTATCTTTGCTAACCTTTACCGTGAACACTTGACCCCAGTTCACCTTAATGCTTGACTTCTTATACCCCAGTCTCTTATGGACATTAAAGCTCTTAAAGCATCTCATTTTCTTAGTAATCAAAACTCTTAAAGGCATTTCCATTTCATTATGAATCAGTTCCCTCTGGTAACCAAAAGCATCACTTTTCACAGTGAGTAGCTGTTCTGACTTGGTTACTTCTTAAACAAAGATTATAAAGAGAACCCTTCAAAAGCATCACTTTTCACAGTGAGTTACTCTTTTGATTTCTGCACAGTTTCAAACAAAGATTATAAAAATAGGTATTTGACGTAGCTTAAACACATTCATTGGGTTATGACATAATTTGAATATAAATCACAGGTTATAATATCACAATGTTCCCTTATTTAGCTGTTATTCTGCCAGAGTCTCACACTTACGGCTGATTTGGGGATCTCATACCTCTATGTTTCTCAACACTTTTTTTCAACAGACTTAACAGTCGCCATTGTTGAAATGTCAGAAGCATACTGTACAGCAGCCATTACAACGATTTTCCCGAAGAATGCAAATGCACAAATGCCGCTGTCCATTCTACACAGCTTATGGTCAGAATGGGTCATGCTGTCATCTTGTGGTGAAACCTAAAATATTGTTTTACGTGTATATTTATACCCTGGTCACAAATGCTGTCGGGCCACAAGTGATGCATTTTATGACAGAGGCCGCGGGCCAGATGAAATTCGACAGCGTGTCGGATTTGGCCCCTGGGAGCATAATTGACACTTGGATATTTAGACTTCTTTTTTCCACCCTAATCTACCATGAGCGGTTCTTTCAGACAGTCCAACTTGGCATTGAAAGGTTCAGTGAGGAATGAAGTCACTGATTTCATCTGTCAATCACCAACACTCTCGTTTGTTTGATGTATTACTGTTGACTTATTGTAATCACACTGTCCTCCACCTACAATAAATTATACACGATAACTGTTCTGCATTGTCAGTATTATTATTGGTAAAACAGAGGCAGAAGGAGGAGGAGGAAGAGAAGTAGCAACAGAAATGCAAATCGTTCAGGGACATTGATTTAAGGAGGGATGTCCGCAATGACGTACGTCACCTGTTGCCATCACAACCTGACCACAGATAAGCAAATTAGTAGGTAAATGCTGCTTGTTGTGGCACAAAGACAGACAGGACATGAATCTGCTGCTGCTACGTTCTGTATGTTTTCTCAGTAATATAGTTTACACATGGAGGTAACGTTAAATGATGTGAGTTGCTACTAGCCTTGATTAAATTACTACACCATAATATTGAGGTCTTGAAGCCATTTTGATTTCTTAATATGGGTGGAGTGTTTGGATCAGCCTATTAGTGTACATGTGCACAATGGCTGCGTGTTTCACCTCCAGAGAGTCATGAATCTGTTATTTTGAAGGTTTAAGGGCTAAAAAAAAAAAAAAAAAAAAAATGTGGACACCAGTGGTGCAGAAAAAAAAAAAGTTTCTTGTCCAGCGTAGCCTCAGTGACTGATGAAGACACTTGTGGAATGTATGCCTATAGTGTTTGTCTTTGGACTCATTTTTCTTTTGTTTTGTCTCTTCATATATCCCAACAGGGAACAACATGTTAGCAAACTGGTTGCATCAGGTGAGGACAGGTGAATTTACATCTGGTTTGCATTGATCAACAAAGTACAGAACCACAGTTTGTGGCCTGTTTTGTTGTACAACTACCAGAGTTACCTTTACTTGTACCACTTGGTGACTTTCAGTCACTACTCAAAGCTCATGACCATAGGTGATTGTTGGAACGTAGATGGACTGGTAAATCGAGAGCTTCACCTTGCGACTCAGTTCTCTCTTCACCATGATGGTTCAGTGCAATGCCTGTGTGGCAATGCTACGAGGGTTACTGTACTTTGGCATATTACCAAAGTGACGGACAACGCCACCTGGGGGGAATTTCACCCCCAGGAAATCCGATTAGAGGGAACCACCACTCTGATACAGGGAAAGGTCTCACAGGTACGTATGACACGAGAGACAGACGCGACTCAAATATACACAAAATAGAATTTATTAACAATATATTCTTTGTTTAAAATGACAATGGTTCAATATAAAAACCTTACTGACGGTGCCACGAGTCAGCTCAATAGTAGGTGGCCAAATGGAGGTAATCTGTTCGGACCTCCAGGGTGCAGGCACCAAACATCTGTATACTGAACTCAGGGCTGAGGGCTTACCAGACTGGAATGACTGACTTAAGAGGGAGGGAGAGGGTCTGGATGCAACACACCACACATGCAATGAAAACAAAACTATTAATGGACACCCAAGTGCTCTACTGTACAGAGAGTGAGGGAACCACCACCTCGAGGGGGGGGGGGGATAAAAATCAGCCAGCCACTCGTCACCCAGCCCAACAGCTCCTGTCTGCAGAAAGAGAAATACGGTTAGCCACAGGAACAGAGATCTCTCGAACTACCCTGACACCACATTGATACTGAACCCCAGAGGTCGCCACCAAAGCCAATCAGGCCACCTGCTCACCCAAACAAATAAAAACAAAAGAATCATACATAACCCAAAGAAGGAATTGCAGAACTAAACATAGACTCACGAAACGAGAGAATAACAGATTACAAGATCAAAGAAAAGTAATTCTGAGGCTAATAATTTTACAAACAATACCAACAACGGTCGTGCCAGGGGATGGGCACATGCACACCAAGATTGTCCTTAAAAGCCATAAAATAAAACCCATGCAGCAGTTCCCGATGGGCAGAGAACTGGTTGCACTGAACACGGAGATGGCACATGGAGACAGAACTCGGAGACAGAACAGCAGCAGCTTGCTTCGGATGTAGAGCTGCTCGTCAATGAAGCCGCAGCTCCTCAGACATCAGGGGAAATAGCCGCACGATCACTGCCAACAGCAGTCAGACAGTCATTTCAATTGCAGCCCAGCAAACACAATTAAAATGACAGGAATGAGTCAGCCTACCTCAAAAATCCAACGCGATGCATAGGCTACGCCCCACTTCGAGGCCACACACATACCCAGCCTTCGGCCAAGGTACCAGCCGAATTCTTCTAAAAGCAGAGAGCAGATCAAACACCGCACAAACGTCACTTGGAAACGCAGTGACCGCGTCGGAACATACCTGACAGGTAGGTAGAAAAACACTCCGCCAGCATCTCGAGACTGCCGCGGCAAACCACGCGGCTGAGTGAACACCCCAGCTCTAGGTAGAGGACGCATGTGGAAAATGCGCAGCCCTCTCTCAAATATACTGCAGTGTAGCACCGCCCCGTACGCCAGGTGCATCAGGATAATGACTCCCAGCTGCGCACACCTGATCTAATACACCTGTGGAGATGGACTGGGCCGTCCTACCACACTTGCATTACTGCTGATGCAACGTCAATGCACCTGTCCATCTCTTGCTCCATTTTCTCATCACTTTTGAACATGATCCTGAGATACTTCAACTCCGTCACTTGGAGGGAGCAATCCACTGGTTTCCGGCAGAGAAGCATGGCCTTGGACTTGGAGGTGCTGACCTGCATCCCTGCCGCTTCACACTCGGCCGCAAACCACTCCAGTGCTGCTGAAGGTCATGGTCTGAGGAAGCCACCAGATCCACATCATGTGCAAATAGCAGAGATGCGATCCTGATGTCCCAAAACTGGACAACCTCATCACCCCGACTGTGCCTTGAGATTCTGTCCATGAACACCACAAACAGCATCAGAGAGAAGGAACAGCCCTGGAGGACTCCAACACCCACTGGAAACATGTCTGACTTTGTGCCAAGTATGCAAACACAATTCTCACTTTGGTTGTACAAGGACCTAATGGCTCATATCTGCTCCACTGATGTCCCATACTCCTACAGTACCCTGCACAGAGGCCCTCGGGGGACACAGTTGTAGGCCTTCTCCAGATCCACAAAACACACATGGATTGGCAGGTTCAACTCCCATGACCCCCTCAGCAGCTCCACTAAAGAGTTGGTCCACTGTTCCATGACCAGGACAGAATCCACATTGCTCCTCCTGAATCCAAGGTTTGACAGTTGGTCAGAGCCTCCCTTCCAGCACCCGAGAGTAAACTTTCCCAGGGATACTGAGAAGTGTGATGCCCCGGTAGTTGGCTCACACTCTCCAGTCCCCCTTTTTTTCTAACTGGGAACCACCACCCCGGTCTGCCAATCCAAAGGCACTGTACCTGCTGTCCACGTGACATTGTAGAGATGTGTCAGCCAAGACAGTCCAACAATGTCCAGATCCATCAGCAATTTCAAGGCAGATCTCATCCACACCTGGTGCCAACTCAGCATTGAAAGGCTCAGTGAGGAATGAAGTCACTGTTTCCATCTGTCAATCACCCAAACCATCATCTGCCTGATTTATTACTGTCGAATTATTGCTGTAAACACACTGTCCTCTATCTACAATGAACTATAGACTATATTTGTTCAACATTGTGATTATTATTATTATTGATTCTGCAGAGTGAGGAGGAGGAGTGGCAGCAGAAGTGCAAACTGTTCAGGGACATTGACTCATGGAGGGATGTCCGCAATGACCTACTTCACCTACTCCACAACCTGACCACAGATAAGCAAATTAGTAGGTAAATGCTGCTTGTTGTTGCAAAAAGACAGACCTGAAATATCAGTCTGCTGCTGATATGTTCTGTATGTTTACTCAGTACTACAGTTTGCATATGGAGGTTACTTTAAATGATGTATGCTGCTCATAGCCTCTGGTAAATTACTACAAGATAATGTCAAGTTGTTGAGGCTGGTTCTCTTGTTTTGTCATTGTTTGGGTATTTGTATTGGCCTAGTACTGCACATGTGTACAATGTTTGCATGCTTCACCTCTAGAGATGGTGAGAGTCACAAATATCTGTTATGTTGAGGTTCAGGGCTAAAACATGTGGAAACCACTGGTTCAGAAAATAACATGTCATTGTACAGTGTCGCCGCATCAACTGACGAGGAGCCTTTTAGAATGTACATCTAAAATACTGGTCTTTGGACTCCATCCATCCATCCATTCTCTATACACCGCTTTATCGTCACTAGGGTCACGGGGGGTGCTGGAGTTTATCTCAGCTGACTCGGGCGAAGGCAGGGGACACCCTGGACAGGTCGCCAGTCTGTCGCGGGGTGTCTTTGGACTCATTTTAGTTTTTTTTGTTTTGTTTTTTAATTTTCTTGCCTATTCAAGTAACCCGACAGGGAACCACCTGTCTCTTCATGCGAGCAAACTGGTTGCATCAGGTGAGGACATGTGGATTTACATCTGGTTTGCATTGATCAACAAAGCACAGAACCACAATTAACGACCTGAAGTGGACTGTTTTGTTACACACGATCACAGTTCCCTTCACTTGGACCACTTTCTGCCATGCAACATTTTCCATAACTGTGGTTGAATGACGATTTAACTTTGTCCTGTGAAGAAAGACGACATAATGCAGAACACATTCACTACCACCACTAGTTACTGTGGTCAGCCTCCAAGTCCTCCCTACAATCAGCTGGTAAATTTGTGAGAATCCATCTCATTGACTTCAGTTCAGTATTCAATACCATCATCTATTGATAATTAAAAAGCTCCAACATCTCAATATCACCACCTATTTAAAAGACAGACTACAGGGTGTGTTCTCACTCCTTTCCTCTACATCCTGTACACTAATGTACATGGACAGATTATTGAACAGACCTACTGGACACAGGTCCATTACAATATACATCCCAGAATGAGACAGACAACAACCAGTCTGATGGAATGGGAAAAAAAGAAAAACCATGAAGAGACAAAATGCCAACAAGAGGATGCAAAATGATCAAAATCTGACACAAATGATGAGAATTAAATTCAAATGACCATATTCAAATGTAAAATTTGCTAAATGCACCAAATACATGAAGAAAATTGCATGGAAATCAACAAAAAATGATGTAAAATGACTATTAAGAAAGACAACATGATGCCAAACATCAGGAAGATGCAGTTGGAGACAAAACATTAATCACGACTTATTCCGCTGTGAGACTTTTACACATCAAAAGAGACAAATTGTTAAATAATCCTGAAATATCCTGCATCATCCTGAAATAAGAAGTTATTTAACAAATACCTAAATGCCATGACATGGGGCAGGGTGACGTGAGCGATGCTGTCAGCAGATGAAACACTCATTATGTTGCAAATGAAGGGATTAGAATTTGTTTTAAGAGGAAGAAGCAAGGTCAAGACAAGGAGAAGAGAGAGGAAAGGGGAAACATGAAGACATTACTGCAGCTGTAATCTGGACAATCGTTAAAATTCTAAGATTTAGATAAAGAGAGAAGAAGTGGAGAGTTTGGAGATGTCACCAGCCTGCAGACCAGGTAAGAAATATGTTTAAGAACATAAGAAAAGCAGAAGAAAATTGATTTTAGTCTCTTCAGTGCATACAATAGGACAACAGATCAGACCCAGGTAGTATTTTTCTGATAAGTTCAGAAACAAACAACATCTTGTGTAACTTCAGAATGCTGGCATGTGCTGACAGGTTCTGATGAATGTGTTTTATCCTCAGGTGTTAACGGGGCCTTGCTGTGCATCGTCCTTTTATCAGGTCAGTCTGCATGTGTAGGATTCATGGTAAAAGTTGTTCTGCTACACAAATAATATCTTTTAAAATGTTTTGACTTTCAACAGCTGCAAAAATGTGAAAGTAACTGCAAATATTTGTAAAATATATTTTGGAGCATTTAAATACAGTGAACCTGTATTTCTAGAATCACACGTTGTGACAAAACAAATTCGAAACATCTGATGTTTGATGTCTGTTCTTGACATCACTCTTTCCATTGACTTCTGAAGCAACTGTTGGATTTCTAACATGTTGGATGAAGAATCTGTCTCCTACCAACCCGATCATTTTACCAACTTTAATCATGTGATACATCTAAAGATAGAGACAATTAAAAGACAATGTAAATGAATACATGTTTCTAGTATACAAACATTTCAGCAGAACAAAATAGTGTAATAAGGAGAGAAAACCTCAGACATATGGATGATGTAAATAAAGCATGTTTGTTTAATTTACGACCATTTTCAGTCCACAGCAGTCATTGGTGTCCAACCTGTGGGTGTGTTTGATCCACATCTGTCTCATTTTTGTTTCTATATCCTATTTGTTTAGATTTCTATGTTACATTGTTCAGGATGATAAATGTGTCTTTTTCAGGGCTCTGTTCAGGCCTTCATCAGTACCAATTCATTGATGAACCAAAGACCTGGAGTGAAGCCCAACAGTACTGCAGAGAAAAGTTCACTGACCTGGCTACTGTGGACAACATGGAAGACGTGGATCAACTGATTGCAGCTGCTGGCAGTGGCTACAGTGGAAAAGTATGGATTGGCCTGTATGACAATTCTAGCAGCTGGGCGTGGTCGATGACAGATGATGGCTACTACGGAACCAACAATCAGCCCTTTCTCAAGTGGTACAGTGATCAACCAGGTGATCGCAGAGATGAGTGGAAGCTGTGTTCTATGGCAAAGGAAGGTCTATTGTATGATCTGCCATGCTCCTACCCACTCCCCTTTCTCTGCTACAACAATTCAAACGGTGAGTAAAACGTTACTTCTTGTGGTTTCTGTGATCCAGTAACATTTCGTGCATTTTCCAGACTGTGGTATAATTATTACTTCAAGTGTGTGTTTAGGCCCCAAAACAGAAAATGAACGGCAGCTTTGACTGTTTTATTTGTCTTGTAAAGATGTAGCTCACATGTGAAGATTTGACTCTTTTCTTCAGTTGATTTCATGCAGATTGAATTTTTAAAACTGTTTGTCAAAATAAATTGCTTTTGTGTGCAAATTAATCTGACTGAACTTTCAAAATTCTTGCCAGCTTCTTTTCCTCCAAGATATGTCTTTAAGTACTGGTGGACCCTGACATGGCAGGAAGCTCAGAGCTACTGCAGGAAGTTCCACTGGTCCAGAAGGCTGGACCAGGAAATATGGGTGTTTTCGTTGGTCTGTCTAGAAGAACCTGGTACTCTTGGTCAGATGGCACAGAGCATGAATTCAAAAACTGGTTGACTGGAAACATACCATATAACAGTGGAGACTGTGCTACCAGTTTGATCGGTGCTACTGATGCTGGAAAGTGGATCGAAGATCAGTGTGACCAAAAACTTCCTTTCATGTGCCACTACGGTGAGTTGTCTTCAAACAAACTCACACTGACTGTGCTGCACTGACACTCAAGTCTATTTTTCATGAATCTGTATTTCCATTTTGTCCACAGAGACAAAGCAGCTTCGGATCAAGCTGAGGGTTCTGAAATCCACAATGGACCTGAATGACCCCGCTGTGACGGAGGCCATCCAGAAACTGGTCAGTGTGAGATGAGATAGTTTCATGTTAACATTTAAATTTAAGAGGACATAAATCTGTAAGAACAACAAGAAGAATCAAAATCTTTTCTTTCTGCTCATGAACTTGTTTTTCAGCTGGAGAAGAAGCTGAAAGAGAAAGGGATCACAGCAGGGTTCAAACTTAGATGGGTTAAGAAGCCTGACAACACCATCTTTGAGGAAGAGAAGGAAGAGAAGGATGAACTGTAAACTGTATTTACAGGATATCTTTCATTTGTTTTACTTTGAAGGTTCATGTTTTAGGTTGACATGTTAGAGCCAACTCATAAATATCAAACTGTCATGTGAGACATTTATTGTTTTGGAGTAGAGCAGAGTAAATTGTTCAGAAAACTGAACAAATATCTTATTTATCCTGTTGCTGTGTTGATAAATTAATGGTAGGGCAGATTTACAGCTGATTTTATGCAACATACATGTGGAAATCTACACATTTAAACTCTGAAAACTTTCTCATGTGAAAATGTTGTAATGAACTGCAGAGACATCAGCGTATCCCTGTAAAGCTGGATTCATTTATAGAGCATGTTGTTGGATATTTCAGAGTGATGTGTGATGTATTAGGATTTAATATTGTAGCTTTGTAAGAAAATCTCTGAGGTCATGAGAGTTGTGAAGGAAAAATGACTCTTTCCCCTTTCTAAGGTCATAATGGCCTTTAGACAGACAGACACTGCAGGAGATCAGATATCGTCTATTGTGATGTGACTCAGCAGACCAGTTGTCTCCATGTTGGTCTGTAATCTAAATCTGACCTTCTCCCAACTCCAATATAAAGCCAAAGATCAGAGAGAATCCTCAGAAGTGCTGCTGGCATTGCTTGCATGTACTGCTGCTCTGTTGGTGTCACTTCTCCTGATATCAGTAAACATTACTCACAACCTAAGTCATCTGAGTCTCCAGTGTGTCTCTCTGGATCTGCCTCCACATCACTGAACTTCAGCAACAAGAGTCCAGTGAATATTCTTCATTGTGTGGTTTTTAAATATCTTCAGATCTGTAGCTGACTTGTATCTGTTCTTTGTGTTAAAACTGTATTTGCAACTGTAATCATCATAACCATTTCTGTTCATTATACTGGTTTGGTTTTCAATAAAGTTTTCTGACGATAAAAATTATAACCAGTTGTATCCTTTAAAATGTAAATATGACTTTTCAGTTTAATCTGAATCTTTATTTAAATATCCCGTCATGCATTAAACCCACAACTCTTTCTAAACCTGCTTCTGAACCAGCTGAGCTGCCACATGAGCTCTGACATGAAGGAAAATATTTACAATCAGTTATAATAAATAATAATAAAAATAATGAAATAGTCATGTGTGAAAATTAAAGTGTAGTTCACTTCACAGTGTCTGATTTGTATGAAGACTGAATTGATTGAAGACTTTTCCCCATGATCTCTTTGGTTTATGAAAAGGCAAAGAACATGTTCTGTGAAAAAATCCTTCATTTTGTAAAATTTCCGAAATTTCCCTCGATGTTGTCATGTAAGTCTGACCAGGTGAACTAAACTGACATCATCTGTGAGTTCAAGAGTAAATTCCACAAGTGTATCAAGATGAAATGTGAAGATTGAATTTGAACTAAACCTGGAATCATTTCTTGCAGTGTTCTGACTGCTCCACTTGGTGGCAATAAAGAACAAGAAAAATTAAAGCTGCAAGCAGTGATGGACGGGTCCTCGCATCCACGCTGGTCGGCGAATCCATGCACGTCCACCAGGTGGCACTGTAACTGAGAGTGTGTGCCGGCCTCGGAATCACATCTGGACCGGAGTTTAATCACATGTAAAATTTCAGCCAGATTGGAGCATGTTCAGACTAGTTATACAGCATTTCCTGCCCATCCACCACCAGGTGGCGCTGTAACTCAGAGTGTATTTCAAACAGTGGATGTGATGAGGGTTGAACTCTGATCACTCATGAAAAGTTTCAGGCTGATTTGATCATGTAGAGTCCAGTTATAGAGCATTTACTGTCCCTCCAACAGGTGGCGCTGCAACTGAGAGTGTCTGTTGGCCTGTAGATGTGATCAGGATTGGATTGTGATCACACATGGAAAGTTTGAGGCAGATTGGAGCATGCAGAGGAGAGCAATACAGCAGTTGTTGTTTCATGGCGAAGCATCAAAACTCTGATGGTCGCCATGGCCACGCCATTTGGCTTCTGGTTAAACTTTTGATAACTTTTCATCACCAAGTCCTGCTGTGTGGACTGACAAAATTTCAGGTCTCCTGGAATTATCCCCATGAGGTATTAACTCTCAAAAATGAGAAAAATCATCAAAAATCTCACAATTAATCCAAGATGGCCGACTTCCTGTTGGGTTTAGGACATGGCTCCAAGAGGCTTTTTTGTGCGTCCTGATGTGCTCTATAAGCCTCCCAAATTTCATGGATGTCGGTGAAACGTGCTGGGAGGGCTGTTTGTTAAAAATACTGTAGGGGGCGCTATAGCATGTGCAGTGCCGAGATGCACACGGTGTCGTTCCTTGGGTCGATGGTGATGTGTGTGGTAATTTTTCGTGAGCATTGGAGTATTTCTAACCTGTCAAACAGCACTTTGTTTTGCATGGCGATATTTGGTTGCTACGGCAACAGCGTTGCATGAAATGTCACACCCTTGACAGTGTGGGATTGTCAAGAGGTGAAGACATGACTGACCAATTTCCAGCATGATATCACCAAGTTTGGGGCCATTGTAGCTGAAAATAT
The DNA here is from genome assembly GCF_021347895.1 of Acanthochromis polyacanthus. Taxonomy (NCBI): domain Eukaryota; kingdom Metazoa; phylum Chordata; class Actinopteri; family Pomacentridae; genus Acanthochromis; species Acanthochromis polyacanthus. Next base: position 3,680,270 of record NC_067136.1, read on the forward strand.
AAGGCCTTAAACTTACTATTACCAACAGGTGGCGCTATGACTTTTTCAGAATTTATGAGTGTGGATGTGTTCAGACTGGACCTGATGTCCATCATGTGAAGTTTGGGGCAGATTGGATCTTGTTCAGCTGAGATATGAATCGTTAAATTTCATGGCGAAACATCGAAATTGGTTTGGCCGCCACAGACACGCCCTTTGATGACAAGTCACCATTTTCACTGAGATGCATCATCAATGTGTTCAGCCTGTTGTCACCGCATTTGAAGTGAATATGATCAACCGGGTAACAATAGGGCATGAAAGTGTAAAAGATGTCTATTTCCTGAAACCACAAGGTGGCGCTATGACTGTCAATGAATATCCCTATGTGGATGACATCAGGACAGGACTGTCATCATACATGTAAAGTTTCAGGCAGATTGGAGCATGTTGAGAAGAATTAGACACCACTTCCTGTTTCATGGCGAAGGATCAGTTTTTTGAGGCTCCGCCATGGCCATACCTTTTGGCTTCTGGTTGAGTTTTTGATAACTTTTCATCGAAAAGGTCTGGTGCATGTACTGGCCAAATTTCAGTTCTCTCAGACTTACCCCCTAGGAGCTATTAATTTTTGACAAATGTACAGTAAATTCAAGATGACCGACTTCCTGTTGGGTTTAGGGCGTGGCTGTGATTGACTTTTTGGTGTGTCCTGATGTGGTGCATATGCCCACCAAATATTGTAGCTGTAAATGAAACACTGTGGAAGTTGGCCTAATGACCACTTTTCAATTTTGCAGGTGGCGCTATAGAGCCATTTTGCCACACACATGCGCAACTCCCATAAAATACCAAATTTTTCGCCAGTCCTGATGTGCACGCCAAATTTCACGCGTTTTGGGATATGATAAGGCTGCCAAAAAGGCAATTCATTTCCCGAAGAGCTATTAAGTTTGAAAAATTTACAGCAAATTCAAGATAGCCGACTTCCTGTTGGGTTTAGGGCGTGGCTGTAATTTACTTTTTGGTGTGTCCTGATGTGGTGCATATGCCCACCAAATATTGTAGCTGTTCGTGAAACATTGTGGCAGTTGGCCTAATGACTACTTTTTCAAGTTTGCAGGTGGTGCTATAGAGCCATTTTGCCACGTGCATACGCAACTCCCATGAAATATCAAATTTTTCGCCAGTCCTGATGTGCATGCCAAATTTCACGCATTTTGGAGTATGATAAGGCTGCCAAAAAGCCAATTTACTTTCCGGGAGAAAAAAGAAAAAAAAAATAGGGTTTCAATAGGGTCCGAGGCACCGCTGGTGCCTTGGACAGTCGGTGCCCTTGCACCGCCTGTCCTCGGCACCCTCGGTGCTCGGACCCTAATAATAATAATAAACCCGAGGGTTTCAATAGGGTCCTAGGCACCGCTGGTGCCTTGGACAGTCGGTGCCTTTGCACCGCCTGTCCTTCGCACCCTCGGTGCTCGGACCCTAATAAATCCTAGGGTTTCAATAGGGTCCTAGGCACCGCTGGTGCCTTGGACAGTCGGTGCCCTTGCACCGCCTGTCCTTCACACCCTCGGTGCTCGGACCCTAATAATAATAAACCCTAGGGTTTCAATAGGGTCCTAGGCACCGCTGGTGCCTTGGACAGTCGGTGTCCTTGCACCGCCTGTCCTTCGCACCCTCGGTGCTCGGACCCCAATAATAATAATAATAACAATGATAATAATAAACCCTAGGGTTTCAATAGGGTCCTAGGCACCGCTGGTGCCTTGGACAGTCGGTGCCCTTGCACCGCCTGTCCTTCGCACCCTCGGTGCTCGGACCCTAATAATAAACCCTAGGGTTCCAATAGGGTCCTTGGCACCGCTGGTGCCTTGGACAGTCGGTGCCCTTGCACCGCCTGTCCTCGGCACCCTCGGTGCTCGGACCCTAATAATAAACCCTAGGGTTTCAATAGGGTCCTCGGCACCGCTGGTGCCTTGGACAGTCGGTGCCCTTGCACCGCCTGTCCTTCGCACCCTCGGTGCTCGGACCCCAATAATAATAATAATAACAATAATAATAATAAACCCTAGGGTTTCAATAGGGTCCTTGGCACCGCTGGTGCCTTGGACAGTCGGTGCCCTTGCACCGCCTGTCCTCGGCACCCTCGGTGCTCGGACCCTAATAATAAACCCAAGGGTTTCAATGGGGTCCTAGGCACCGCTGGTGCCTTGGACAGTCGGTGCCCTTGCACCGCCTGTCCTTCGCACCCTCGGTGCTCGGACCCCAATAATAATAATAATAACAATAATAATAATAAACCCTAGGGTTTCAATAGGGTCCTTGGCACCGCTGGTGCCTTGGACAGTCGGTGCCCTTGCACCGCCTGTCCTCGGCACCCTCGGTGCTCGGACCCTAATAATAAACCCAAGGGTTTCAATGGGGTCCTAGGCACCGCTGGTGCCTTGGACAGTCGGTGCCCTTGCACCGCCTGTCCTCGGCACCCTCGGTGCTCGGACCCTAATAATAAACCCTAGGGTTTCAATAGGATCCTATTCACCGCTGGTGCCTTGAACAGTCGGTGCCCTTGCACCGCCTGTCCTTCGCACCCTCGGTGCTCGGACCCTAACAAACACGTCTGATCCTGTAATGAGTGGAAACACTCCATCCTGTTTCTCTGACAGGTCAAGGAAGGACATAGATTCAGTTTGTCTTGAAATAAAACTGTCACAGGTTTGTGGAGAACCCAGATGCAGACACTAACGAGGTGGAGGAGATCAGAGACTTAGTGAAGAAGGTGTTTAATGATGAAACTGAATTCCAAGGTGTGCTTGGTTGTCTGTGTGTGTGTGTGTTCCTGTTTTGGACTGGAGACCTGTCCAGGTGTCCCCTGTCTTCGTCATAAGTTAGCTAGAATAGACTCCAGCCCTCCTGGAACTTCACAGAGGAGAAGGCGATGGATAATGTTATACACTCGGACAGAAAGGGACTCAAAGCGTGCATGAGTTTAAAGTCCTTTTAAGATGCTCTCTCTTCAGATACAGACACAGAAACGATACAGACACATTCACCTTACTGCTATCAGACTTCCTACTCCGTCCACTACTCGATGTATGCATGCCTGTACGTCGCACCCCCAGTAAAGGACCCCCTGTAGCTAACCTGTGTGCCTGTCTAAATTTCTAGTGGCGAATCAAAGCTGGAGCTTCATGTCCACACCTGTTGCAATTTACTTCAGTGAAGAATGACAACATAAAAACAAGCCAAATGACAATAACAAATATCAACCAAATAATATTAATATTAAATAAAGATAAGGGGGGTGTCCGTGTTTCTGCATAATATTACTGTTCGTACCACAATAAATATTGAATGGAATTGCAAGATACTGGATTTGGATCACTTTCTGCCTAGTAACATTTTGCAGAACTATCCTGTGATTAGACAACTATTTAAATTCACCTTGTGAAGACAGACGACATAATGTGGAACACTTTCTTTACCACCACTAGTTACTGCTGTCTGCCTTCAAGTGCATGGCTGTTGTTGGGGACAGTCTGAAGGACAGATTGAAGACAAAATTTTCTTGTGGGCCCATTCCAGACAGCAGTAATGGAGATGGAACCTGCCAGGAAGCCAGTGACAGAAATGGAGCCCCTCTGGAGGCTAGACACAAGGCCAGCAGCATTAGTGAAGCAGCCCAGTGGCAAGACAGAGCCCAATCCAGAAGCAGGGGGAGCACCAGCTGACTCTTGTGGTGCCCTGGTCTGGAACCTGGTCTAGCACTAGTATGCCCAGGATTTTCTGAACTCCTTTAGCCAAGAGGATGCTTGGAGGCTTTGGAGGCCAGACTGTTTGGGAGAGGGAGGCACAACTGAGGACTGTAAACTCTATTGCTCAACTGATTGCAGCTGCTGGCAGTGGCTACAGTCGAAAAGTATGGATTGGCCTGTATGATAATTCTAGCAGCTGGGCGTGGTCGATGACAGATGATGGCTACTACGGAACCAACAATCAGTCTTTACTCTGGTGGTACAGTGGTGGACCAAATCAACGCAGAGATGAGTGGAAGCTGTGCACTATTGTATTTAAAGATCTATTGTATGAATGGTTATGCTCCTTGCAACGCCCATTTGTCTGCTATGACAATTCAAACAGTGAGTACAGCATTACTTGCTTTGGTTTTTGTGATCCAGTAACACGCAGTGCATTTTCCAGACTGTGGTATAATTATTACTTCAAGTGTGTGTTTAGGCCGCAAAACAGAAAATGAACGGCAGCTTTGACTGTTTCATTTGTCTTGTAAAGATGTAACTCATGTGAAGATTTGATTCTTTTCTTAATTTGATTTCATGCATACTGGATGTTTAAAACTGTTGATCAGAATAAATTACTTTTGTGTGCAAATTAATCTGACTGAACTTTCAAAATTCTTGCCAGCTTCTTCTCCTCCAACATATGTCTTTAAGGCCTGGAGGAACCTGACGTGGGAGGAAGCTCAGAGCTACTGCAGGAAGTTCCACACAGACCTGGCCTCCATCAGGAATGAAGAAGAGAAGACACTGGTCCAGAAGGCCATAACAGGAAATCACGTTGCTTTCATTGGTCTTTCCAGAAGAACCTGGTACTCTTGGTCAGACGGCACAGAGCATGAATTCAAAACCTGGTTGACGAGAAAAATAATATACAAAAATAGAGACTGTGCTACCAGTTTGATCGGTGATACTGATGCTGGAAAGTGGATCGAAGATCAGTGTGACCAAAAACTTCCTTTCATGTGCCACTACGGTGAGTTGTCTTCAAACAAACTCACACTGACTGTGCTGCACTGACACTCAAGTCTATTTTTCATGAATCTGTATTTCCATTTTGTCCACAGAGAAAAAGCAGCAGCTTCGGATCAAGCTGAGGGTTCTGAAATCCACAATGGACCTGAATGACCCCGCTGTGACGGAGGCCATCCAGAAACTGGTCAGTGTGAGATGAGATAGTTTCATGTTAACATTTAAATTTAAAAGGACATAAATCTGTAAGAACAAGAAGAAGAATACATTTTTTTTCTTTCTGCTCATGAACTTGTTTTTCAGCTGGAGAAGAAGCTGAAAGAGAAAGGGATCACAGCAGGGTTCAAACTTAGATGGGTTAAGAAGCCTGACAACACCATCTTTGAGGAAGAGAAGGAAGAGAAGGATGAACTGTAAACTGTATTTACAGGATATCTTTCATTTGTTTTACTTTGAAGGTTCATGTTTTAGGTTGACATGTTAGAGCCAACTAATAAATATCAAACTGTCATGTGAGACATTTATTGTTTTGGAGTAGAGCAGAGTCAATTGTTCAGAAAACTGAACAAATATCTTATTTATCCTGTTGCTGTGTTGATAAATTCATGGTAGGGCAGATTTACAGCTGATTTTATGCAACATACATGTGGAAATCTACACATTTAAACTGTGAAAACTTTCTCATGTGAAAATGTTGTAATGAACTGCAGAGACATCAGCGTATCCCTGTAAAGCTGGATTCATTTATAGAGCATGTTGTTGGATATTTCAGAGTGATGTGTGATGTATTAGGATTTAATATTGTAGCTTTGTAAGAAAATCTCTGAGGTCATGAGAGTTGTGAAGGAAAAATGACTCTTTCCCCTTTCTAAGGTCATAATGGCCTTTAGACAGACAGACACTGCAGGAGATCAGATATCGTCTATTGTGATGTGACTAAGCAGACCAGTTGTCTCCATATTGGTCTGTAATCTCAATCTGACCTTCTCCCAACTCCAATATAAAGCCAAAGATCAGAGAGAATCCTCAGAAGTGATGCTGGCATTGCTTGCATGTACTGCTGCTCTGTTGGTGTCACTTCTCCTGATATCAGTAAACATTACTCACAACCTAAGTCATCTGAGTCTCCAGTGTGTCTCTCTGGATCTGCCTCCACATCACTGAACTTCAGCAACAAGAGTCCAGTGAATATTCTTCATTGTGTGGTTTTTAAATATCTTCAGATCTGTAGCTGACTTGTATCTGTTCTTTGTGTTAAAACTCTATTTGCAACTGTAATCATCATAACGATTTCTGTTCATTATACTGGTTTGGTTTTCAATAAAGTTTTCTGACAATAACAAAAATTATCACCAGTTGTATCCTTTAAAATGTAAATGTGACTTTTCAGTTTAATCTGAATCTTTATTTAAATATCCAGTCATGCTTTAAACCCACAACTCTTTCTAAACCTGCTTCTGAACCAGCTGAGCTGCTACATGAGCTCTGACATGAAGGAAAATATTTAGTCAAATATAATAAATAATAATAAAAATAATGAAATATTCATGTGTGAAAATTAAAGTGTAGTTTACTTCAAAGTTAACAGTCAAATTTGTATGAAGACTGAATCGATTGAAGACTTTCCCACATCATCTTTTTGGTTTATTAAAAGGCAAAGAACATATTCTGTGAAAAAATCCTTCATTTTGTAAAATTTCCTAAATTTCCCTCTATGTTGTCGTGCAAGTCTAACAAGGTGAACTAAACTGACATCATCTGTGAGTTAAAGAGTAAATTCCACAAGTGTGTCAAGATGAAATGTGAAGGTTGAATTTGAACTGAACCTGGGATCATTTCTTGCAGTGTTCTGACTGCTCCACTTGGTGGCAATAAAGAACAAGAAAAACAAACACCTCTGATCCTGTAATGAGTGGAAACACTCCATCCTGTTTCTCTGACAGGTCAAGGAAGGACATAGATTCAGTTTGTCTTGAAACAAAACTGTCAGAGGTTTGTGGAGAACCCAGATGTAGAAACTAATGAGGAGGAGGAGATCAAAGACTTAGTGAAGAATGTGTTTAATGATGAAAAATGAATTCCAAGGTGTGCTTGGTTGTGTGTGTGTGTGTGTGTGTGTGTGTGTGTGTGTGTGTGTGTGTGTGTGTGTGTGTGTGTGTGTGTGTGTGTGTGTGTGTGTGTGTGTGTTCCTGTTTTGGACTGGAGACCAAGATCCTAGGCCTAGATTCGGTATATATCTTTACGTTGAAATGCGGTATATATTTAAACGTCTAAATCACGGCTATATTTATACTATTCTGAATATCGCTCTATGACTGTCATAATTATATTCGTTCAGTATTTGGAGATTAGCTATGCACCTTACCATTGTTGAAATAAATAGTTGTAGAATAATTGATTAAACTGCAACGCCTAAATTCCATCTAAAAACAGATGGCATGGTTGAATTTCGGTCTAAAAAAATCTAGACGTCTAATAGACGTCTATTGTTCGGTGTGGTCCAAGACACACTGGAAACATGTCTGACTTTGTGCCAAGTATGCAAACACAGCTCTCACTTTGGTTGTACAGGGACCTAATGGCTCTTATCAACAAATCCAGTACCCCATCGTCCTACAGTACCCCCCATTAAGGGGGGACACAGTTGTAGGACTTCTTCAGATCCACAAAGCACATGTAGACTGGCAGGTCAAACTCCCATGACCCCCTCATTAGGTCCACAAGGATAAAGAGCTGATCCACTGTTGCATGACCGGGATGGAATCCACATTGCTCCTCCTGAATCTGAGGTTTGACAATCGGTCAGAGCATAGGCGTCAGTTTAGGGGGGGACGGTGGGGACGTGTCCCCCCCACTTTTTGTCAGGGGTCATTTTGTCTCCAACACATTCAAATTCTTCACATGTAAGCCGTTGTAAACCCAGTTATTTTCAGTAGTATAGAAAATTCTGACGCTCCTGAACGCACCATCCGCACTCCGCCGAGAATTGCACAGACATGCAGCACACCTTCGTGAGGTTAAAATAAACAAAAACAAAAAAAACGCGCAGATGCTAAATTTGCGCCTGTGCCAAGTGGAAGCTCCGACCAGAGGCGTGCAGGGGCAAAATTTCGGCGCGGGAGAATTAGTACTATCGCGGCCCACAGACCCATCAACCTGCATGTACTGATAGCTCAACAGTTTATGCCTCTGCCTTTGGTGCGGTGGTTGTGAATTTGAGTCCAGCTTGTGGCACTTTGCCGCCATTCTTTGACATTTTCTCATAGTGCTGTGGTCTCCGCCCCCCCCCCCACTTTTAAAAACAAACTGACGCCCTTGGGTCAGAGCCTCACTTCCAACACCCGTAACTAAACTTTCCCACGGAGGGAGATTAAAAGTGTGATACCTCAGTATTTGCCAGACATGGAAACCACCACCCCGGTCTGCCACTCCACAGGCACCGTACCCGATGCCCATGCAACATTGTAGAAACGTGTCAGCCGAGATAGTCCAACAATGTCCAGATCAATCAGCAAATCTGGATCAGATCTCATCCACACCTGGCACCAACTCAGCATTGAAAGGCTTAGTGAGGAATGAAGTCACTATTTCCAACTGTCCATGATCCAAGCTCTCATTTCAGCGATTTATTACTGTCAACTTATCGCTGTCCGTCACCGACAATAAAGTACACACTATAACTGTTCCACATAATCAGTATTATTATTGGTAATAAAGAGGAAAGAGAAGGAGGAGTGGCAGCAGAAATGTAAACTGTTCAGGGACATTGATTTATGGAAGGATGTCCGCAATGACCTACTTCACCTGTTGTCAGAACAACCTGACCACAGATAAGCAAATTAGTATGGAAATGCTGCTTGTTGTTGCACAAAGACAAACATGAAAAATCAATCTGTTGCTGCTATGTTTACTCAGTAGTATAGTTTACACATGGAGGTTACTTTAAATGATGTATGCTGCTCCTCGAGTCTATAATGAGTATAGCATGTTGTTGGATATTTAAGAGTGATGTGTGATGGATTAGGATTTAATATTGTAGCTTTGTAAGAAAATCTCTGAGGTCATGAGAGTTGTGAAGCATCAGAGATAGTATCTGGGAGTCGGGGTTGGATCTGAGAGGTTACTGGACTGTAGTGTGGACAAGATGCTGGTGGGCTGGAGGTTAGTTGACTACGCCTATGAAGTGCTTGGTCAACTTGAGCCCAATGGTGTTCATGTCCTTGATTCACATTGATCCTAAGTTGAACAAAGCAGAGTGTGATTGACACTTGGATAATTAGTCTTCTTATTTACACCCTATCTGCCATGAGTGGTTCTTTCAGACAGTCCAACTCAGCATTGAAAGGTTCAGTGAGGAATGAAGTCACTGATTTCATCTGTTTCATCTGTCAATCACCAACACTCTCACCCTACTGCTGTGCCAGTCAGCCCCTGGAACAACTTGCCAAATGCCCCCCGGGACTGAAACCTCCTGCCCGCTCTCCACCGGCGACCCACTCAGACACCTACCAAGTACTGGTCCCTGGTACAGTCACCCCCGTCCCTGTCACTCCCCTTTAGGTTGTTCATTGAATTCACGCCTCTCCTTAGCTTTCCTTCACTTCCAATCCTGAGTTTATTCATTGCACAATAAATCTGTTCTCAGTTCCAGTTCAGCCTCCTCTGTGTGTTCTCTGGTCGGGTTCACCCTCAGCGCCCCAACATAGGTAACCTGTGAGAAAGTAGAACCTTTTAAGTTGTAATGCACACATTAACCTGCCTTTTTACAACCAGAGAAAATATATATCGTTAATTATTGTGATAGGGATAAATAGAATTTCCAATCTGTTGATTTCAGTTGCAGGATAAATGTTTTATTGCAATATTTCAGCAAGGGCACAGCAATAGCCTATAATCAAAAAAACTCAGTGAGACTGATTTACTAAAACATTAATAATCTTCCAATTGACGAACACAACTCATGAGTGGAACTATGCTTACACAATAGAAAAGTAATCATCAACCCCCCTCCCTCAATGATCATAAGACCCCTCCATGTTTGAGGAACTAAAACTATCTATTTTGGACTTTCCACCCACTCCCATCCCCTACCCCCCGATCTCTCCAGTCTGCAGCTCAGAGAAGGCCCCTGATCAGGAAATGGAGACGCAGATTGTGCATCCCATTGTGCAATCTTTTGCACAATGTGTCCAGACTCACAAACATCCCCGAAGCCTATTTCTAATTTATTCTAATTTATTTTTAATAACCTTTACCGTGAACACTTGACCTCAGTTCACCTTCATGCTTGACTTCTTATACCCCAGTCTCTTATGGACATTAAAGCCCTTAAAGCATCTCATTTTCTTCGTAATCAAAACTCTTAAAGGCATTTCCATTTCATTAAGCATCAGTTTCCTCTGGTAACCAAAAGCATCACTTTTCACAGTGAGTAGCTGTTCTGACTTGGTTACTTCTTAAACAAAGATTATAAAGAGAACCCTTCAAAAATAATCAAAACCTCACTTTTTACAGTGAGTTACTCTTTTGATTTCTACACAGTTTCAAACAAAGATTATAAAAATAGGTATTTGACTTCGCTTAAACACATTCGTTGGGTTATGACATAATTTGAATATAAATCTCAGTTTATAATATCACAATGTTCCCTTATTTAGCTGTTATTCTGCCAGAGTCTCACACTTACGGCTGATTTGGGGATCTCATACCTCTATGTTTCTCAACACTTTTTTTCAGCAGACGTAACAGTCGCCATTTTTGAAATGTCAGAAGCATACTGTACAGCAGCCATTACAACGATTTTCCCAAAGAATGCAAATGCACAAATGCCGCTGTCCATTCTACACAGCTTATGGTCAGAATGGGTCATGCTGTCATCTTGTGGTGAAACCTAAAATATTTTTTTACGTGTATATTTATACCCTGGTCACAAATGCTGTCGGGCCACAAGTGATACATTTTATAACAGAGGCCGCGGGCCAGATGAAATTCCACAGCGGGTCGGATTTGGCCGCTGGGAGCATAATTGACACTTGGATATTTAGTCTTCTTTTTTCCACCCTAATCTACCATGAGCGGTTCTTTCAGACAGTCCAACTTGGCATTGAAAGGTTCAGTGAGGAATGAAGTCACTGATTTCATCTGTCAATCACCAACACTCTCGTTTGTTTGATGTATTACTGTTGACTTATTGTAATCACACTGTCCTCCACCTACAATAAATTATACACGATAACTGTTCTGCATTGTCAGTATTATTATTGGTAAAACAGAGGGAGAAGGAGGAGGAGGAGGAGGAAGAGAAGTAGCAACAGAAATGCAAATTGTTCAGGGACATTGATTTAAGGAGGGATGTCCGCAATGACGTACTTCACTTGTTGCCATCACAACCTGACCACAGATAAGCAAATTAGTAGGTAAATGCTGCTTGTTGTGGCACAAAGAAAGACAGGACATGAATCTGCTGCTCCTACGTTCTGCATGTTTTCTCAGTACTATTGTTTACACATGGAGGTAACGTTAAATGATGTGAGTTGCTACTAGCCTCGATTAAATTACTACACCATAATATTGAGGTCTTGAAGCCATTTTGATTTCTTAATATGGGTGGAGTGTTTGGATCAGCCTATTAGTGTACATGTGCACAATGGCTGCATGTTTCACCTCCAGAGATGATGGGTGTCATGAATCTCTGTTATTTTGAAGGTTTAGGGCTAAAAAATGTGGATACCAGTGGTGCAGAAAACAAAATGTTTCTTGTCCAGCGTAGCCTCAGTGACTGATGAAGACACTTGTGGAATGTACATCCACAGTGTTTGTCTTTGGACTCATTTTTCTTTTATGTTTTGTCTCTTCATATATCCCAACAGGGAACCACATGTTAGCAAACTGGTTGCATCAGGTGAGGACAGGTGAATTTACATCTGGTTTGCATTTATCAACAAAGCACAGAACCACAGTTTGTGTCCTGAAGTGGCCTGTTTTGTTGTACAACCACCACAGCTACCTTTACTTGTACCACTTGGTGACTTTCAGTCACTACCCAGAGCTCATGACCATAGGTGATTGATGGAACGTAGATGGACTGGTAAATCGAGAGCTTCACCTTGCGACTCAGTTCCCTCTTCACCATGATGGTTCAGTGCAATGCCTACATTACTGCTGATGCTGCACCAATCCACCTGTCCATCTCTTGCTCCATTTTCTCATCACTTTTGAACATGATCCTGAGATAGTTGAACTCCTTTGCTTGGAGGGGGCAATCCACCTTTTTCCGGCAGACAACCATGGCCTTGGACTTGGACGTGCTCATCCACATCCCCATCACTTCACACTCGGCCGCAAACCACTGCAGTGCTGCTGAAGGTCATGGTCTGAGGAAGCCACCAGATCCACATCATGTGCAAATAGCAGAGATGTGATCCTGAGGTCTCAAAACTGGACAACCTCATCACCCCGACTGCGCCTTGAGATTCTGTCCATGAACACACAAACAGGGTCAGAGAGAAGGAACAGCCCTGGAGGAAATATCAATCTGTCAATCCGTGGAGTCTTTCAGCTTTTTGGGATCCATCATCTCCCAGGACCTGAAGTGGGAGATGAACATCACCTCCACAACCAAGAAGGCACAGCAGAGGATGTACTTCCTGAGGCAGCTGAAGAAGTTCACCCTGCCAAAGACTATGATGGTGCACTTCTACACAGCCATCATAGAGTCCATCCTCTCCTCCTCCATCACCGTCTGGTACCCTGCAGTCACCGTTCGGGACAAGAGCAGGCTGCAGCGCATCATCCGCTCTGCTGAGAAGGTGATCGGATGTAACCTGCCATCTCTACAGGATCTGTACACCTCTAGGACTTTTAGGTGTGCAACCAAGATCTTGGCCACACACCTCTCACCCTGGACACAAACTTTTTGAACCCCTCCCCTCAGGCAGGAGGCTGCGGACCGTCAGGACTAAAACCTCTCACCACAAGAACAGCTTCTTCCCCTCTGCTGCATCGCTGATGAACACTGCCCGTGCCACTGCAAATCTGCTCTGTTGACCATATTAATTACTACTGCATAGTAACTGCACATACCTTGTCTATTTTATCCATAATCCTTACATCTCCTTACTTACTATTTTATTTTTTATTTTATTTTATCTGCACTTGCACCAAAAGCACCAGAGAAAATTCCTTGTAAGTGTAAAAACCTACTTGGCAATAAAACCTATTCTGATTCTGATTCTGATTCTGATTCTGAATGTTTGCATGATTCATCTCTGGAAATGTTGAGAGTCACAAATATCTGTTATGTTGAGGTTCAGGGCTAAAAATTGTAGAAACCACTGGTTCAGAAAATAACGTCATTGTACAGTGTCACCTCATCAACTGACAAAGAGCCTTTTAGAATGTACATCTAAAATACTGGTCTTTGGACTCATTTTAGTTTTTTTTGTTTTGTTTTTTAATTTTCTTGCCTATTCAAGTAACCCGACAGGGAACCACCTGTCTCTTCATGCGAGCAAACTGGTTGCATCAGGTGAGGACATGTGGATTTACATCTGGTTTGCATTGATCAACAAAGCACAGAACCACAATTAACGACCTGAAGTGGTCTGTTTTGTTACTCAACTATCACAGTTCCCTTCACTTGGACCACTTTCTGCCATGCAACATTTTCCATAACTGTGGTTGAATGACGATTTAACTTTGTCCTGTGAAGAAAGACGACATAATGCAGAACACATTCACTACCATCACTAGTTATTGTGGTCAGCCTCCAAGTCCTCCCTACAATCAGCTGGTAAATCTGTGAGAATCCATCTCACTGACTTCAGTTCAGTATTCAATACCATCATCTGTTGGTGATTAAATAAATCCAACACCTCAATATCACCACCTATTTAAAAGACAGACTACAGGGTGTGTTCTCACTCCTTTCCTCTACATCCTGTACACTAATGTACATGGACACATTATTGAACAGACCTACTGGACACAGGTCCATTATAATATACATCCCAGAATGAGACAGACAACAACCAGTCTGATGGAATGGAAAAAGAAAAACCATGAAGAGACAAAATGCCAACAAGAGGATGCAAAATAACCAAAATCTGACACAAATGATGAGAATTAAATTCAAATGGCCAAATTCAAATGTAAAATTTGCTAAATGCACCAAATACATGAAGAAAAATGCATGGAAATGAACAAAAAATGATGTAAAATGACGATTAAGAAAGACAGCATGATGCCAAACATCAGGAAGATGCAGTTGGAGACAAAACATTAATCATGACTTTTTCCACTGTGAGACTTTTACACATCAAAAGAGACAAATTGTTAAATAATCCTGAAATATCCTGCATCATCCTGAAATAAGAAGTTATTTAACAAATACCTAAATGCCATGACATGGGGCAGGGTGACGTGAGCGATGCTGTCAGCAGATGAAACACTCATTACGTTGCAAATGAAGGGATTAGAATTTGTTTTAAGAGGAAGAAGCAAGGTCAAGACAAGGAGAAGGGAGAGGAAAGGGGAAATATGAAGACATTACTGCAGCTGTAATCTGGACAATCGTTAAAGTTCTGAGATTTAGATAAAGAGAGAAGAAGTGGAGAGTTTGGAGATGTCACCAGCCTGCAGACCAGGTAAGAAATATGTTTAAGAACATAAGAAAAGCAGAAGAAAATGGATTTTAGTCTCTTCAGTGCATACAATAGGACAACAGATCAGACCCAGATAGTATTTTTCTGATAAGTTCAGAAACAAACAACATCTTGTGTAACTTCAGAATGCTGGCATGTGCTGACAGGTTCTGATGAATGTGTTTTATCCTCAGGTGTTAACGGGGCCTTGCTGTGCATCGTCCTTTTATCAGGTCAGTCTGCATGTGTAGGATTCATGGTAAAAGTTGTTCTGCTACACAAAAATATGTTTAAAAATTATGGAATGTTTTGACTTTCAACAGCTGCAAAAATGTGAAAGTAACTGCAAATATTTGTAAAATATATTTTGGAGCATTTAAATACAGTGAACCTGTAGTTCTATCATCACACATTGTGACAAAACAAATTTCCATTCATAAAACATCTGATGTTTGATGTCTGTTCTTGACGTCACTCTTTCCATTGACTTTTGAAGCAACTGTTGGATTTCTAACATGTTCCATGAAGAATCTGTCTCCTACCAACCCGATCATTTTAATGTTTGATGATTTTCTATGTGAAGTATCTTTGAGCGTTTTGAAAAGCGCTGTACAAATAATATGTATTATTGTTATCATTTTACTAACTTTAACCATGTGATACATCTAAATATAGAGAAAATTTTATGAAGACTTTACAAAGACAATGTGAATGAATGCGTGTTTCTGGCAATCAAACATTTCAGCAGAACAAAATGGTTTAATAAGGAGAGCAAACCTCAGACATGTGGATGATGTAAATATGACACATTTGTTTCATTTACAACCATTTTCAGTCCACAGCAGTCATTGGTGTCCAACCTGTGGGTGTGTTTGATCCACATCTGTCTTATAATTGTTTTTATGTCACATTCATGTGATCATTTGACTTGTTGACATCAGGATGATGACACAAATGTTCATTATGTCTTTTTATTAGTACACTGGTTGTGAGCTCTTTTGTTCAGACGTGGAATGCTTAAAGTAGATGTTGATTACCTCACTTGCTTGACAATTATGTCAATTATGTCTGAACAAAAGAACTCATAACCAGAGAACGATGACAGTCCTGACCTCAACAAAGAAGTCATTTAAAGGTGAAAGTGCTTATTTTATACAAAACAACAAACCTTAAACCTGAATGTGAATGATTTGTTAACTGCAGCACAGAGAAACAGTCACTGCTACAAATTATGTCACATTCAGGATGATAAATGTGTCTTTTTCAGGGCTCTGTTCAGGCCTTCATCAGTACCAATTCATTGATGAACCGAAGACCTGGAGTGAAGCCCAACAGTACTGCAGAGAAAAGTTCACTGACCTGGCTACTGTGGACAACATGGAAGACGTGGCTCAACTGATTGCAGCTGCTGGCAGTGGCTACAGTGGAAAAGTATGGATTGGCCTGTATGACAATTCTAGCAGCTGGGCGTGGTCGATGACAGATGATGGCTACTACAGAACCAACAATCAGCCCTTTTTCAAGTGGGGCACTGGTGGACCAAATCAACGCAGATATGAGTGGAAGGTGTGCGCTGTTGTATTCAGAGATCTAATGTATGAAGTCTTATGCTCCTACCAAAGCCCATTTGTCTGCTATGACAATTCAGACAGTGAGTACAGCATTACTTGCTTTGGTTTCTGTGATCCAATATCATGTAGTGCATTTTCCAGACTGTGGTATAATTATTACTTCAAGTGTGTGTTTAGGCCGCAAAACAGAAAATGAACGGCAGCTTTGACTGTTTCATTTGTCTTGTAAAGATGTAACTCACATGTGAAGATCTGACACTTTTCTTAATTTGATTTCATGCAGATTGGATTTTTAAAACTGTTGGTCAGAATAAATTACTTTTGTGTGCAAATTAGTCTCACTGAACTTTCAAAATTCTTGCCAGCTTCTTCTCCTCCAAGATATGTCTTTAAGGCCTGGAGGAACCTGACGTGGGAGGAAGCTCAGAGCTACTGTAGGAAGTTCCACACAGACCTGGCCTCCATCAGGAATGAAGAAGAGATGACACTGGTCCAGAAGGCCATATCAGGAAATGACGTTGCTTTCATTGGTCTGTCCAGAAGAACCTGGTACTCTTGGTCAGATGGCACAGAGCATGAATTCAAAAACTGGCTGACTGGAAACATACCATATAACAGTGGAGACTGTGCTACCAGTTTGATCGGTGCTACTGATGCTGGAAAGTGGATCGAAGATCATTGTGACCAAAAACTTCCTTTCATGTGCCACTACGGTGAGTTGTCTTCAAACAAACTCACACTGACTGTGCTGCACTGACACTCAAGTCTATTTTTCATGAATCTGTATTTCCATTTTGTCCACAGAGACAAAGCAGCTTCGGATCAAGCTGAGGGTTCTGAAATCCACAATGGACCTGAATGACCCCGCTGTGACGGAGGCCATCCAGAAACTGGTCAGTGTGAGATGAGATAGTTTCATGTTAACATTTAAATTTAAGAGGACATAAATCTGTAAGAAGAATCAAAATCTTTTCTTTCTGCTCATGAACTTGTTTTTCAGCTGGAGAAGAAGCTGAAAGAGAAAGGGATCACAGCAGGGTTCAAACTTAGATGGGTCAAGAAGCCTGACAACACCATCTTTGAGGAAGAGAAGGAAGAGAAGGATGAACTGTAAACTATTTACAGGATATCTTTCATTTGTTTTACTTTGAAGGTTCATGTTTTAGGTTGACATGTTAGAGCCAACTAATAAATATCAAACTGTCATGTGAGACATTTATTGTTTTGGAGTAGAGCAGAGTAAATTGTTCAGAAAACTGAACAAATATCTTATTTATCCTGTTGCTGTGTTGATAAATTAATGGTAGGGCAGATTTACAGCTGATTTTATGCAACATACATGTGGAAATCTACACATTTAAACTGTGAAAACTTTCTCATGTGAAAATGTTGTAATGAACTGCAGAGACATCAGCGTATCCCTGTAAAGCTGGATTCATTTATAGAGCATGGTGTTGGATATTTCAGAGTGATGTGTGATGTATTAGGATTTAATATTGTAGCTTTGTAAGAAAATCTCTGAGGTCATGAGAGTTGTGAAGGAAAAATGACTCTTTCCCCTTTCTAAGGTCATAATGGCCTTTAGACAGACAGACACTGCAGGAGATCAGATATCGTCTATTGTGATGTGACTAAGCAGACCAGTTGTCTCCATGTTGGTCTGTAATCTAAATCTGACCTTCTCCCAACTCCAATATAAAGCCAAAGATCAGAGAGAATCCTCAGAAGTGCTGCTGGCATTGCTTGCATGTACTGCTGCTCTGTTGGTGTCACTTCTCCTGATATCAGTAAACATTACTCACAACCTAAGTCATCTGAGTCTCCAGTGTGTCTCTCTGGATCTGCCTCCACATCACTGAACTTCAGCAACAAGAGTCCAGTGAATATTCTTCATTGTGTGGTTTTTAAATATCTACAGATCTGTAGCTGACTTGTATCTGTTCTTTGTGTTAAAACTCTATTTGCAACTGTAATCATCATAACCATTTCTGTTCATTATACTGGTTTGGTTTTCAATGAAGTTTTCTGACAATAACAAAAATTATCACCAGTTGTATCCTTTAAAATGTAAATGTGACTTTT
This sequence comes from Acanthochromis polyacanthus, assembly GCF_021347895.1. NCBI lineage: Eukaryota > Metazoa > Chordata > Actinopteri > Pomacentridae > Acanthochromis > Acanthochromis polyacanthus. The sequence continues at coordinate 3,698,309 of NC_067136.1, forward strand.
CAGTTTAATCTGAATCTTTATTTAAATATCCAGTCATGCTTTAAACCCATAACTCTTTCTAAACCTGCTTCTGAACCAGCTGAGCTGCTACATGAGCTCTGCCATGAAGGAAAATATTTAGTCAAATATAATAAATAATCATAAAAGTAATGAAATATTCATGTGTGAAAATTAAAGTGTAGTTCACTTCACAGTTAACTGTCTAACTTGTATGAAGACTGAATCGATTGAAGACTGTTCCCCATGATCTCTTTGGTTTATTAAAAGGCAAAGAACATGTTCTGTGAAAAAATCCTTCATTTTGTAAAATTTCCTAAATTTCCCTCGATGTTGTCATTTAAGTCTGACCAGGTGAACTAAACTGACATCATCTGTGAGTTAAAGAGTAAATTCCACAAGTGTGTCAGGATGAAATGTGAAGGTTGAATTTGAACTAAACCTGGAATCATTTCTTGCAGTGTTCTGACTGCTCCACTTGGTGGCAATAAAGAACAAGAAAAACAAACACCTCTGATCCTGTAATGAGTGGAAACACTCCATCCTGTTTCTCTGACAGGTCAAGGAAGGACATAGATTCAGTTTGTCTTGAAACAAAACTGTCACAGGTTTGTGGAGAACCCAGATGTAGAAACTAATGAGGAGGAGGAGATCAGAGACTTAGTGAAGAATGTGTTTAATGATGAAAAATGAATTCCAAGGTGTGCTTGGTTGTCTGTGTGTGTGTGTGTGTGTGTGTGTGTGTGTTCCTGGAGATCTGTCCAGGTGTCCCCTGTCTTCGTCATAAGTTAGCTAGAATAGACTCCAGCCCTCCTGGAACTTCACAGAGGAGAAGGCGATGGATAATGTTATACACTCGGACAGAAAGGGACTCAAAGCGTGCATGAGTTTAAAGTCCTTTTAAGATGCTCTCTCTTCAGATACAGACACAGAAACGATACAGACACATTCACCTTGCTGCTATCAGACTTCCTACTCCGTCCACTACTCGATGTATGCATGCCTGTACGTCGCACCCCCAGTAAAGGACCCCCTGTAGCTAACCTGTGTGCCTGTCTAAATTTCTAGTGGCGAATCAAAGCTGGAACTTCATGTCCACACCTGTTGCAATTTACTTCAGTGAAGAATAACAACATAAAAACAAGCCAAATGACAATAACAAATATCAACCAAATAATATTTATATTAAATAAAGATAAGGGGGGTGTCCATGTTTCTGCATAATATTACTGTTCGTACCACAATAAATATTGAATGGAATTACAAGATACTAGATTTGGATCACTTTCTGCCAAGTAACATTTTGCAGAGCTATCCTGTGATTGGACAACTATTTAAATTCACCTTGTGAAGACAGACGACATAATGTGGAACACTTTCTTTACCACCACTAGTTACTGCTGTCTGCCTTCAAGTGTATGGCTGTTGTTGGGGACAGTCTGAAGGGCAGATTGAAGACAAGATTTTCTTGTGAGTCCACTCCAGACAGCAGTAATGGAGATGGAACCTGCCAGGAAGCCAGTGACAAAAATGGAGCCCCTCTGGAGGCTAGACACAAGGCCAGCAGCATTAGTGAAGCAGCCCAGTGGCAAGACAGAGCCCAATCCAGAAGCAGGGGGAGCACCAGCTGACTCTTGTGGTGCCCTGGTCTGGAACCTGGTCTGGGTGGGAAAAGGTGAGATGATTTCAACCTCCGCAGAAGTAGGAACAGGTGAGATGAGGTTCACCCTCTCGGAGGTGGCCAGGATGCAGGATTGGTAACTGGGATCTCCATGATGCTGAAGAGTGGTGACGTCTGTGGTCATCAAGAGCCACGCATCCTCCTGGAAGGATTTCCAGAAGGTGGCTCCTTGGAATCTCAGGGAGCAGGATCAGGCAAGCAACTGGTTTGTGTGGGGATTCTCCACTTCAAGAAGGACAACAGACAGCTGGATTAAATGAGGGATTACTGGGAATCTCCTCCAGGTTTGGAAGCAGGCCATCCTTTGTTGGGTTGGTTTAAAGGCTAGGTGGGATCCCCAGAATGAAGACTCCCAGGCAGCATCAGAGGTAGTCTCTGGGGCTCAGGGTTGGATCTGAGAGGTTACTGGATGGTGGTGTGGACAAGATGCTGGTGGGCTGGAGGTTAGATGACTACACTTATGAAGTGTTTGGTCAACTCAACCTCAGTGGTGTTCATGTCCATGATTCACATTGATCCTAAGTTGAACAAAGCAGAGTGTGATTGACACTTGGATAATTAGTCTTCTTATTTACACCCTATCTGCCACGAGTGGTTCTTTCAGACAGTCCAACTCAGCTTTGAAAGGTTCAGTGAAGAATGAAGTCACTTCATCTGTTTCATCTGTCAATCACCAACACTCTCACCCTACTGCTGTGCCAGTCAGCCCCTGGAACAACTTGCCAAATGCCCCCCGGGACTGAAACCTCCTGCCCGCTCTCCACTGGCGACCCACTCCATCCCAGACACCTACCAAGTACTGGTCCCTGGTACAGTCACCCCCGTCCCTGTCACTCCCCTTTAGGTTGTTCATTGAATTCACGCCTCTCCTTAGCTTTCCTTCACTTCCAATCCTGAGTTTATTCATTGCACAATAAATCCGTTCTCAGTTCCAGTTCAGCCTCTTCTGTGTGTTCTCTGCTCGGGTTCACCCTCAGCGCCCCAACATAGGTAACCTGTGAGAAAGTAGAACCTTTTTAGTTGTAATGCACACATTAACCTGCCTTTTTACAACCAGAGAAAATATATATCATTAATCATTGTGATAGGGATAATAGAATTTCCAATCTGCTGACTTCAATTGCAGGATAAATGTTTTATTACAATATTTCGGCAAGGGCACAGCAATAGCCGATAATAAAAAAAAACTCAGTGAGACTGATTTACTGAAACATAAATAATCTTCCAATTGACGAACACAACTCATGAGTGGAACTATGCTTTCACAATAGAAAAGTAATCATCAACCCCCCTGCCTCAATGATCATAAGACCCCTCCATGTTTGAGGAACTAAAACTATCTATTTTGGACTTTTCACCCACCCCCATCCCCTACCCCCCGATCTCTCCAGTCTGCAGCTCAGAGAAGGCCCCTGATCAGGAAATGGAGACGCAGATTGTGCATCCCATTGTGCAATCTTTTGCACAACGTGTCCAGACTCACAAACATCCCCGAAGTCAATTTCTAATTTATTCTAATTTATTTTTAATAACCTTTACCGTGAACACTTGACCCCAGTTCACCTTAGCGCTTGACTTCTTATACCCCAGTCTCTTATGGACATTAAAGCCCTTAAAGCTCCTGGATCCTGGACGTCTGACGTTACGGTGAGCGTATTGCGTCATTTCCTGTTTCAGCACTGTGTTGTGGTGTTAGCATGGCTTCTGCTTCTGCTTCTTCCTCTCCCTCTCCCTCTCCCTCTCTCTCCTTCTCCTGCTCAGTGTGCCACATGTTTAGTTATTCCTCTGCCTCCTTTAGTGATAACGATATATGTAATAAGTGCAGCCTTTTTGTAGTTCTGGAGGCGAGGCTCTCCGAATTGGAATCGCGGCTCCGCACCATGGAAAATAACCCGCTAGCAGCTAGCCAGGCCCCTTAGCCGGTAATAGCTTAGCTAGTGTAGCATCTGTTAGCCGTCCCTTAGCAGCGCCCGAACAGCCGGGTGGATGGGTGACAGTTCGTAGGAAAAACAGTCCTAAACTCAAGCCTGCTGTCCCGGCTCACCACAAACCGCTTCATGTTTCTAATCGTTTTTCCCCGCTCAGCGACACACCCGCTGAGAAACCAACTCTGATCATTGGCAGCTCCATAGTCAGAAACGTGAAGCAAGCGACACCAGCGACCATAGTTAAATGCCTCCCAGGGGCCAGAGCGGGCGACATAGAAGCAAATTTGAAACTGCTGGCTAAAGATAATCGTAAATATAGTAAGATTGTTATTCACGTCGGCGGTAACGACACCCGGTTACGCCAATCGGAGGTCACCAAAATTAGCGTGGCATCGGTGTGTACTTTCGCCAAAACCATGTCGGACTCCGTAATTTTCTCTGGACCCTTGCCTGATCTGACCAGCGATGACATGTTTAGCCGCATGTCGTCGTTTCGCCGCTGGTTGTCTATGTGGTGTCCATCAAACGACGTGGGCTTTATTGATAATTGGAGCTCTTTTTGGGGAAACCTGGTCTGATTAGGAGAGACGGCATCCATCCCACTTTGGCTGGTGCAGCTCTCATTTCTAGGAATATGGCTGATTTTATTAGTACTCCTAAAGCATGACAACCCAGAGTTAAGACCAGGATGCAGAGCTGTAGTCTTACACACCTCTCTGCAGTTTCCTCACAGCTGTCACCCTCCAGTAATTCAGTTAATTCAGTTAATTCAGTTAACTTTATTGAGACTGTGTCTGTCCCCCGACCACCAAAATTGAATAAATTAAACAAATCAAAAATATACAAAAGAAATAGTAACCACAAAAATGTAATAAAAATTAATACCTCTATTTCAACAGAGCAAAGAGACAGGAAAATTAAATGTGGTCTGTTAAATATTAGATCTCTCTGGTCTAAATCTCTGCTAGTAAATGAGTTGATAACTGATCACCAGATTGATTTGTTCTGTTTGACTGAAACCTGGTTGCAGCAGGAAGAATTTGTTAGCCTAAACGAATCAACTCCCCCTAGTCATATTAACTGTCATATTCCTCGAATCACAGGCCGAGGAGGAGGAGTAGCAGCAATCTACCATTCTAGTTTAAAACTGAACCAGAGGCCTAAACCTGATTACAGCTCATTTGAAATCTCACTCTTAGTCTCTCTCATCCAAATTTGAAAGCTCAGAAACCAGTTTTATTTGTTGTTATATATCGTCCTCCTGCTCCTTATTCTGAGTTTTTATCTCAATTCTCAGACTTTTTATCTGAATTAGTGCCTCAGTTCAGACAAAGTTATAATTGTGGGTGACTTTAACATTCATGTTGACATAGACAGCGACAGCCTTACAACAGCTTTTAATTCATTATTAGACTCAATTGGGTTTTCTCAACATGTAAATAAACCAACTCATAGTTTTAATCACATTCTTGACCTTGTCCTGACTTATGGCTTAGAAATTGAAGAGTTAACAGTATTTCCCCAGAACCCTCTTCTTCTGACCATTTTATGATAACGTTTCAATTTAAAGTAAAGGATTGTTTAGCAGCTGAGAACAAATATCATTACAGTAGGTGTTTGTCTGACAATTCAGTATCTAAATTTAAGGAAATAATACCCTCACGGTTTACTTCAGCAACATTTACTGAAAATCAGAAGGGCAAATTATTATTTTACCCCCACAGAGTGGATTATTATGTTAATAATGCTTCAGCCTCACTGCGTACAACTCTTGATAGTGGTTGCACCTGTAAAAAAGAAAGTTATATCTCAGAGAAGACTTGCTCCTTGGTAATAATTCCCCAGCTGCGGACTTTAAAGCAGGCATCCCGAAAGCTGGAAAGAAAGTGGTATTCCACTAATTCAGAGGTAGTGTATGTGGCTTGGAAAAATAGTCTAGTAATCTATAAAAAAGCTCTTCATAATGCCAGGACAACTTATTATTCATCTTTAATAGATGAGAACAAGAACAACCCTAGGTTTCTCTTTAGCACTGTAGCCAGGCTGAACAAGAGTCAGAGCTCTGTTGACCTTGTATTCCTTTAGCTTTAACCAGTAACGACTTCATGAGCTTCTTTACACATAAAATAGTTCTGATTAGAGATAAAATTAATCTGGCCCTTCCTACAAATGTCACAGATGCTTTTGATTGGCTGTTAGACCTGATGAATCTTTAGAATTCTTCACTCCTATATGTCTCTCTGAACTAATTTCAATAGTTTCTACATCCAAACCATCAACATGTCTTTTAGATCCTATCCCAACTCGACTCTTCAAGGAGATTTTACCTTTAATTAATTCTTCAATGTTAGATCTGATTAATCTCTCTCTAGTAACAGGCTATGTACCACAGGCTTTTTAAGGTTGCTGTCATCAACCTTGCTTAAAAAGCCCACTTTAGATCCAGAATGTGTTAGCTAACTATAGACCGATATCCAAACCTAACCATTTCTCTCTAAAATTCTGGAAAGAACAGTTGCAAATCAATTATGTGAACACTTACAAAGGAATAATTTGTTTGAAATGTTTCAGTCAGGCTTCAGAGTGCATCATAGCACAGAAACAGCTCTAGTGAAAGTTACTAATGACCTTCTCATAGCATCAGATAATGGACTAGTCTCCTATACTTGTTGTTAGATCTTAGTGCAGCGTTTGACACAATCGACCACAAAATTTTATTACAGCGTCTAGAACATTCAATTGGCATTAAAGGGACAGCACTGGATTGGTTTAAATCCTACTTATCAGATAGGTTCCAGTTTTGTGCATGTCAACAATACTCTTTCTGAGCATACTAACGTTAATCATGGAAGTTCCTCAGGGTTCTGTCTTAGGGAGCCGGATCCTTTTCACATTATTACATGCTTCCCTTTAGGCAATATTATTAGGAAGCATTGTATTAACTTCCATCTGTTATGCAGATGACACACAATTGTATTATCTATGAAGCCAGATGAAACTGATCAGTTAGCTAGACTGCAAGATTGTCTTAAGGACATTAAAACCTGGATGACTTTTAACTTCCTACTGCTATAATTCAGACAAAACTGAAGTCATTGTACTTGGCCCCAAAACATCTTAGAAACTCGCTTTCAAAGCAAATAGTTACTCGGATGGCATCACATTGGCCTCCAGTACTACTGTGAGGATCTTGGAGTTATTTTTGACCAGGACATGTCCTTTAACTCACACATAAACAAGTCTGTAGGACTTCCCTTTTTCACCTGCGTAATATTGTAAAAATCAGGAACATTCTGTCTCAGAGTGATGCAGAAAAATTAGTTCCATGCTTTTGTTACTTCCAGGCTTGACTATTGCAATTCCTTATTATCGGTTGTCCAAATAGTCTCTCTCAACATCTACAGTTGATCCAAAACGTGCTGCTGCGAGAGTACTGACAGGAGTTAGCAAAGAGATCATATTTCCCCATACTTGCTTCTCTTCACTGGCTTCCTGTTAAATCCAGAATAGATTTAAAAATCCTTCTTCTGACATATAAAGCTCTTAATAACCAATCTCCATCATATCTTAAAGATCTGATAGTACCCTTATTATCCTAGTAGAACTCTTTCGCTCTCAAACTGCAGGCTTACTTGTTTGTTCCTAGAATTTCTAAAAGTAGAATGGGAAGGCAGAGCCTTCAGTTATCAGGCGCCTCTCCTGTGGAACCTGCTCCCAGTTTGGGTTCGGGGAGGCAGACACCCTCTCTATTTTTAAGACCAGGCTTAAAACGTTCCTTTTTGACAAATCTTATAGTTGGGGCTGACTGGGTGACCCACAGGGGTTCGGCTTGTGTCTTCATTTGTACAGCTGACTCCCTCTTGGACGTCCCTTCGTTCTGCCCTAGTCATGCTGCTATAGGCCTAGGCTGCTGGGGGACTTTTCTTGACGCACTGAGCCCTTCTCTATCTACCTTTACATTTAATATGTATACCGTTATTGCAGTACATTCACTCTGTTTCCCCCTGTGCTATTTCTCCGAGTGTCCCTGGTCCCAGAGCTGGATGCTTCAGATCTGCGGTTGATGTTCCACCAGCTGGTCCAGTCTCCACCATGTCCACTGTGGGATGCTGCTACTGACCTTCCTCCAGCCCTCTGCTTCCAACTCCCTTTTTCCACCAGTCAACTCTGCATCGCCTTCAATATACTGTTATGCTAACTTACATACTGTTTGAATTTTACTGCTAGCTATATATGGAGTATGTTTAATGTCAGAGCCGTACATCATAAGAGTAAACTATGAGTCAGTTTTCAATGTTAGCTTATACTTTGTCTGTGTCACATATCCTGTCATGCATGTATCCAAATGTGTGTTGTGTTTTCCTTGCTTTCCCACCCCTCCCTCTTCTCCCATCCCTCCCCCTTGCCCTCTTCTGTCCTTCTCAACCCGCCCGGCCAGCAGGCAGATGGGTCCCCCCTATTAGAGCCGGGTTCTGCTCGAGGTTTCTTCCCTGTTAAAAGGGTGTTTTTCCTTGCCACTGTCGCCTTTGGGCTTGCTCTGGGGGTCAGGCATATGGGTTCTGTAAAGCGTCTTGAGACGATTTGACTGTAATTGACGCTATATAAATAAAATTGAATTGAATTGAATTAAAGCATCTCATTTTCTTCGTAATCAAAACTCTTAAAGGCATTTCCATTTCATTAAGCATCAGTTCCCTCTGGTGACCAAAAAGCATCACTTTTCACAGTGAGTAGCTGTTCTGACTTGGTTACTTCTTAAACAAAGATTATAAAGAGAACCCTCCAAAAATAATCAAAACATCACTTTTTACAGTGACTTACTCTTTTGAGTTCTACAAAGTTTCAAACAAAGATTATAAAAATAGGTATTTGACTTAGCTTAAACACATTCATTGGGTTATGACATAATTTGAATATAAATCACAGGTTATAATATCACAATCTTCCCTTATTTAGCTGGTATTCTGCCAGAGTCTCACACTTACGGCTGATTTGGGGATCTCATACCTCTATGTTTCTCAACACGTTTTTTCAGCAGACGTAACAGTTGCCATTTTTGAAATGTCAGAAGCATACTGTACAGCAGCCATTACAACGATTTCCCCAAAGAATGCAAATGCACAAATGCCGCTGTCCATTCTACACAGCTTATGGTCAGAATGGGTCATGCTGTCATCTTGTGGTGAAACCTAAAATATTGTTTTACGTGTATATTTATACCCTGGTCACAAATGCTGTCGGGCCACAAGTGATACATTTTATAACAGAGGCCGCGGGCCAGATGAAATTCCACAGCGGGTCGGATTTGGCCCCTGGGAGCATAATTGACACTTGGATATTTAGTCTTCTTTTTTCCGCCCTAATCTACCATGAGCGGTTCTTTCAGACAGTCCAACTTGGCATTGAAAGGTTCAGTGAGGAATGAAGTCACTGATTTCATCTGTCAATCACCAACACTCTCGATTGTTTGATGTATTACTGTTGACTTATTGTAATCACACTGTCCTCCACCAACAATAAATTATACACGATAACTGTTCTGGATTGTCAGTATTATTATTGGTAAAACAGAGGGAGAAGGAGGAGGAGGAGGAAGAGAAGTAGCAACAGAAATGCAAATTGTTCAGGGACATTGATTTAAGGAGGGATGTCCGCAATGACGTACGTCACCTGCTGCCATCACAACCTGACCACAGATAAGCAAATTAGTAGGTAAATCCTGCTTGTTGTGGCACAAAGAAAGACAGGACATGAATCTGCTGCTCCTATGTTCTGCATGTTTTCTCGGTAATATAGTTTACACATGGAGGTAACATTAAATGATGTGAGTTGCTACTAGCCTCGATTAAATTACTACACCATAATATTGAGGTCTTGAAGCCATTTTGATTTCTTAATATGGGTGGAGTGTTTGGATCAGCCTATTAGTGTACATGTGCACAATGGCTGCATGTTTCACCTCCAGAGATGATGGGTGTCATGAATCTCTGTTATTTTGAAGGTTTAGGGCTAAAAAATGTGGATACCAGTGGTGCAGAAATCAAAATGTTTCTTGTCCAGCGTAGCCTCAGTGACTGATGAAGACACTTGTGGAATGTACATCCACAGTGTTTGTCTTTGGACTCATTTTTATTTTATGTTTTGTCTCTTCATATATCCCAACAGGGAACCACATGTTAGCAAACTGGTTGCATCAGGTGAGGACAGGTGAATTTACATCTGGTTTGCAATTATCAACAAAGCACAGAACCACAGTTTGTGTCCTGAAGTGGCCTGTTTTGTTGTACAACCACCACAGTTACCTTTACTTGTACCACTTGGTGACTTTCAGTCACTACCCAGAGCTCATGACCATAGGTGATTGATGGAACGTAGATGGACTGGTAAATCGAGAGCTTCACCTTGCGACTCAGTTCCCTCTTCACCATGATGGTTCGGTGCAATGCCTACATTACTGCTGATGCTGCACCAATCCACCTGTCCATCTCTTGCTCCATTTTCTCATCACTTTTGAACATGATCCTGAGATAGTTGAACTCCTTTGCTTGGAGGGGGCAATCCACCTTTTTCCGGCAGACAACCATGGCCTTGGACTTGGACGTGCTCATCCACATCCCCATCACTTCACACTCGGCCGCAAACCACTGCAGTGCTGCTGAAGGTCATGGTCTGAGGAAGCCACCAGATCCACATCATGTGCAAATAGCAGAGATGCGATCCTGAGGTCTCAAAACTGGACAACCTCATCACCCCGACTGCGCCTTGAGATTCTGTCCATGAACACACAAACAGGGTCAGAGAGAAGGAACAGCCCTGGAGGAAATATCAATCTGTCAATCCGTGGAGTCTTTCAGCTTTTTGGGATCCATCATCTCCCAGGACCTGAAGTGGGAGATGAACATCACCTCCACAACCAAAAAGGCACAGCAGAGGATGTACTTCCTGAGGAAGGACCTGTACAGAAGAGGACTGTGAAGGCATGGACAGATGAGGCCAGTGAGAGACTCAGAGACTGTTTCCAGACCACTGACTGGAGCGTGCTCTACAGTCCTCATGGAGACGACATCGATGGCCTCACGCACTGCATCACAGACGACATCAGCTTTTGCGTGGACAGCACTGTGCCAACTCGGGCGGTACGGTGCTTCTCCAACAACCACCCCTGGGTCACCCCTGAGCTCAAACCCTCCTGAACCAGAAGAAATGGACTTTCATCTCAGGGGACAGAGAGGAGCAGAAGAGAGTGCAGCGTGAGCTCCAGTGGCAGATCAGAAGGGCCAAGAAGGACTATGGGAAGAGGCTGGAGGAGAAGCTGGTTCAGAACAATGTGCGGGACGTGTGGAGAGGACTTAAGAACATTTCTGGACATGGACAGAGTGCCAGAGGGACAGCTGATGGAGACCAGCGCAGGGCGGACGAGCTGAACTGTTACTTTAACAGATTTGACTCTCCCCCCACCCCCTCTGCCCCCCTTCCTGCTCCCCCCTCTTCACACATCCCCAGCCCAGCAGACCCTCCCCTTCCTGCGACACCTTCACCGGCCCCCAATTCACCCTCACGGACTATTCCCACCCCCTGCAGCCCACCTCACTCCCCCCTCACTCCCCCCTCTCCTTCACACCGGACCAGGTGAGGAGAGAGCTGAGGCGACTGAAGCAGAGGAAATCTGCAGGACCAGACGGCATCAGTCCCAGGCTGCTGAGGACCTGCGCGGACCAGCTCTGTGAGGTCCTCTGCCACCTCTACAACCTGAGCCTCAGCCTGGAGCGGGTCCCCGTCCTGTGGAAAACCTCCTGCCTGGTCCCGGTCCCTAAAACAGCTCACGCCAAGGAACTGGCCCACTGCAGACCTGTCGCCCTCACCTCCCACCTCATGAAGACCATGGAGAGGCTCCTCCTCCACTACCTCTGCTCAGTGGTGAGCTCCGACCTGGACCCGCTGCAGTTTGCCTACAGGCCCAACATGGGGGGTAGAAGACGCTGTCATCTACCTGCTGCAGCGAGCGCTCACTCACCTGGAGAGCGCCGGCAGCGCTGTGAGAGTCATGTTCTTTGACTTCTCCAGCGCCTTCAACACCATCAGGCCGGTGTTTTGCCAAAATTTGATATTTGCCAGAAACTGATTTCCGGTACACAGGAGCGCGCATGCACAGCCGTCACAGTTGAAAAGCGCAGCTAAGCGCAACCAGTTTGTTTATAATCATCTAACGGTGGTTATTTGTGTTTGCGTTTTATAGCCTCCTGTACGTCTACTTGCCTTATATCGCTGTGCAATAGGCTAGTTGGTGATTTCAATCTGCCGTGTATTTGTGCTAATAAAGATATGTGTCACCGAGGGAGAGTCTTTTTTCTGCATCAACATTACATTAGATCCCTCAACAGAAAAATTGACCCCACACAGTGCTTTGTACGGTTTGAAATATGAGAAAAATGACATTACAATGTGAAAATCTGTTTATTTTGCTTGCCAAAACATGATTGATGCCTCTGGTATTGTACATAGGTGGATATTTTGCCCTAAAATGACTAAATATAACACAACACAGTAATATTTACAGGATTTGTCTCCAACCAGTATTTTTTTACCCCTTAAAAATGAGAAAAGGGAAATTACAATGTAAAAATCAGCATATTTTGCTTGCCAAAAACTGATTCATGCCTCTGGTGTTGTATGTACATGAATATTTTGCCCCAAAATGACTTTATATAACACATCAGGGTGACATTTGCAAGATTTGACCCGAACTAGTGCTTTATACCACTTGAAAAATGAGTAAAGGGCCATTATAATGTAAAAATCAAATCTTGCAAATGTCACTCTGATGTGTTATATAAAGTGATTTTGGGGCAAAATATTCATGTACATACAACACCAGAGGCATGAATCACTTTTCAACTGTGACGGCTGTGCGTGCGCGCTCCCGTGTACCGGAAATCAGTTTCTGGCAAAAATCAAACTTTGGCACAACACCGGCACTGCTGCGGGGAAGCTGGTGGACGCGGGAGTTGATGGACATCTCGCTGCCTGGACCACTGACTACCTCACTGACCGTCCACAGTACGTGCGGCTGCGTGGCTGTGAGTCAGAGGTGGTAGTCTGCTGCACGGGGGCGCCCCAGGGCACCGTCCTCTCGCCCTTCCTCTTCACCATCTACACCTCGGACTTCACCTACAACACGGACAGCTGCCATCTCCAGAAGTTCTCCGATGACTCCGCCATTGTGGGCCGTGTGTCTGAGGGGAACGAGCTGGAGTATCGGTCGGTCATCATGACTTTGTGGACTGGTGTGAGCGCAACCACCTTTGCCTCAACACCAGTAAGACGAAGGAGATGGTGGTCGACTTCAGGAGAAGGACACTCCCACATCCACCAGTGAACATCCAGGGGCAGGACATTGAAACAGTGGACAGTTTCAAGTACCTGGGTGTTCACCTCAACAATAAACTGGACTGGTCCCACAACTGATGCTCTGTACAAGAAGGGCCAGAGTCGCCTCCACCTTCTGAGGAGGCTGAGGTCCTTCGGAGTGTGCAGACCTCTACTAAGGACTTTCTACGACACTGTGGTAGCCTCTGCTTTCCTCTACGCTGTCGTCTGCTGGGCCCCGGGCAGCACAGAGCGGGACATGAAGAGACTGAACAAGCTGACCAAGAGGGCCAGCTCTGTCCTGGGCTGCCCACTGGACTCTGTGATGGATGTGGGTGAGAGGAGGATGTTGACCAAGCTCTCATCCATCATGGACAACAGCTCCCACCCACTGCACCGGACTGTAGTGGAGCTGAGCAGCTCCTTTAGCACAAGACTCAGACACCCTCAGTGCAAGAAGGAGCGCTACCGCAGGTCCTTCATCCCCACTGCCATCAGACTGTATAACACTACTGTGTAGTTGTTATTATGTGCAATATTTATTATCTTGTTCTTGCACTTTCGGGACTTTTGCACTCCTCTGTTTTTTGTTTCTAAGAGCCCTGTAACAGTAAATTTCTCCTTTGTGAGATCAATAAAGTCTATCTTATCTTATCTGAAGAAGTTCAACCTGCCAAAGACTATGATGGTGCACTTCTACACGCCATCATAGAGTCCATCCTCTCCTCCTCCATCACCGTCTGGTACCCTGCAGCACCGTTCGGGAAAAGAGCAGGCTGCAGCGCATCATCCGCTCTGCTGAGAAGGTGATCGGATGTAACCTGCCATCCCTCCAGGATCTGTACACCTCTAGGACTTTAAGGCGTGCAACCAAGATCTTGGCCACACCCTCTCACCCTGGACACAAACTTTTTGAACCCCTCCCCTCAGTCAGGAGGCTGCGGACCATCAGGACTAAAACCTCTCACCACAAGAACAGCTTCTTCCCCTCTGCTGCATCGCTGATGAACACTGCCCGTGCCACTGCAAATCTGCTCTGTTGACCATATTAATTACTACTGCATAGTAACTGCACATACCTTGTCTATTTTATCCATAATCCTTACATCTCCTTACTTACTATTTTATTTTTTATTTATTTTATCACTTGCACCAAAAGCACCAGAGAAAATTCCTTGTAAGTGTAAAACCTACTTGGCATAAAACTATTCTGATTCTGATTCTGATTCTGATTCTGATGTTTGCATGATTCATCTCTGGAAATGTTGAGAGTCACAAATATCTGTTATGTTGAGGTTCAGGGCTAAAATTGTAGAACCACTGGTTCAGAAAATAACGTCATTGTACAGTGTCACCTCATCACTGACAAGAGCCTTTTAGAAATGTACATCTAAAATGCTGGTCTTTGGGCTCATTTTAGTTTTTTTTGTTTTGTTTTTAATTTTCTTGCCTATTCAAGTAACCCGACAGGGAACCACCTGTCTCTTCATGCGAGCAAACTGGTTGCATCAGGTGAGGACAGGTGGATTTACATCTGGTTTGCATTGATCAACAAAGCACAGAACCACAATTAACGACCCGAAGTGGCCTTTGGTTACACAACTATCACAGTTCCCTCACTTGGACACTTTCTGCGTGCAACATTTCCATAGCTGTGGTTGAATGACGATTTAACTTTGTCCTGTGAAGAAAGACGACATAATGCAGAACACATTCACTACCACCACTAGTTATTGTGGTCAGCCTCCAAAGTCCTCCCTACAATCAGCTGGTAATCTGAGAGAATCCATTCACTGACTTCAGTTCAGTATCAATACCATCATCTGTTGGTGATTAAAAGCTCCAACTCCCCTGGCAATACACCACCTATTTTAAAAGACAGACTACAGGGTGTGTTCTCACTCCTTTCCTCTACATCCTGTACATAAAGTACATGTAAGATTATTGAACAGACCTACTGGACACAGTTCATTACAATATACATCCCAGAATGAGACAGACAACAACCAGTCTGATGGAATGGGAAAAAACAAACCATGAAGAGACAAAATGCCACAAGAGGATGCAAAATGATCAAAATCTGACACAAATGACAAGATTGAATTCAAAATGGCCAAAATTCAAATGTAAAATTTGCTAAATGCACCAAATACATGAAGAAAATTGCATGGAAATCAACAAAAATGATGTAAAATGACGATTAAGAAAGACAACATGATGCCAAACATCAGGAAGATGCAGTTGGAGACAAAACATTAATCATGACTTTTCCACTGTGAGACTTTTACACATCAAAGAGACAAATTGTTAAATAATCCTGAAATATCCTGCATCATCCTGAAATAAGAAGTTATTTAACAAATACCTAAATGCCATGACATGGGGCAGGGTGACGTGAGCGATGCTGTCAGCAGATGAAACACTCCATTACGTTGCAAATGAAGGGATTAGAATTTGTTTTAAGAGGAAGAAGCAAGGTCAAGACAAGGAGAAGAGAGAGGAAAGGGGAAACATGAGACATTACTGCAGCTGTAATCTGGACAATCGTTAAAATTCTAAGATTAGATAAAGAGAGAAGAAGTGGAGAGTTTGGAGATGTCACCAGCCTGCAGACCAGGTAAGAAATATGTTTAAGAACATAAGAAAAGCAGAAGAAAATGGATTTTAGTCTCTTCAGTGCATACAATAGGACAACAGATCAGACCCAGACAGTATTTTTCTGATAAGTTCAGAAACAAACAACATCTTGTGTAACTTCAGAATGCTGGCATGTGCTGACAGGTTCTGATGAATGTGTTTTATCCTCAGGTGTTAACGGGGCCTTGCTGTGCATCGTCCTTTTATCAGGTCAGTCTGCATGTGTAGGATTCATGGTAAAAGTTGTTCTGCTACACAAATATCTCTTAAAATGATGGACTACTTTGAATTTCAATGGTTACAAAAACTTGTGAAAATAACTGCAAATGTCTGTGAAATGCTTCTATTTTTGATGCATTTAAAAGCAGTGAAACTGTAATTTTATGATCACACATTATGTCAAACAAATTCCCATTCATAAACATCTGATGTTGATGTCTGTTCTTGACGTCACTCTTTCCATTGACTTCTGAAGCAACTGTTGGATTTCTAACATGTTGCATGAAGAATCTGTCTCCTACCAACTCGATCATTTTACCAACTTTAACCATGAGATCAGGCCCAGAGTGGCAAATTAGGAGGACCGGGAGCTGCCTTGGACCTCTCCTTTATTCTATTTTTGTAAATGATATGCCATATGTGTTAAGAAATGCGGGTATAGTAATGTATGCGGATGATACAACCATCTTTACATCTGCAAACAGTACTGAACAAGTTAATAAGACACTTCAAGATGAGCTAACACTGATAGCTGACTGGGTTACAGCAAACAAGTTAAAGTTGAATATCTTTAAAACAAAATGTATGGTACTTGGGTCTAATTATTCACTCAAATCTAATCAAGAGTTGGTCCTCTCATTACATGGTGCAGCTATTGAGCAAGTTAGAGAAGCCAAACTGCTGAGCATTACTATAGATGAAACATTATCTTGGTCTACTCACATAAACAATATAGTCAGTAAAATGAGTAAAAGTATTTCAAACAATCAAGCTTGTTATTCAATCATTAGTCTTATCCCACCTTGACCACTGCCCTGTAATATGGTCTGGCACCTCATAAAAAGAACTTGCTAAACTCCAGCTCGCTCAGAATAGAGCTGCACCACTGGCACTTCACTGTTCTATTAGGAATAATGTAACTGCTATGCTTGATAAACTCTCCTGGATGAAAGTAGAGAGATTGGCGTGCAGCCTTATTTTGTATTTGAATAATATCTGTCCTTCATGTAAACCCAGTAGCCTATTTTCTAGATTAGTACCTAATAAGATCACACATGACTATGAAACCAGACAGGTCTTAAGCTGTCGTTTCAGACTACCTAGACCTAGGACAAATGCACTGAAAAGAACTGTATTGTACAGAGCTATTGTATATTGGAATGGACTTCCTCACTGCCTCATTCTAGTGTAAAAGATAAGGATTTAGAAGGGAATTGAAAAAAGCGGTTTTGAGTAAAGAAATTAGGTTAAATTTAGTTGATTGATGTCTGTAAAGCTGCAGAGTGCCTTATTTTTGTGTTTTTAGTTTAAACTGTATAGAGACAGCTCTTAATGAGCTGATCTCTGAATGTGTCTGTGTATGTGTAGGCACATGTGTGCGTACGTATGTGCATGTAGGTGCTTGTACTATGTATTTATACTTGTGCTGTGTATGCATACTATATGACCCTTTAAGAATTTGATGTGTGTGAGAGGGTGTGTGCACGCACACATTATGATGTATGCTTATATCTATTTTTATTTTATGATTTGAGTTAGTTTATGAGAATAATTTAATTGCTTGTTTTATATTTATGTTGTATTTTCGTGATTTCTATTTTGGGAATTGTCTTATTTTTTTAGGGACCCCAGGAAGAATAGTCGTCACCATGGTGACAACTAATGGGGATCCAATAAACAATAAACAAACAATAAACAATTCCCTGTAGGCGGGTCTGATGTTTGGGCCGTGAGGGCTGGTGTTCACTTTGTTTTTGGGCCGGTGTTCAGTCATGTCACTGGGTTAATCACGTATCCTTCTCCGTATCCTGCTGCTACCGCTGTTCCTGGGCTGCCTCCGTCTCCACTTTTGCAGACACACCTTGACCTAGCACATCCGTGCACACAGTCAGTGGTGTTTGAAAGGTGGAAAATACGAAGAGCAAGAATTAAAAAGAGGCTGACGCAGACAAATGTACAGAAACAGGAAACCTTTTTCACTAACTTTGCCAACCACCGTTCAAGTTAATTAATTATCAAGTCAATGAATTGTGCGTCGTTGTGGCAAATAGCATAACGTGATAAAATTTAAATAATAGTATGATGCAATGGCACATAAATGGGAAACTTTGTCCTGTAGCTCCTCAGAGTCAGAAGAAAGATCCATGAGCCCACAAGTCCAGAGTGGATTGTTCATTGAGTAAATAATATTAGAATTAATATAATAAAGAGTATGGTGTAGACCTGCTCCATATGAGAAGATGATTCAGCCCTACATTGATGAAACTGACCTGACGGCTTTGTAAAAAGTTGAGATTTGTGCTGAGAATTTTGACCATTTTAAAATGTGATTTAGTGTCAGAGGCAGAGCCAGTAGTGATGAGAGGATTGATCTTGTCAGTAAAGGAACAGGTGAGCTGTTGGAACAGAATATGTGAACAAGCAAGCATTAGTTCCAATATTTTCTATGCCCAAACCAAAGCAGTGACCCATTTTATTTTTTTATCATTAAAAGACAGTAAATACACATAGCCCACAATTGAAAGGCAATAAGATGAAAGTAACCTGAAATAAGCCTGCACATTTTGACATTGAAAGTATCTTGATTGATTAAGTCAAAATGTGTTTTCCATATCAAATGTACCAAATACTTATGGATGTCAGGGCTCCCTCCTCACCCCCGTCCTTCCCACCTGACATCCCCAAATACCCCTTTTCCCATCTGCTTCTCTCCCCCTCTCCTGTTCCTCTGCCCTGCCTGTCTCTCATCCACTCCTCTGGCCTGCCTATCTTCCATCCGCTCCTCTGTCCTGTCTTTCCCCTACAGCTCGGTGCCTGAGTGGAGTCTCGCTTCTCCAGCTGACTCCACTCAGGCAATCAACTATCTCCACGTCTCCCGGGCAGCTGACAATCATCTTGCTAACGACTCACCTCCAATAAGTACCGGCTCAGCCTTCCACTCCCTGCCACAGTATTAAACAAGAACCATGCAGTTCGGTTTGCGCTCTAGCCTTTAACATTTTCTGTTTTTGAGTTTCTGCCGTGTTCTGCCGTTGTTTTCTCCTGCTTTGTTCAGTTCAGCTGCCCGGGATCCCCCGCCATCCTTCTTCCCCTCCGGCTCTCCCGACAAGTCCTCACTGGTACCCCCTGCCTGGATCCCCCACTCCTGCCTGGACCCCTACTCTTGCCTGGACCCCCACTCCTGCCTGGAACCCCCCGCTCCTACACCCTGGTTTTCCCCCACCTAGCCACCATTTTCACCCCAAACAATAAACCACTTGCATTCAGCCAGCCCTGGTAGTGTGGCTTTCTGCTCGGGTCCACCCGCTCAGTCCGTGACAGTGGATCAGTTTCTCATCACTGAAATTCATAAAAATCAGACTCGGGAGCACTTTGACCCAGGAGAAACTGGAGGCATTCATGCTCGTGTGCACTGAGAATTCTCATGTCTTTGGACAATGATGCTGTAAAAAACAAAGTTACACCAGTGCACTGCTCAGGTGTTTACTAATGGTTTAGGGCTGGCCATATTTCTTTGAAGCTCCTCTTACACAGAGGAAAAGCAGATAATGGCATCATTAGAAAGTTATATCATACTGTGAATAAAAAACTTGCAGAAAACAGTGCAATAACTATTTTATTCTTGATTCATAAGCATTAGATATCTGTGAACACTAATTTGCTTGATATTTGATATTGCAATAAAGGACATGGTGATGTTGTAAAGAACAGTGTTGGAGATTAGCCCTTTAACTGATGTTCTCATATATGATAGTGTTTTTAGAAAGCGCAACACCTTTTATTTAATTTTTAAATGTAATATTTTTATTCTTTGATTTCATTTTTAAGGTTTGGATGTCCTTGAACACTTATTTCAACAGAATATAGATTCTGATACCGTTGTAAAGAATAATGGAGATGTGCACTCATGTTGGAATAAATCCTCATTGTGAAGCAATTCTTACTTGCACTGATTTGGAAATATTTTAGAAAAATACACTGAATTATAAGGCTTTACAGAAAAGTGCACTATTGTAGACATAACATACAGGGCTAGAATTGCATAATTTTAATAATAACAGGTCCTGATTTAAAGTGGGCTGGTCTGAGGGATCAAAGTCCAGGACTGAAAATGAGTCCCACTCCAGCCCTACACGTGATATATCCAAAGACAGAGACAATTTCAAAAAGACTCTAAAAGAAAATGTGAATGAATGAATGTTTGTAGCAATCAAACATTTCAGCAGAACAAAACGGTTTAATAAGGAGAGAAAACCTCAAACATGTGGATGATGTAAATATGGCACATTTGTTTCATTTATGACCATTTTCAGTCCACAGCAGTCATTGGTGTCCAACCTGTGGGTGTGTTTGATCCACATCTGTCTTATTATTGTTTTTATGTCACATTCATGTGATCATTTGACTTGTTGACATCAGGACCATCAGTCCTGACCTCAACAAACAAGTCATTTTAACCCAAACTCAAAGGTGAAAGTGCTTATTTTACTCAAAACAACAAACCTTAAACCTTAATGTGAATGATTTGTTAACTGCAGCACAGAGAAACAGTCACTGCTACAAATTATGTCACATTCAGGATGAAAAATGTGTCTTTTTCAGGGCTCTGTTCAGGCCTTCATCAGTACCAATTCATTGATGAACCAAAGACCTGGAGTGAAGCCCAACAGTACTGCAGAGAAAAGTTCACTGACCTGGCTACTGTGGACAACATGGAAGACGTGGCTCAACTGATTGCAGCTGCTGGCAGTGGCTACAGTGGAAAAGTATGGATTGGCCTGTATGACAATTCTAGCAGCTGGGCGTGGTCGATGACAGATGATGGCTACTACGGAACCAACAATCAGCCCTTACTCAGGTGGTACAGTGGTCAACCAAATGATCGCAGAGATGAGTGGAAACTGTATTCTACGGCAAAGAAAGGTCTATTGTATGATGTGCCACGCTCCTTCCAAATCCCCTTTCTCTGCTATGATAATTCAAATGGTGAGTAAAACTTTACTTCTTGTGGTTTCTGTGATCCAGTAACATTTCGTGCATTTTCCAGACTGTGGTATAATTATTACTTCAAGTGTGTGTTTAGGCCCCAAAACAGAAAATGAACGGCAGCTTTGACTGTTTCATTTGTCTTGTAAAGATGTAACTCACATGTGAAGATCTGACACTTTTCTTAATTTGATTTCATGCAGATTGGATTTTTAAAACTGTTGGTCAGAATAAATTACTTTTGTGTGCAAATTAATCTGACTGAACTTTCAAAATTCTTGCCAGCTTCTTCTCCTCCAACATATGTCTTTAAGGCCTGGTGGAACCTGACGTGGGAGGGAGCTCAGAGCTACTGCAGGAAGTTCCACACAGACGTGGCCTCCATCAGGAATGAAGAAGAGAGGACACTGGTCCAGAAGGCCATAACAGGAAATCACGTTGCTTTCGTTGGTCTGTCTCGAAGAACCTGGTACTCTTGGTCAGATGGCACAGAGCATGAATTCAAAAACTGGTTGACTGGAAACATACCATATAACAGTGGAGACTGTGCTACCAGTTTGATCGGTGCTACTGATGCTGGAAAGTGGGTGGAAGATCACTGTGACCAAAAACGTCCTTTCATGTGCCACTACGGTGAGTTGTCTTCAAACAAACTCACACTGACTGTGCTGCACTGACACTCAAGTCTGTTTTTCATGAATCTGTATTTCCATTTTGTCCACAGAGAAAAAGCAGCAGCTTCGGATCAAGCTGAGGGTTCTGAAATCCACAATGGACCTGAATGACCCCGCTGTGACGGAGGCCATCCAGAAACTGGTCAGTGTGAGATGAGATACTTTCATGTTAACATTTAAATTTAAGAGGACACAAATCTGTAAGAACAAGAAGAAGAATCAAAATCTTTTCTTTCTGCTCATGAACTTGTTTTTCAGCTGGAGAAGAAGCTGAAAGAGAAAGGGATCACAGCAGGGTTCAAACTTAGATGGGTCAAGAAGCCTGACAACACCATCTTTGAGGAAGAGAAGGAAGAGAAGGATGAACTGTAAACTGTATTTACAGGATATCTTTCATTTGTTTTACTTTGAAGGTTCATGTTTTAGGTTGACATGTTAGAGCCAACTAATAAATATCAAACTGTCATGTGAGACATTTATTGTTTTGGAGTAGAGCAGAGTAAATTGTTCAGAAAAATGATCAAATATCTTATTTATCCCGTTGCTGTGTTGATAAATTCATGGTAGGGCAGATTTACAGCTGATTTTATGCAACATACATTTGAAAATCTACACATTTAAACTGTGAAAATTTTCTCATGTGAAAATGTTGTAATGAACTGCAGAGACATCAGCGTATCCCTGTAAAGCTGGATTCATTTATAGAGCATGGTGTTGGATATTTCAGAGTGATGTGTGATGTATTAGGATTTAATATTGTAGCTTTGTAAGAAAATCTCTGAGGTCATGAGAGTTATGAAGGAAAAATGACTCTTTCCCCTTTCTAAGGTCATAATGGCCTTTAGACAGACAGACACTGCAGGAGATCAGATATCGTCTATTGTGATGTGACTCAGCAGACCAGTTGTCTCCATATTGGTCTGTAATCTAAATCTGACCTTCTCCCAACTCCAATATAAAGCCAAAGATCAGAGAGAATCCTCAGAAGTGCTGCTGGCATTGCTTGCATGTACTGCTGCTCTGTTGGTGTCACTTCTCCTGATATCAGTAAACATTACTCACAACCTAAGTCATCTGAGTCTCCAGTGTGTCTCTCTGGATCTGCCTCCACATCACTGAACTTCAGCAACAAGAGTCCAGTGAATATTCTTCATTGTGTGGTTTTTAAATATCTACAGATCTGTAGCTGACTTGTATCTGTTCTTTGTGTTAAAACTGTTTTTGCAACTGTAATCATCATAAAGATTTCTGTTCATTATACTGGTTTGGTTTTCAATAAAGTTTTCTGACAACAAAAATCATCACCAGTTGTATCCTTTAAAATGTAAATGTGACTTTTCAGTTTAATCTGAATCTTTATTTAAATATCCAGTCATGCTTTAAACCCACAACTCTTTCTAAACCTGCTTCTGAACCAGCTGAGCTGCTACATGAGTTCTGGCATGAAGGGAAAATATTTACAATCAAATGTAACAATAATAAAAAATAAAGACAACAAAATGTCCATGTCTGAAAATTAAAATGTAGTTCACTTCACAGTTAACTATCTGACTTGTTTGAAGACGGAATGTATGAAAGTTTTTTTTTTCTCATGATCTCTTTGGTTTATGAAAAAACAATGATCATATTCTGTGAAAAATCCTTTATTTTGTACAATTTCCTAAATTTCTCTCAATGTTGTTGCGTAAGTCTGATCAAGTGCACTAAATTAGCATTACCTTTGAGTTAAAGATTAAATTCCACAAGTGTGTCAGGATGAAATGTGAAGGTTGAATTTGAACTAAACCTGTAATAATTCCTTGCAGTGTTCTGACTGCTCCACTTGGTAGCAGTAAAGCACAAGAAAAACAAACCCCTCTGATCCTGTAATGAGTGGAAACACTCCATCCTGTTTCTCTGACAGGTCAAGGAAGGACATAGATTCAGTTTGTCTTGAAACAAAACTGTCACAGGTTTGTGGAGAACCCAGATGTAGAAACTAATGAGGAGGAGGAGATCAGAGACTTAGTGAAGAAGGTGTTAATTTATGAAAGTGAATTCCAAGGTGTGCTTGGTTGTCTGTGAGTCCCTGTTTTGGACTGGAGACCTGTCCAAGCATCCCCTTTCTTCACCCAAAGTCAGCTGGGACGCGAACAAGGGATCTTCTTACTGCAAGGCGAAAGTGCTAACCACTACTCCACTGTGCAGACCATGGACGGAATTAGAAGGTGAAATCCAAGTGCAGGCAGCAACAAGACGAGACAACCCAGGGCAAGACAACAGACGAGACAACCCAGGGGAATTAACAAAGACAAGTGACTAAACAAACAAACAAAACAAAAACTGTACAAGAGAGAAGTGGCCTACACAACATATACGAAGCAAAACTGCAGCTGAGGCTGACCAAACCATGGAAGACAAGGCTGGGAGAGCTACAGGGAACATGCAAAAGAGAACTCAAGGACTGGCAGAGATAGCCAAAAAAACACCACAGATAAACTCAAGGTTAACGGCGAAGTAAAACTACACAGTCTGAAGGGCGGCCCAAAGACCAAAATATCTGATGGGACCACTGTGGAGGGCAGCGATGGAGATGGAACCCATGGGAGTCCCTAACCTGGCAATAGGCAGATTAATAATTGTGTAGTACTTGATAGTACTCCACAATATCAATCTGGGACCACTCCATGTAAATCCGTTTGGAGAAAAGAGGCACGGATTGGACAATGCAACAGTATGTCCCGCCTCTGACAAGTTTGTTTTTAGCCAATCGCAGGATCTTCACAACGAGCGGAGCAAATTGGTAGATTAAACTCTTACCAAAACCCGTAGGTAAAAAAGCGCAAACATCTTTACCATCCAGAAATGCATTAATTAATCAAATATTCCTCGCGTGTCATGTTTCTCCTCGGTCAGATTTAAGCGAGTTAGGGCATTTTGAATCGGTATATTATATTTTTAATGTAAAAGCGTTGCGAATCCAACGCTATATTTTGCATTACATCGTCCCATACTTATAATGTAATGCAGGGGTCGGCAATTAGATGTGGCTTCGGGCCAAAATTTGTGTAAACATCATTCGGCCGTTTGACCGAAGGGCCGGTGCGCTGCTATTTATTAAATAATTTTGTTTATTGGGTATCAGATGCCCATATAGCTCAGTGGGTTAAGCAAGTGGCTCCTGTACAGGAGCTGGTCTCTGACATGGGTTTGATTCTGGTCTGCTGTATTATAATATTAGGGACATTTTTTCATACACAAATGCAGATTTCTAAAATGTAAACCTATTTTTAATATGTTTCATAAAGAAAGGTCTCTATTCTTCTCATCGCTGAAACATATGAAAAAACGGACTGCTGTAAAACTTTTTAACATGATTGAAGATATCAAACTCATGGACAACCCCTAACCCATTGGACATTCATGCGGACAGACTCCTGTTTCAATTTTAAAAAACAAACAAAAAAACAAAAACAAAACGTGCAGCACTTCGGCACCTTTCTTCTTCGGTGGTGTCTGTGTAAAACAATGTCCAACATGCAAACAGCACACCTAGCGCCATGAAGCACAAAATGAATGTCTCGTGGGTTAGGGGCATAGATATATACAAACACTAGATGTCTCATGAGCGCTGTCAGCCTATGGGGAGCAATGTCGCCACATGGCGGCCATCTTGGGACAGGGCTGCTCGATCACTCATAACATTAAAGTCAATGGAGCATGGATTTTAAAATCACTGTAGATTGCTCAGTTTTCAACCGATTTTACAACAGCTTGGTTTGTTATAAACGTCAGAGCTGTACTTGTTTTACTGCTTACATAAGAATAATTAAAACCAGTGAATTCATATAAAAATTATATTAAGTAGATAGGTAATAAAGAAATAGCTATACACACAGAGATATTATACTGTCAATCTTTAATATTTACAATATTCAAATAGACAAAATAAATAAATGATGATGAACAAATAACAAAAAAGTAATGCTAAAATGAAAAAATTATGACATTTGAACAAAAAAATAAATAATAAATAAAGAAAAATAATAACAAGGTTCCCACTCTTTTCAATAAATCATTTTCCAGGATTTTTGCAGTGTCCCATAACCAACTGAAGTTACAACAATGGAGTGGGCAATTTTTAAGTTAATCTCGCCTTCTTTAAAAAACACGATTAAAGGTTGATGAACAATATCTCTAACTAGCTGCACAGTATCATGTTAAGCTTTTGAATTTATTTCTAAATCTCAGGCATGAAAATTGTCTGCTAGCTGTCTTTTTAGTCAAAGGTTATTTAGTGTCTTACTATTCTTAATTTATGGTTTATACTTATATTGTAATCTTCACAATTTTATCCTGCTGGTTTGAGGACTGCAGCGAGGACCTTCCACTTCTCTAAACTTCAGGCTGCCACTGCAAAAAAATAAAAAATGAAAACATGTCATCTTTTTTCAGCATAAATGGATGTAAATGTAATTTTAATATTTAGCATTGCACTTCTTTATTACTATCAGCTAATGCACAGATAAAAACAAAGCTCAACCAAAATCAATGCACAACAAACAGAGATGTTGTCTTTTCTTTTCATGAACCTGGTGCCTACATTACCCACAATGCATTTCGGCTGCAGGCTAACTAATCCAGGCATAGATGTATACAAACAGTAAGTCTAAGGTCTCAATCAAAGTCTCTTAACAAGCAAATAAATACAACCACAACCACAAAGAATGTAATTTCGCCTAAAGATTCGGTTCTCAAAAAACGTTGGTCTCAGGAAAACCTAATAATTGAAAATCAGATTGTGAGTAACACCATCTTCAATGTGAGTAGCCAGGCAGAAAAGACACACAACTATGCCGCATTTTTCAGAACGAAAAGCTGCGATTTCGGAATTGAGCCCGAATCATAGCCACGTTAATAAGGTTTGTAATGAACTCAACCGTTTGTAAATCAATCAAGAATTGAGCGAGTTATGAGTGTTAAAGTGAGGAAATCATCCACCTTACCATTGACTACAGTACAGTGCGTCAGAGCAGTCCCCTGTCCTAAGATGGCCGCCAAGTGACGCCGCCGCCGACTCCGTCTTGAGACATCTAGTGTTTGTATATATCTATGGTTAGGGGTTGTCCATGAGTTTGATATCTTCAATCATGTTAAAAAGTTTTACAGCAGTCCGTTTTTTCATATGTTTCAGCGATGAGAAGAATAGAGACATTTCTTTATGAAACATATTAAAAATAGGTTTACATTTTAGAAATCTGCATTTGTGTATGAAAAATGTCCCTAATATTATAATACAGCAGACCAGAATCAAACCCATGTCAGAGACCAGCTCCTGTACAGGAGCCACTTGCTTAACCCACTGACCTATATGGGCATCTGATACCCAATAAACAAAATTATTTAATAAATAGCAGCGCACCGGCCCTTCGGTCAAACGGCCGAATGATGTTTACACAAATTTTGGCCCGAAGCCACATCTAATTGCCGACCCCTGCATTACATTATAAATATGGGACGATGTAATGCAAA
Organism: Acanthochromis polyacanthus; assembly: GCF_021347895.1. NCBI lineage: Eukaryota > Metazoa > Chordata > Actinopteri > Pomacentridae > Acanthochromis > Acanthochromis polyacanthus. Next base: position 3,725,308 of record NC_067136.1, read on the forward strand.
ATATAGCGTTGGATTCGCAACGCTTTTACATTAAAAATATAATATACCGATTCAAAATGCCCTAACTCGCTTAAATCTGACCGAGGAGAAACATGACACGCGAGGAATATTTTATTAATAAACATTCTATTCAGGTGTGATTAAGATTCAGATATGAAAATAAAATCAAACCCGTAGTTGCAGTAGTTTTAAATACGTTCTGAGTGGCACGAAATATCCTCTGCTTGAAATACATTGGTTTGAATTTCGTTGTGTGCACCACGAAAAACATGAGAAAATCGTGTTGGTACACACGAAACCATAGATTAATTCACGTGACAGTTTCACGAATCCTTGTGAGACCGGGTTGCGTGTTCACGCACCTTCATCTTCACCATCTTAAGAGACAAGCAGCATTTACCAACTAATTTGCTTATCTCGGGTCAGGTTGTGGTGACAACAGGCGAAATAGGTCATTCCATGGGGTTCCGTCTTCGCCACTGGCCTTCAGAGGGGTTCCATTGGTACCAGTGGCTTCCCAACAGGTTCCATCTCCGTTCATACCATCCTTATTACTGGTCCACTGCCTGGCCTCCAGACTGGTTCCATTTCCAGCACTGGTTTCATGAAAGGTTCTGACTCCTCTGCCTCTGGCCTCCCACCTGGGACTCCCTAACCTTGCCAGCAAGTTGATTTCTCACGATATTTGTGAGTTCAGAAATCTCTCAAGAAACCATCTTGCTCCGCTCCCGCCTTCACTTTTCGTACAGCACCAAGTTGGTTCGGGCCAATCACACAGCAGTATTCGTGTGTGGGGCAGGATAATGGGCAGGATATCCGGGTGTGACGACGACACCAAGCGCCAGTAGATCAAAACAAACATGGCAATGGAGGAGAGCGATCGTGTAGATGCTGCTATTAAGTCAGTTTAAGCTGAATCTCGTATCGTTTCTTTGAAGGAAGAACAACGAGAGGCGCTTTGCACATTTCTGGATGGTAAAGATGTTTGTGCTTTTTTACCTACGGGTTTTGGTAAGAGTTTAATCTACCAATTTGCTCCGCTCGTTGTGAAGATCCCGCGATTGGCTAAAAACAAACTTGTCAGAGGCGGGACATACTGTTGCATTGTCCAATCCGTGCCTCTTTTCTCCAAACGGATTTACATGGAGTGGTCCCAGATTGATATTGTGGAGTACTATCAAGTACTACACAATTATTAATCTGCCTATTGCCAGGTTAGGGACTCCCATGGGTTCCATCTCCATCGCTGCCCTCCACAGTGGTCCCATCAGATATTTTGGTCTTTGGGCCGCCCTTCAGACTGTGTAGTTTTACTTCGCCGTTAACCTTGAGTTTGTCTGTGGTGTTTTTTTGGCTATCTCTGCCAGTCCTTGAGTTCTCTTTTGCATGTTCCCTGTAGCTCTCCCAGCCTTGTCTTCCATGGTTTGGTCAGCCTCAGCTGCAGTTTTGCTTCATATATGTTGTGTAGGCCACTTCTCTCTTGTACAGTTTTTGTTTTGTTTGTTTGTTTAGTCACTTGTCTTTGTTAATTCCCCTGGGTTGTCTCGTCTGTTGTCTTGCCCTGGGTTGTCTCGTCTTGTTGCTGCCTGCACTTGGATTTCACCTTCTAATTCCGTCCATGGTCTGCACAGTGGTGTAGTGGTTAGCACTTTCGCCTTGCAGTAAGAAGATCCCTTGTTCGCGTCCTGACTTTCACGTGATCTTTCTGCATGGAGTTTGCATGTTCTCCCTGTGCATGTGTGGGTTTTCTCCGGGTACTCTGGCTTCCTCCAACAGTCCAAAAATATGTTGAGGTTAATTGATTACTCTGAATCGCCTGTAGGTGTGAATGCAAGTATGAGTAGTAGCATTGTGTCCAAGATGCGGCGTGCAATCCCTATCATCCTTTCCCACGAGCCACCCATGTGGGAAGAGTGGGGCAGGTTGAAAGTCCAGGTGCACCCTTGATGAGCAAGATAGTTCTTGAGCTTAGAGTCTTCCGTGTTAATCCCTAACTCCTTGCAGGCTCCGACAAAATTGGTGCCGCAGTCAGAGCGGAGTTGCTTGGCAGGCTCACGGACAGCGAAGAGTCTTCGCAAAGCATTGATGAATGAGGACGTGGACATAGACTCTATTACCTCAATATGAACAGCACGAGTACTCATGCACGTAAACAGAACTGCCCAATGTTTGCTTTCAGCATGGCCTCCTCTAGTTCGGCGTGAGGTGATCAACCAGGGCCCGAAGGCATCCAGACCTACATGCGTGAAAGGAGGCTCTTTGACAAGCCTATCGGCAGGTAGGTCAGCCATTTTCTGCTCCATCAACTTTCCCCTCAGCTTCCTGCAGGTCACGCATTTATGGATCACTCTGGAAACTAGATGCTTGCTTGACACAATCCACAACCCTGCAGCACGGATGGCGCCCTCTGTGAAATGGCGCCCTTGGTGAACTACCTCTTCATGATAATGCCTTACCAAGAGAGTTGCAATGTGACTGTTTTTTGGAATGATCACTGGGTGCTTCTCATAGTTAGGGAGATCAGCTGATGAGATACGTTCTCCGATTCTCAGCAAACCGTCTTTGTCAATGGTGGGATTAAGTTTCTTCAGAGGACTTCGTTTTGAGAGTTTACCGCCCTTCTCCAAGCACCTGATCTCTTCTTTGTAGGCTTCCTGTTGAGCACTCCGAATGACCACAGTCTTTGTTTGCCAAAGTACATCAACAGCGTGATCTTGAGAGGTTTGTGCCGCAGCTCGCACAGTGTGTATGAGTCTTCCCATGGCCCGTACTATTGACCTCCAGGTTGAGAACCGTTCGAAACGGCTTGCTCCAAGTTGGCCCTTTGCAGTTTTGGTAGAGAACACTCCAACCTCAGGCCGGATCTCGTCATCCATGTCTGGCTCAACAAGTACAAAGGCTCCTTCTGGAGAGGGTTTCTCTTTTTCCAACTGTCCTAGGAACTCTGGGCCAGAGAACCAGTTGGTGCTCTTTAGGGTTGCTGCTGACATAAGTCTTGTGGCGTGATCAGCTGGATTACTTTCAGTTGTAATGTGGTGCCACTGTTCTGGGCGACTAGACTTGAGGATACGGTTGACTCGGTTAGACACATACATGTAGAACCTCCTGGAGGTGTTATGAATGTATCCAAGGACAATCCTGCTGTCTGTGTAGAAGTCAACCGCATGTACAACCTCATCAATCTCACTGAGGATCAAGTCCGCCATCTCCACTGCCAAAACAGCACCACACAGTTCCAAACGTGGAACTGTGTGAGCTGGCCGAGGCGCCAGCTTGGCTTATCCCATGACAAACCCCACGTGGCACTGGCCTTTCTCATCAATGACTCGAAGGTAGGCGACTGCAGCAATGGCCATAAGTGAGGCGTCAGAGAAGACACACAACTGCCAATGTTGGGCTGAGGCAAGAGACGCAGGGAAGTAGGTTCGTGGGATGCTCAACCCTTCAAGGTCTGAAAGAGATTCCTTCCATGCTTCCCAGGGCATTTCCTTTTCTAGAGGAAGAGCGGTGTCCCAGTCAAATTCCCCTCCCGATATTTCTCTGACCAGGGCTTTACCTTGCATGGTGATGGGGGCAACCAGTCCAAGGGGATCAAACAGACTGTTGACGGTTGACAGGATACCCCTACGGGTGAATGGTTTGTTTTCCTTAGACACTTGAAAGGTAAAGCAATCTGTCTGAAGATTCCACACCAGTCCAAGGCTGCGTTGTGGTGGCAGAGCTTCGGTTCCCAAGTCAAGATCTTTTAGATCATTGGCGAGATCTTCTGCGGGAAAAGCTGCCATCACTGCAGCACTGTTGGAAGTGATTTTGTGAAGGCGCAAATTGGACACTGCTAGCATTTCCCTTGTTCTTGTCAACAGGTCGATTGCTTCTGCTTCTGTGGGGACTGATGTGAGGCCATCATCCACGTAAAAGTTTCTCATCACGAATTGCTGACAGTCTGTGCCATACTCATCCTCACACTGCTGGACAGCTCGCCTTAGCCCATACGTAGCCACAGCAGGAGAAGGGCTGTTGCCAAAGACATGCACCTTCATCCTAAACTCTCTGACATCTTTGGCTAGGTTGTTCTCCTCGTGCCACAGAAAACGCAGATAATCGCGATGGTCTTCACGAACCTTGAAACAATAGAACATCTGCTGGATGTCAGACGTAATTGCAATGTGTTCTCTTCGGAAGCGCACCAGAACTCCTAGCAGAGAGTTGTTGAGGTCCGGCCCGCTCATCAGAATGTCGTTCAAGGAGATTCCATCCTGCTTTGCACTTGAGTCGAAGACCACCCTTATCTTCCCCGGCTTCTGAGGATGATAGATTCCAAATATAGGTAAGTACCATCGTTCTGCGTCACTTGCGAGTGGAGGGGCTGGCGCTGCGTGGTCATTGTTGAAGATGTCTTTCATGAACTCAATGAAGTTCTGTCTCATGACTGGCCTTTTATCCAGAGTGCGCCGCAGGGAGGAGAGTCGTTTGACGGCTTGTGTGTAGTTGTTGGGGAGACGGCGGCGTTGGGTGCGAAAGGGTAGTGGTGCAACCCAACTATTTGTCTCGTCTATGAAAACCTCTTGATCCATAAGAGCAAGGAAGGCTTGATCTTCAATAGACTGGCCTGTCTTGTCATCGTCTGGAGTCCGATTGAAGATGGTACTCCCAAGAGTTGAAGCCTCCTTGCCACTCTGGAGAGATGAAGTTCGTGCTAGCATGACATTTTTTTCTTTGACATGGAAGTTGTTAGGACAGGGACTGAGAATTGAGCTACGACCATTCAGCATTACATTTGTCTTGAAAATGTTCACATTATGAGGCTTATGGGCGCTCCCCAGACAAACGTCCCCCACAATGACCCATCCCAAGTCAAGCTTCTGAGCAAAGGGTTCATCGTGCTTCCCGTTGTATTGCTGCCGCACTTTGTGGACTCTCAGGATATCTCTCCCTAAGAGGATCAGGATCTGGGCTTTTGGGTTGAGTGGTGGTATTTTGTCTACCACAGGCTTCAGATGTTCATGATAATGTGCTATTTCTGGAGTGGGGATCTCAGTCCGGTCGTCTGGAAGCATATCACACTCAAGGAGAGTTGGTAGAGTGAGTCGCACTTGCCCATCTGTAGACTCGACCACGAAGTCTGATGCTCTCCTTCCTGCTGTCTCCACGATGCCCGAGCAGGTCTTCAATGTGTAAGGGACTGCATCTCCTCTCACACTGAAGAGCTCAAAGAAATCTGGTCGTGCCAGGGACCGGTTACTCTGGTCATCTAAAACAGCATACATAGGGACTGCTAGTTCAGGCTGACCAGCTGGATACACTGTAACTAGACATATTTTTGAGCATGACCTCCCACTGGCCGCTCCTGAACAGACCTCAGTGCATTTTGAGGTAACCTCTGTGTTCTCAGGAAGGTTGTGCTCCCCACCTTGCTCTGGTGCAGTCACTGAACTAGTAGAGTTCCATGGTGCCGGACCTGGGTGCAATGCTGCTAAGTGTCTGTCGCTGGTGCATTCAATGCATTTGATGACAGCCTTGCAATCCTTTGCTGTGTGTGTTGTTGAAGAACAGCACTTAAAGCAAATGTTTTTCTCCCTAAGGTAAGTTCTGCGCTCTTCCAGTGGTTTACCTCTGAATGTGCGACACCTTTTCAGAGGGTGCGGCTTGTTATGCACTGGGCAGAACTTCCCTGGGTCATCCAACCTCTTTTCCGATGCACTTGCAGAGGTAGCTGTGGCTTCAGGAGCAACCTCTGTCTTTCTTACTGACACAGGCATCTTGGTGGATTTCGGAGCTTTAACATGGCTTGGTGTATTGGTTGTGAAAATTAAACTTGGATCATTTTTTGTTTTAGCTTGGTTGCGAATGAACTGAGAGAAGAAGCTGAATGGAGGAAACGGTACACGGTACTCTTCTTTGAACCTTGACCCCTGACTGACCCACTTCTCCTGTAAGCTATATGGGAGCTTTTCGACAATTGGATTGACAGCACGTGGAGTGTCAAGGACTGTCAGGCCAGGTAGATGCCCTCCTGACTTTGACATCTCAACTTCAAGTAGGAGGTCACCAAGCTGCTGTAGCAATTGGTTGTCTCTGTTAGACATCTTAGGAAAGTCTTCTATTCTCTTGAATAGAGTGTGTTCAATGACTTCTGGTGATCCATAGCTGTCTTCGAGTTGCTGCCATACCATCTCAAGACCTGCAGGTATATTGTGGATATGTGCCGCTCGCATCCTTTTAGCAAGCTCTGATGACTGAGGTCCGAGCCATTTTGTCAGGAGATCAAACTCCTCCCTTGCGTTAAGTTCCAACTCTTTAACGACTGCAAGGAAAGAGGATCGCCATGCCCAATAATTTTCAGGGCGGTCGTCGAATTTGAGAAGGCCCGAGGTGATCATCTCCTGACGCTTCAGGTACTTTGTGACATCTGACATGGGTGATGTATGGTATTCAACGCGGAGAGGTGTCCACTGCTTAGTGTTGTCTGACTTAGCACGGCTTTTGCTAGCGGTGTAGTGTGGAGCTGGTCTGTAGTCAGTAGCAGGGACGTTGTTATTGGCTCCTGCAGTGTAGTGAGTAGCAGGGACATCGTTGCTGGCTCCTGCTGTGTGATACATAGCTGGGACGTTGCTACTGGCTTCTGCAGTGTGGTGCATAGCTGGGGCGTTGTTAGGGTCAACCTTTAATGGCGGCGTCAATGGCCCCGTAAACGCAGATGATTCATTGTCTTGAGAGTGCCGTAATACATATTCAGATGTTCTTTGTGCAGGTGGGAGTGGCTCGAACTGGAGATCAAGTTCGCTTTGAAATCCTTTCATTTCATTTTCCTCAGCTGCTTCATACACTGCTGCCTCAGCTGAGGCTGTTGCTGCATCTTTTTCCAGTTTCAGCACGTGCAGCTTGGCCTGCAGTTGTGCTTGTTCTACCATACACATTGCTTCTCTTTCTGCATAAGCAGCTTGTGCACGTGCTGCTTCCGCCTTTGCTCGTGCTGTGACTGCAGCAGCGCTTGCTGATGACATGCGCGTACGTCTTGAAGCCCTGGAACCTGAGTGCTGTGACTGTACTTCTGGCATGTCATCTGCGTGTTGCTGCTGCATGCTTGCACTGATGAGTGTGATGAATGAAAAAGAAGAGTGGATGCAGTGTACAGGTAAGCTGTTTTCTAGATGATGAGTCCGCCGTGTAGACGTCTTTCTACTGTTCTGCCCTCACTATGCGTAAGCCACTTTTGCGAAGCTTGGCAGACAGTTAACATCAGAAGGTGGGAAAAGGACCAGGAGGAGACTGAGTTTTGTTTGAAGGCAAAGTCTTGTGTTTTTGATTCTCTTTTCCTTTCCTTCTTTTAATATATCCTTCTTTTTTGTAGAACTGCAATGACATGAAATACACACAGAATAAATTTACACTGTGTACTGAATAACATTTTCCACTGTAAATAGTTTACCTTTTTAACAATGCTTTTTAAACATATGAATTGACACAAACATGAATTTAGCTACTGAACATTCACAAAATTACAATGTAAGTGAACAGGAGAACTAAATCAGTATTAGCTCACAACCCTATAAGCAAGCTTCACAATCAGTAAACTGCACGTCATGCTCAAGGCTAACAGAATAAGCTTCATAGCTAGAGCTGATTAGCAATGAATTTGGCATTTCTACCACAGAAAGTAACACATATTTGCAACAGGTATCATCAATAAACAGTAATAAAACAATGAATGCTACTTACAGATGTATAATCGCTCAGACTTGAAATAGAAAAGGAGAACTGCACATAGCTCTGATGCACATGGCTGCACTGAAGAGAAAATACGACTGCGGACAGCGATATAAAAAGGGACCAGTAGGAGGTGCTGTTCAGCAAGATTAAAGGGCAGAACAGAAAGAGTTGTGGGTTTAAAGCATGACTGTATATTTAAATAAAGATTCAGATTAAACTGAAAAGTCACATTTACATTTAAAAGGATACAACTGGTGATGATTTTTGTTATTCTCAGAAAACTTTATTGAAAACCAAACCAGTATAATGAACAGAAATCTTTATGATGATTACAGTTGCAAACACAGTTTTAACACAAAGAACAGATACAAGTCAGCTACAGATCTGTAGATATTTAAAAACCACACAATGAAGAATATTCACTGGACTCTTGTTGCTGAAGTTCAGTGATGTGGAGGCAGATCCAGAGAGACACACTGGAGACTCAGATGACTTAGGTTGTGAGTAATGTTTACTGATATCAGGAGAAGTGACACCAACAGAGCAGCAGTACATGCAAGCAATGCCAGCAGCACTTCTGAGGATTCTCTCTGATCTTTGGCTTTATATTGGAGTTGGGAGAAGGTCAGATTTAGATTACAGACCAACATGGAGACAACTGGTCTGCTTAGTCACATCACAATAGACGATATCTGATCTCCTGCAGTGTCTGTCTGTCTAAAGGCCATTATGACCTTAGAAAGGGGAAAGAGTCATTTTTCCTTCACAACTCTCATGACCTCAGAGATTTTCTTACAAAGCTACAATATTAAATCCTAATACATCACACATCACTCTGAAATATCCAACAACATGCTCTATAAATGAATCCAGCTTTACAGGGATACGCTGATGTCTCTGCAGTTCATTACAACATTTTCACATGAGAAAATTTTCACAGTTTAAATGTGTAGATTTCCACATGTATGTTGCATAAAATCAGCTGTAAATCTGCCCTACCATTAATTTATCAACACAGCAACAGGATAAATAAGATATTTGTTCAGTTTTCTGAACAATTTACTCTGCTCTACTCCAAAACAATAAATGTCTCACATGACAGTTTGATATTTATTAGTTGGCTCTAACATGTCAACCTAAAACATGAACCTTCAAAGTAAAACAAATGAAAGATATCCTGTAAATACAGTTTACAGTTCATCCTTCTCTTCCTTCTCTTCCTCAAAGATGGTGTTGTCATTCTTCTTGACCCATCTAAGTTTGAACCCTGCTGTGATCCCTTTCTCTTTCAGCTTCTTCTCCAGCTGAAAAACAAGTTCATGAGCAGAAAGAAAAGATTTTGATTCTTCTTCTTGTTCTTACAGATTTATGTCCTCTTAAATTTAAATGTTAACATGAAACTATCTCATCTCACACTGACCAGTTTCTGGATGGCCTCCGTCACAGCGGGGTCATTCAGGTCCATTGTGGATTTCAGAACCCTCAGCTTGATCCGAAGCTGCTGCTTTTTCTCTGTGGACAAAATGGAAATACAGATTCATGAAGAATAGACTTGAGTGTCAGTGCAACACAGTCAGTGTGAGTTTGTTTGAAGACAACTCACCGTAGTGGCACATGAAAGGAAGTTTTTGGTCACAGTGATCTTCCACCCACTTTCCAGCATCAGTAGCACCGATCAAACTGGTAGCACAGTCTCCAGTTTTACCTCTTGGGCGTCCAGTCAACCAGTTTTTGAATTTGTGCTCTGTGCCGTCTGACCAAGTGGGCCAGGTTCTTCTGGACAGACCAATGAAACCATATGTAGTTTCTGTTATGGCCTGCTGGATCAGTGTCTTCTCTTCTTCATTCCTGATGGAGGCCAGGTCTGTGTGGAACTTCCTGCAGTAGCTCTGAGCTCCCTCCCACGTCAGGTTCCTCCAGGCCTTAAAGACATATGTTGGAGGAGAAGAAGCTGGCAAGAATTTTGAGATTAATTTGCACACAAAAGCAATTTATTATCAAATTAAGGAAAGAGTCAAATCTTCACATCGGAGTTACATCTTTACAAAACAAATGAAACAGTGGACACTGCCGTTCAGTTTCTGTTTTGAGGCCTATACACACACTTGAAGTATTACTACCGTGGTTAGTATACCCCCTGTCAAAGGTTTTAGGACACTTTCTCATTCAAATAAAGTAGAACCTGTCCTACAACTTTTGACAGGGGGTATATCTACCAAATTTGGTACACATATGCAGCACATCAGGCTGAACAAAAAAGTCAGTGACAGCCACATTCCAAACCCAACAGGAAGTGAGCTATTTTGCGTTGAATGTCAAAATTTGCCCATTTTAAATTTTTTTCTAGAGCAAACTCCTCCTTGGGGGAAACTCCAATTCACCTCAAATTCGACCAGTACATACAGGAGGCCTTAATGATCCAAAGTTATTAAAATCTTTTTCCAAAGTCAAAGGGTGTGTCCGTGGCGGCCTCTGGAATTTTGGTCCTTCACCATGAACTTTCAAATGCTGTGTAAATGCCCTGAACATGCTCCAATCTGCCTGAAACTTTACATGTATGATCAGAGTCCTGCCCTGATCACATCCATATGATGAAATACACCCCCTGTCAAAAGTTGTAGGACAGGTTCTACTTTATATGAATGAGAAAGTGTCCTAAAACTTTTGACAGGGGGTGTACATAAAACTGAAATTAAAGTTTAATAAACAGTATTTACACATTTCAAGGCACAGAAGTATAAAATCAAAGTGAATGTAGTGATTAAAGTGGAGATTCAAAGTGGCTTTGACAGGGAGTAGGAAAATATAAAAAGTTATATGGAACCACCTAAGGTGCTTGAACATTCTACAGGAATAATAACATGGGTCCTGATGTGACTATGGCCCCCACTGACCACTCACTGATGAGCTGTACAGTCTGATGGCCAGGGGGACAAAAGAGTTTCTGAGTCTGAAACCACAAGACGTAAAGTTTTACTCACCGTTTGAATTGTCATAGCAAACAAAAGGGCCTGTTCGGGAGCATAGCACATCATACAAGAGACCTTTTTCGACAATAGTGCATAGGTTCCAGTAATCTCTGCGATTATCTTGTTGACCAGTTTTCCACCAGAGAAACTGCTGATTGTTGGTTCCATAGTAGCCATCATCAGTCATCGACCACGCCCAGCTGCTAGAATTGTCATACAGGCCAATCCATACTTTTCCACTGTAGCCACTACCAGCAGCTGCAATCAGTTGAGCCACGTCTTCCATGTTGTCCACAGTAGCCAGGTCAGTGAACTTTTCTCTGCAGTACAGTTGGGCTTCACTCCAGGTCTTTGGTTCATCAATGAATTGGTACTGATGAAGGCCTGAACAGAGCCCTGAAAAAGACACATTTATCATATTGAACAATGCAACATAGAAATCTAAACAAACATGAAATAAAAAGAAAAATGAGACAGATGTGGATCAAACACACCCACAGGTTGGACACCAATGACTGCTGTGGACTGAAAATGGTCGTAAATGAAACAAATGTGCCATATTTACATCATCCACATGTCTGAGGTTTTCTCTCCTCATTACATCATTTTGTTCTGCTGGAATGTTTGTATACCAGAAACATGTATTCATTTACAGTGTCTTTTAATTGTCTCTATCGTTAGCTGTATCACATGGTTAAAGTTGGTAAAATGATCGGGTTGGTAGGAGACAGATTCTTCATCCAACATGTTAGAAATCCAACAGTTGCTTCAGAAGTCAATGGAAAGAGTGACGTCAAGAACAGACATCAAACATCAGAAGTTTTATGAATGGAAATTTGTTTTGTCACAATGTGCGATTCGAGAAACAAACTTTCGCTGTTTTAAAATGTATCAAAAAAGTATCATTTTACAGACGTTTGCAGATATTTTCAGTTTTTTTTGCAGCTGTTGAAAGTTAAAATATTCCATCATTTTAAAAGATATTATTTGTGTAGCAGAACAACTTTTACCATGAATCCTACACATGCAGACTGACCTGATAAAAGGACGATGCACAGCAAGGCCCCGTTAACACCTGAGGATAAAACACATTCATCAGAACCTGTCAGCACATGCCAGCATTCTGAAGTTACACAAGATGTTGTTCGTTTCTGAACTTATCAGAAAAATACTATCTGGGTCTGATCTGTTGTCCTATTGTATGCACTGAAGAGACTAAAATCCATTTTTTTCTGCTTTTCTTATGTTCTTAAACATATTTCTTACCTGGTCTGCAGGCTGGTGACATCTCCAAACTCTCCACTTCTTCTCTCTTTATCTAAATCTCAGAACTTTAACGATTGTCCAGATTACAGCAGCAGTAATGTCTTCATATTTCCCCTTTCCTCTCTCTTCTCCTTGTCTTGACCTTGCTTCTTCCTCTTAAAACAAATTCTAATCCCTTCATTTGCAACGTAATGAGTGTTTCATCTGCTGACAGCATCGCTCACGTCACCCTGCCCCATGTCATGACATTTAGTTTGTTAAATAACTTCTTATTTACGGATGATGCATGTATGGATTATTTAACAAGTTGTCCCTATTGATGTGTAAAAGTCTCACAGCGGAACAAGTCATGATTAATGTTTTGTCTCCAACTGCATCTTCCTGAAGTTTGGCATCATGCTGTCTTTCTTAATCGTCATTTTACATCATTTTTTGTTGATTTCCATGCATTTTTCTTCATGTATTTGGTGCATTTAGCAAATTTTACATTTCAATTTGGCCATTTGAATTTAATTCTCATCATTTGTGTCAGATTTTGGTCATTTTGCATCCTCTTGTTGGCATTTTGTCTCTTCATGTTTTTTTGTTTTTTTTCAATTCCATTCCATCTGACTGGTTGTTGTCTGTCTCATTCTGGGATGTATATTGTAATAGACCTGTGTCCAGTAGGTCTGTTCAATAATCTGTACATGTACTTTAGTGTACAGGGTGTAGAGGAAAGGAGTGAGAACACACCCTGTAGTCTGTCTTTTAAATAGGTGGTGATATTGAGGTGTTGGAGCTTTTTAATCACCAACAGATGATGGTATTGAATACTGAACTGAAGTCACTGAGATGGATTCTCACAGATTTACCAGGTGATAGTAGGGAGGACTTGGAGGCCGACCACAGTAACTAGTGGTGGTACTGAATGTGTTCTGCACTATGTAGTCTTTCTTCACAAGGCAAAGTTAAATCGTCATTCAACCACAGCTATGGAAAATGTTGCATGGCACAAAGTGGTACAAATGAAGGTAAATATGTTCGTTGTTCAACAAAAAGGTCACTTCAGGTCACAGACTGTGGTTCCATGCTTTGTTGATCAATGCAAACCAGATGTAAATCCACCTGTCCTCATCTGATGCAACCAGTTTGCTAACATGAGGTGACATGTGGTTCAGTGGCGGCTGGTGAATTTTTCTCATGGGGGTGCACACTTAATTTACCAAACCAAATAGCAGAGTCGGCAACACCGGAATACAAGAATTGATGTAAATTATGTTCACAGCCATTTGATGTGCTATTACTATGCACCACTACGAGGGTACACCTAAGCACTACTGCTGAGTCAAATAGACAATTAAATGCACTTAAATGTTACCAGCTAGTTAATTTGAATTTATCTCCCCAGTGTTTGATATGATTTACTCCAGATAAGGTCTAATTGGTACACAAACCCTTAGGGAGGACTTGGAGGCTAACCACAACAACTCGTGGTGGTAGTGAATGTGTTCTGCATTATGTCGTCTTTCTTCACAGGACAAAGTTAAATCGTCATTCAACCACAGTTATGGAAAATGTTGTATGGCAGAAAGTGGTCCAACTGAAGGGAACTGTGATAGTTGTGTAACAAAACAGGCCCCTTCAGGTCGTTAATTGTGGTTCTGTGCTTTGTTGAGCAATGCAAACCAGATGTAAATCCACATGTCCTCACCTGATGCAACCAGTTTGCAAGCATGAAGAGACAGGTGGTTCCCTGTCGGGTTATTTGAATAGGCAAGAAAATTAAAAAACAAACAAAAAAAAACCTAAAATGAGTCCAAAGACGCCCTGCGACAGACTGGTGACCTGTCCAGGGTGTCCCCTGCCTTCGCCCGAGTCAGCTGGGATAGGCTCCAGCACCCCCCGTGACCCCAGTGAGGATAAAGCGGTGTATAGAGAATGGATGGATGGATGGAGTCCAAAGACCAGTATTTTAGATGTACATTCTAAAAGGCTCTTCGTCAGTTGATGCAGCGACACTGTACAATGACATGTTATTTTCTGAACCTGTGGTTACCGTAATTTTTAGCCCTGAACCTCAACATAACAGATATTTGTGACTCTCACCATCTCTAGAGGTGAAGCATGCAAACATTGTGCACATGTGCAGTACTAGGCCAATACAAATACCCCAAACATAATGACAAAACAAGAGAACCAGCCTCAACAACTTAACATTATCTTGTAGTAATTTACCAGAGGCTATGAGCAGCATACATCATTTAAAGTAACCTCCATGTGCAAACTGTAGTACTGAGTAAACATACAGAACATATCAGCAGCAGATTGATATTTCAGGTCTGTCTTTGTGCAACAACAAGCAGCATTTACCTACTAATTTGCTTATCTGTGGTCAGGTTGTGGTGACAACAGGTGAAGTAGGTCATTGTGGACATCCATCCATGAGTCAATGTCCCTGAACAGTTTGCACTTCTGCTGCCACTCCTCCTCCTCTCTCTGCAGAATCAATAATAATAATACTCACAATGTTGAACAAATATAGTCTATAGTTCATTGTAGATAGAGGACAGTGTGTTTACAGCAACAAGTCGACAGTAATAAATCAGGCAGATGATGGTTTGGGTGATTGACAGATGGAAACAGTGACTTCATTCCTCACTGAGCCTTTCAATGCTGAGTTGGCACCAGGTGTGGATGAGATCTGCCTTGAAATTGCTGATGGATCTGGACATTGTTGGACTATCTTGGCTGACACATCTCTACAATGTCACGTGGACAGCAGGTACAGTGCCTTTGGAATTGGCAGACCCGGGTGGTGGTTCCCAGTTACAAATAAAGGGGGACTGGAGAGTGTGAGCCAACTACCGGGGTATCACACTTCTCAGTATCCCTGGGAAAGTTTACTCTCGGGTGCTGGAAGGGAGGTCAAACGTTGGATTCAGGAGGAGCAATGTGGATTCTGTCCTGGTCATGGAACAGTGGACCAGCTCTTTAGTGGAGCTGCTGAGGGGGTCATGGGAGTTGAACCTGCCAATCCACGTGTTTTGTGGATCTGGAGAAGGCCTACAACTGTGTCCCCCGAGGGCCTCTGTGCAGGGTACTGTAGGAGTATGGGACATCAGTGGAGCAGATATGAGCCATTAGGTCCTTGTACAACCAAAGTGAGAATTTGGTTTGCGTATTCGGCACAAAGTCAGACATGTTTCCAGTGGGTGTTGGAGTCCTCCAGGGCTGTCTCTTCTCTCTGATGCTGTTTGTGGACAGAATCTCAAGGTGCAGTCGGGGTGATGAGGTTGTCCAGTTTTGGGACCACAGGATCACATCTCTGCTATTTGCACATGATGTGGATCTGGTGGCTTCTTCAGACCAAGACCTTCAGCAGCACTGGAGTGGTTTGTGGCCGAGTGTGAAGCGACGGGGATGTACATCAGCACCTCCAAGTCCAAGGCCATGCTTCTCTGCCGGAAACCGGTGGATTGCTCCCTCCAAGTGACGGAGTTGAAGTATCTCAGGATCATGTTCAAAAATGATGAGAAAATGGAAAGAGAGATGGACAGGTGGATTGGTGCAGCATCAGCAGTAATGTCGGCATTGCACTGAACCATCATGGTGAAGAGGGAACTGAGTCGCAAGGTGAAGCTCTCGATTTACCAGTCCATCTACGTTCCAACAATCACCTATGGTCATGAGCTCTGGGTAGTGACTGAAAGTCACCAAGTGGTACAAGTAAAGGTAACTCTGGTAGTTGTACAACAAAACAGGCCACAAACTGTGGTTCTGTGCTTTGTTGATAATTGCAAACCAGATGTAAATTCACCTGTCCTCACCTGATGCAACCAGTTTGCTAACATGTGGTTCCCTGTTGGGATATATGAAGAGACAAAACATAAAATAAAAATGAGTCCAAAGACAAACACTGTGGATGTACATTCCACAAGTGTCTTCATCAGTCACTGAGGCTACGCTGGACAAGAAACATTTTGTTTTCTGCACCACTGGTATCCACATTTTTTTAGTCCTCAAATCTTCAAAATAACAGAGATTCAAGACTCCCATCATCTCTGGAGGTGAAACATGCAAACATTGTGCACATGTACACTAATAGGCTGATCCAAACACTCCACCCATATTAAGAAATCAAAATGGCTTCAAGACCTCAATATTATGTTGTAGTAATTTAATCGAGGCTTGTAGCAACTCACATCATTTCAAGTTACCTCCATGTGTAAACTATATTACCGAGAAAACATGCAGAACGTAGGAGCAGCAGATTCATGTCCTGTCTTTCTTTGTGTCACAACAAGCAGCATTTACTTACTAATTTGCTTATCTGTGGTCAGGTTGTGATGGCAACAGGTGAAGTACGTCATTGCGGACATCCCTCCTTAAATCAATGTCCCTGAACTATTTGCATTTCTGTTGCTACTTCTCTTCCTCCTCCTCCTTCTCCCTCTGTTTTACCAATAATAATACTGACAATGCAGAACAATTATCATGTATAATTTATTGTCGGTGGAGGATAGTGTGATTACAATAAGTCAACAGTAATACATCAAACAATCGAGAGTGTTGGTGATTGACAGATGAAATCAGTGACTTCATTCCTCACTGAACCTTTCAATGCCAAGTTGAACTGTCTGAAAGAACCGCTCATGGTAGATTAGGGCGGAAAAAAGAAGTCTAAATATCCAAGTGTCAATTATGCTCCCAGGGGCCAAATCCGACCCGCTGTGGAATTTCATCTGGCCTGCGGCCTCTGTCATAAAATGCATCACTTGCGGCCCGACAGCATTTGTGACCAGGGTATAAATATACACGTAAAACAATATTTTAGGTTTCACCACAAGATGACAGCATGACCCATTCTGACCATAAGCTGTGTAGAATGGACAGCGGCATTTGTGCATTTGCATTCTTTGGGGAAATCGTTGTAATGGCTGCTGTACAGTATGCTTCTGACATTTCAAAAATGGCGACTGTTACGTCTGCTGAAAAAACGTGTTGAGAAACATAGAGGTATGAGATCCCCAAATCAGCCGTAAGTGTGAGACTCTGGCAGAATAACAGCTAAATAAGGGAACATTGTGATATTATAACCTGAGATTTATATTCAAATTATGTCATAACCCAATGAATGTGTTTAAGCTAAGTCAAATACCTATTTTTATAATCTTTGTTTGAAACTGTGTAGAACTCAAAAGAGTAAGTCACTGTAAAAAGTGATGTTTTGATTATTTTTGGAGGGTTCTCTTTATAATCTTTGTTTAAGAAGTAACCAAGTCAGAACAGCTACTCACTGTGAAAAGTGATGCTTTTGGTTACCAGAGGGAACTGATGCTTAATGAAATGGAAATGCCTTTAAGAGTTTTGATTACGAAGAAAATGAGATGCTTTAAGAGCTTTAATGTCCATAAGAGACTGGGGTATAAGAAGTCAAGCATGAAGGTGAACTGGGGTCAAGTGTTCACTGTAAAAGTTATTTAAAATAAATTAGAATAAATTAGAAATTGACTTCGGAGATGTTTGTGAGTCTGGACACATTGTGCAAAAGATTGCGCAATGGGATGCCAGTGACAGTTAGATGCTAATATCTGCTTCTCCATTTCCTGATCAGGGGCCTTCTCTGAGCTGCAGACTGGAGAGATTGGGGGGTAGGGGATGGGGGGTGAGGATGCGGGGGTTGGGGGGAGTCCAAAATAGATAGTTTTATTTCCTCAAACATGGAGAGGTCTGATTGGAGCAAGTCAGGCTCCAAAGCTCTGTACAGAGAGGAGTTTTACCACGCAACTTGGAGGGGTGATTCAACATGATCTGCAAAGGAATAAATGTTCCACTGGAATAATGGACTAAAGGACTGCTCTTTCTGCACTGTTTGACGATTACAGAACTGGAATCTAAAAATAACACTGACTGAAGGAACATGACTGAACTCTATTATCTCCGCAAGGAACGATACCAAAGTGGATTATAACAATTGGACAACAACAACAAAAAGGATACAAGCAGATCCAAATCTGGACTGAAAACCCTCCACTTGCCCCTGGGTCCGGTGAGCTTGGTCTTCTGCAGGTGAGCAGCCAAATGTGGCCACACCAACTGCTCTCCTCCTCCAAACTACTAAATCTGGGTGATGATTACTTTTCTATTGTGAAAGCATAGTTCGACTCATGAGTTGTGTTCGTCAATTGGAAGATTATTAATGTTTATGTTTTAAATCAGTCTTACTGAGTTTTTTTTGATTATAGGCTATTGCTGTGCCCTTGCCGAAATATGATAATAAAACTTTTATCCTGCAATTGAAGTCAACAGATTGGAAATTCTATTTATCCCTTTCACAATAATTAACAATATATATTTTCTCTGGTTGTAAAAAGGCAGATTAATGTGTGTATTACAACTAAAAAGGTTCTACTTTCTCACAGGTTACCTATGTTTGGGCGCTGAGGGTGAACCCGAGCAGAGAACACACAGAGGAGGCTGAACTGGAACTGAGAACGGATTTATTGTACAATGAATAAACTCAGGATTGGAAGTGAAGGAAAGCTAAGGAGAGGCGTGAATTCAGTGAACAACCTGAAGGGGAGTGACAGGGACGGGGGTGACTGTACCAGGGACCAGTACTTGGTAGGTGTCTGGGATGGAGTGGGTCGCCAGTGGAGAGCGGGCAGGAGGTTTCAGTCCCGGGGGGCATTTGGCAAGTTGTTCCAGGGGCTGACTGGCACAGCAGTAGGGTGAGAGTGTTGGTGATTGACAGATGAAACAGATGAAGTGACTTCATTCCTCACTGAACCTTTCAATGCTGAGTTGGACTGTCTGAAAGAACCACTCATGGCAGATAGGGTGTAAATCAATGTGAATCAAGGACATGAACACCACTGAGCTCGAGTTGACCGAGCACTTCATAAGTGTAGTCATCTAACCTCCAGCCCACCAGCATCTTGTCCACACCACCATCCAGTAACCTCTCAGATCCAACCACAACCCCCAGATACTATCTCTGGTGCTGCCTGGGAGTCTTCATTCTGGTGAACCCACCTAACCAACCCAACAAAGGATGGCCTGCTCTCAAACCTGGAGGAGACTCCCAGTAATCCCTCATTTAATCCAGCTGTCTGTTGTCCTTCTTAAAGTGGAGAATCCCCACACAAACCAGTTGCCTGCCTGATCCTGCTCCCCAAGATTCCAAGGAGCCACCTTCTGAAAAGCCTTCCAGGAAGAAACGTGGCTCTTGATGACCACATCCGCTCCCCAGCATCATAGAGGTCCCAGTGACCAATCCTGCATCCTGGCCACCTCCGAGAGGGTGAACCTCATCTCACCTGTTCCTACTTCTGCGGAGGTTGAAGCTATCTCACCTTTTCCCACCTGGACCAGGTTCAAGACCAGGGTACCACAAGAGTCAGATGAAGCTGGCCTGCTTCTGGATTGGGCTCTGTTTTGTCACTGGCCTGCTTCAGTCCTGCCTGGCCTCCAGAGGGGCTCCATTTCTGTCACTGGCTTCCTGGCAGGTTCCATCTCCATTGCTGCCATCTAGAGCGGGCCCACCAGAAAATCTTGTCTTCAACCTGCCCTTCAGACTGTCCCCAACAACAGCCATACACTTGAAGGCAGACAGCAGTAACTAGTGGTGGTAAAGAAAGTGTTCCACATTATGTTGTCTTTCTTCACAAGGTGAATTTAAATAGTTGTCCAATCACAAGACTGAGTGATGCAAAATGTTCCATGGCAGAAAGTGATCCAAGTCGAGGCCTTGTAATTCCATCCGTAGAATATCTGTCCATCACCTTCACTAAGTCTCTGATCTCCTCCACCTCGATAGTTTCTGCATGTGGATTCTCCACAAACCTGTGACAGTTTTGTTTCAAGACAGACTGAATCTATGTCCTTCCTTGACCTGCCAGAGAAACAGGATGGAGTGTTTCCACTCATTACAGGATCAGAGATGTTTGTTTTTCCAAGTGGAGCAGTCAGAACACTGCAAGAAAATGTTATGGGATTAGTTCAAATTCAACCTTCACATTTCAAGTTTACACACTTGTGGAATTTATTCTTTAACTCACAGAAGATGCCAATTTTGTTCACCTGATCAAACTTATACGACAACATTTGGGGAAATTTAAGAAATTTTACAACATAAAGGATTTTTCACAGAATATGTTCTTTGTCTTTTCATAAACCAAAGAGATCATGAGAAAAAAGCTTTCAAACATTCAGTCTTCAAACAAGTCAGATAGTTAACTGTGAACTACACTTTAATTTTCACACATGAATATTTCATTACTTTTATGATTATTTATTATATTTGACTAAATATTTTCTCTTCATGGCAGAGCTCATGTAGCAGCTCAGCTGGTTCAGAAGCAGGTTTAGAAAGAGTTGTGGGTTTAAAGCATGACTGGATATTTAAATAAAGATTCAGATGAAACTGAAAAGTCACATTTACATTTTAAAGGATACAACTGGTGATCATTTTTGTTATTGTCAGAAAACTTTATTGAAAACCAAACCAGTATAATGAACAGAAATTGTTATGATGATTACAGTTGCAAATAGAGTTTTAACACAAAGAACAGATACAAGTCAGCTACAGATCTGTAGATATTTAAAAACCACACAATGAAGAATATTCACTGGACTCTTGTTGCTGAAGTTCAGTGATGTGGAGGCAGATCCAGAGAGACACACTGGAGACTCAGATGACTTAGGTTGTGAGTAATGTTTACTGATATCAGGAGAAGTGACACCAACAGAGCAGCAGTACATGCAAGCAATGCCAGCATCACTTCTGAGGATTCTCTCTGATCTTTGGCTTTATATTGGAGTTGGGAGAAGGTCAGATTTAGATTACAGACCGATATGGAGACAACTGGTCTGCTGAGTCACATCACAATAGACGATATCTGATCTCCTGCAGTGTCTGTCTGTCTAAAGGCCATTATGACCTTAGAAAGGGGAAAGAGTCATTTTTCCTTCACAACTCTCATGACCTCAGAGATTTTCTTACAAAGCTACAATATTAAATCCTAATACATCACACATCACTCTGAAATATCCAACAACATGCTCTATAAATGAATCCAGCTTTACAGGGATACGCTGATGTCTCTGCAGTTCATTACAACATTTTCACATGAGAAAGTTTTCAGAGTTAAATGTGTAGATTTTCACATGTATGTTGCATAAAATCAGCTGTAAATCTGCCCAACCATTAATTTATCAACACAGCACAAATGAAAGATATCCTGTAAATACAGTTTACAGTTCATCCTTCTCTTCCTCAAAGATGGTGTTGTCATTCTTCTTGATCCATCTAAGTTTGAACCCTGCTGTGATCCCTTTCTCTTTCAGCTTCTTCTCCAGCTGAAAAACAAGTTCATGAGCAGAAAGAAAAGATTTTGATTCTTCTTCTTGTTCTTACAGATTTATGTCCTCTTAAATTTAAATGTTAACATGAAACTATCTCATCTCACACTGACCAGTTTCTGGATGGCCTCCGTCACAGCGGGGTCATTCAGGTCCATTGTGGATTTCAGAACCCTCAGCTTGATCCGAAGCTGCTGCTTTTTCTCTGTGGACAAAATGGAAATACAGATTCATGAAAAATAGACTTGAGTGTCAGTGCAGCACAGTCAGTGTGAGTTTGTTTGAAGACAACTCACCGTAGTGGCACATGAAAGGAAGTTTTTGGTCACACTGATCTTCCATCCACTTTCCAGCATCAGTAGCACCGATCAAACTGGTAGCACAGTCTCCAGTGTTATATGGTATGTTTCCAGTCAACCAGTTTTTGAATTCATGCTCTGTGCCATCTGACCAAGAGTACCAGGTTCTTCTGGACAGACCAACGAAAACACCCATATTTCCCGGTCCAGCCTTCTGGACCAGTGTCATCTCTTCTTCATTCCTGATGGAGGCCAGGTCTGTGTGGAACTTCCTGCAGTAGCTCTGAGCTTCCTCCCATGTCACCTTCCAGGACTTCTAGACATATCTTGGAGGAGAAGAAGCTGGCAAGAATTTTGAAAGTTCAGTCAGATTAATTTGCACACAAAAGTAATTTATTCGGACCAACAGTTTTAAATATCCAGTATGCATGAAATCAAATGAAGAAAAGAATCCAATCTTCACATGTGAGTTACATCTTTACAAGACAAATGAAACAGTCAAAGCTATCATTCATTTTCTGTTTTGGGGCCTAAACACACACTTGAAGTAATAATTATACCACAGTCTGGAAAATGCACTACATGTTACTGGATCACAGAAACCACAAGAAGTAACGTTTTACTCACCATTTGAATTATCATAGCAGAGAAAGGGGTGTTGGTAGGAGCATGGCAGATCATGCAGTTTACCTTCAAATATAGCACCGCATTGCTTCCACTCATCTCTGCGATCATTTAGTTAACCAGTTTTCCACCAGAGAAAGGGCTGATTGTTGGTTCCGTAGTAGCCATCATCAGTCATCGACCACGCCCAGCTGCTAGAATTGTCATACAGGCCAATCCATACTTTTCCACTGTAGCCACTGCCAGCAGCTGCAATCAGTTGAGCCACGTCTTCCATGTTGTCCACAGTAGCCAGGTCAGTGAACTTTTCTCTGCAGTACTGTTGGGCTTCACTCCAGGTCTTTGGTTCATCAATGAATTGGTACTGATGAAGGCCTGAACAGAGCCCTGAAAAAGACACATTTATCATCCTGAACAATGTGACATAATTTTTTAAAACTTTGTTTTTCTTATTTTTATTACAAACACAGTTAAACATACATAACCTAAACAACAAGGTCAGGGAGTCACAACTTAGATAGGAAAAAAAAGATATACATACTCTCATCCTCATTTGTCTCCCCATTCCCTCCACACTCACACAGTATAAATGTGTCAATCAATCAATCAATCAATCAATCAATCAATCAATCAATCAATCAATCAATCAGAGTTTATTTCTATAGCACTTTTCATACAAAAAGTAACACAAAGTGCTTAACAAGTTAAAAACAAACAATAAAAAACAATAAAAAGACAATGTCCCAAATCCCTCCCCAATCCTGCCCCACATCATACTTCCTATGTACACACAGACACACTTTTATAACAGAAATAATAGTGTCTGTTGGCTGAGAGCAGAAGCACCAGAAAGAGGAAACACCATCAATGAGAGCCGCCCACACCCGGGGCAGCAGCAGGCCCCAACAGGTCAACTAGCTCCAGGGCCATTAGGCCCAGGCCCTGCCAAAGCCCCAGATGCAGACGGCTCCCCACTGAGGAAACACTGGAATCTAAAATAGACGTGTTGAAAATAACAGGTAAAACTAAAAATTGAAGAATAAAATAGCTACTAAAAGATAAAGAATAGTAAAATAGTAAATAAATAGTAAAATAAATACTAAAATAGTGAAATAATAATATAGTAGACAAAATAATAAAACATATAAATAAAAGCAAAACCAGGGAATAAACAGTATAAATTAAGGCATTAAGATAAAATAAAAGCATTATGTAAAAGCCAGTTTAAAAAGGTGAGTCTTGAGCCTTCCTTTAAAAGTCTCTACGTTCTCTACAGCCCTCAGGTCCTCTGGCAGGCTGTTCCACAGGCGAGGGCCGTAATGTTGAAAAGCTGCCTCGCCATGAGTCACTGTATTCACCTTGGGAATTGTTAAAAGACCATTAATACATTTAAAAACTATTTGAATAATTTTAAAATCTACCCTGAAGCACACAGGGAGCCAATGCAGTGATTTTAAAACTGCTGTAATGTGGTCCCGCTTTCTGGTCTTCATCAGGATTCGTGCAGCTGAGTTCTGCAATAATTGGAGGTGAGAGATAGTTTTTTTGGGAAGACCAGAAAGCAGGGCATTACAGTAGTCCATTCTACTAGAAATAAAAGCATGCATTAACATCTCTGTGTTTGCTAGAGAGAGAATCTCCAAAGCAGGTGTCTACGTATACACCTGCTTAAGTGGGTTAAAGCTGATAAGAGTTTTTGAAGTTACTGGGCTCAGAAAAGGGTCCATTTTTCCCAATATCCTCCCCCTATGTCTTTTTGTAGCCTCAGATTATAAGTAATCTGCTTCATATGATTTAACTGATTCACAATATTTACAAAGGTATCCACAGACGGGCCGTGTTCTTGAAGCCAGCATCTTGTGATAGCTTTCCTGCTGGCAGCCATGAAGATCTTTGGTAAATATGTGTCCTTCTTGTCGAGATCCCCTGGGGGAAGTCCAAGGTATAGTGTGGGTAACTATAGACATATCAACCTCAAAGCCAAGTGCTTTGGAGATTGCTTTGGACCCTTCCTCCCAAAATATCTCGATAAGGGGACAAGACCAGAATGTATGGGCGTGGTCTCTTTCTCCCACTGTTCTTTTTGTAAATTGCTGAATGTTTACTCAGAGCTGAGATGCCTGAATATATCTTCTTATAATGCTTTTGTTATTCCTCGATTCATATGCATTCGTAAAAACTCTAGTGAGTGCTGATGGTTCGGTTGAACTGGTTCCTTTTATCTCTTTCCAGAAGTAACTGCGGCGCTGGAGATACTGGTCGAAATCTTTTCTATCTAGATTATATGTCTGGCATAGATTTTGAAAACTGTTCATCGCCCAATTAGACACAATTTTACACATCGCTGCAATGCCAAGCTGAGACCATCACCTGTGTCAGGGCCCTCTCCTCATCCCTCCCCACCTGGCATCCCAAACTAACCCCCTCCCTTATCCTCTATCCTGTTTTCTCTCCTTGTCTGCTCTTTGGTCTCCCATCCATCCCTATTCCCCTGTTTTCCCTTGCAGGACGGCACCCGAGTAGAGCTCGGCTTCACAGCTGTCTCTACTCGGGTAATCAATCTCCTCCTCGAGCCCCGGGCAGCTGGAAGAAATTACCCTGATCACTCACCTTGCAATAAATACCGGTTCAGCACTCCACACCCTGCCAGATTGTTGAACTATACTGCTCAGTCAGTTCACCTTCTAGCCTCCTGAAAATCTGTTGTGAATTTAACGTCGTTACTAACGTTCTCTCTCCTGCCCTCTTCCAGAACCCGCTGCCCGGGAGCCTCCCTGCCTGGAACCCGAACCCGAACCCCCCAACCCATTCGGCACCAGTCCCCTTCCCATTCGGATTCCCCGTTCTGCCTGGACCCCCTCCTGAAACACCTTTTTCCTCCCCGGCTGCTGAAGCTGCAGCAGACGCCGTCTGCTCCCTGCCCTCCGGCTCTCCTCCCGGAACATTACCGGCCAGACACCATCAGCTCCCAGCCTCCCGGAGCCCCCCCCCCCCCCCCCCCCCCAGAACTTCACCGGCAAAAACACCGTCTCCGCCTGACACTGGCAACTCCTCAATTCCCCCCGGATCGTCAGAGAACTGCCTCCTGCCTCCTTCACTGAACTCCTAACCCTGAAGTCTGGCCGCCAGGGATCCTCCCCGTCATCCAAGACGCTCCGGCCCCCGCCCGGACCACAGACCACCGCCGATCCCCGGCTCCAGACCCACCCGGCCACATTCCTCTGCTCTCCGCATTCCCCGTCCCTGCGCTCTGGTTCCTGCACTCATTCCACATTCATCCTCCCACAATAAATCCTTGCAATTACTCCGGTTCTGGTAGTGGTGCTCTCTGTGTTGGTCCGCCCAGCCTAGCCCGTGACAACCTGTATCTGGAGTCGTGGAGTGCTGGAGTACAGTTTGGATGAAATGCTGGCCAACTGATTAGTTTGACCTCCCTTTGAATTTGAAATTTCTTGATCTATATTTCTTTGCTGATGTCATTAGAATTGATATTGTTGAGTCTTGTTAAGTCTTTTGGGATAAGTACACCTAAGTATTTCATATAAGGGAAAGATCGATTGAAGTTATCTTTATCAATCATTTCTTGTTTAGGGGTGTAATTAAATAGTAGGGCCTGTGTTTCGTGTGTATTTATGACATAATCAGAATATTTCCCATACGTCTGTAGAATGATCATCAGCAGTGGGATGCTGGAATCAGGTTCTCTGACTGTAATCAGCATGTTCTCCATGTACAATGATATTTTACATTCATTTTCACCAATACAGATGCCTTCTAAGGCTGATTCTTGCCTAATTGCCTGGACCAGTGGTTCTATAAAGAGACCGAATAGGAGAGAGCTTACCGGACAGCCTTGTCTACAGCCACGTTGTATCGCTATAGGGTTAGATGAACTACCACTGATTTTGATTGTTGCCTCGGGGGAAGTGCAAAGTGCCTGAATAGAACGTATGAAATCCTTGTTAAATCCAAATCTGGACAGAACTGAAGACAAGAAATCACACCCAATTGAGTCAAAAGCCTGTTTGGCATCTTCTTTTTCTTTTTTGAATTTGGTGAATAGTGTGGAGAGCTCTCCTGATGTTGTCATGGGTCTGCCTGTCTTTTATAAAACCTGTCTGGTCCTCATCGATTAATTGTGGCATCGCTGCTTCCAATCTTTCAGATAGTATGGAGCCATAGAGCTTCCAGTCAGTGTTCAGTCCAATAATAGCCCTATAACCTGAACAGTCAGTGCTATCTTTACCCTCCTTTGGGATAACTGATATGAATGCCTCTGTCCAGGATGGGAACGCAGTGCCCTTTTGTAGAGTGTAATTAAAAGAAGGGAAATCAATTTGCTTTTCACTGATTTATACCACTAAGTTGGGAGTCCATCAGTTCCAGGTGACTTCGTTGCCTAATCATTTTCTTCCACTGTAATTTTGGATGTTAGGATCTACTTTTGTTCTGTACCTATTGAGGGTAGATCTAATGAATTGAGAAAGTTATCACTTGTGAGTCTGTTGGTGTTATCCACTCATGTATGCAGGGATTTGTAATATTTTTCAAAGGCTCCCTGGATACAGGGGAATTGGTTAGTTTTTTGGTGACAGAGTCTGATTTTTAAAATAGTTCTCTCAGCCTGTTGTTTCCAAATTCTCAAGGCGTTTAATTTAGTAGCCTTTGGGCCTACTTCACAGTACCTCTGCTTCATATACATTATGTTCTTCTGTACTTATTCATTGAGTATTTTATCAATATCTCATCTGACTGGTTTCATCCTTTGAAGAATTTCCAGGTCTTTATTTCTAGTATGTCTCTAGTCCACATCTCTGAGCTGTTCTTGAAGTTGAAACACTTTCTTGTTTTAAGTTTCTTAAGAAATGACGTCTTTGCTGTAATGGATCTTCTCAGGACTGCTTTGAACATAACATCATTTGTGGCAGTGACTGTGTTCTGTGCTGCAGCGGCCAAATCATTCACATTAAGGTTCAAGCAGTGGCGTGCACAGATAGACATGAGGTGGTGCTAGAGCACCTGCTCCTTGCCTTTAGTATCAAGCAAGTGCCCTCTGCATCTCAATTTTTTCTATAAAATGAAGCATAAAACACATGCATACATATGACCCATGCCATGTAGTGACACACCCCATCCCATCTCATGACGTGAACACGAGGAGCAGACACCGTGGCAGCAGCATAGACTGTGTATCAGTGTTTCTCAATTGGAACATTGGCGTACTCGATCATGTCCCCACTTCGGCTCATCTACTCCGATTATTTTTCCAGGGGTGTCAGACATTCAGCCCTCGGGCCAAAAACGGCCGACAGATGATCCATTTCAACCCGATTTTGCTAAGGGTAAAAAATTACAGAGAATTACAGAGAGGGCATTCAATTTGTAAAACTGTAAATTTTACATAATTTCTAGAACTTGACAAGTTGTTTTCAACATAAAGTAAAATAGTAGATTGTTCAGCTCCAGATAGCTGTGACTGAATTGTGTCTTTGTAGACACTCTGTGATCTGTCAGTTGTAACGTGTAAATGATAAACTGAGGATTAATACTGCTGAAATTGAGGTTTTTCTGAACAAATTTCAATGTGTTCACACTGTTTAGTGAAAAGATGATTCATTAAGTGTGAACATTTTCAGAATGTATTTTTTAAAATTAAAAACAAAGGGGAAAGAGTTGGAGTTGTGGTGATTTATTGGCTATTATGCTGTGTTTTTACTGCTGGGGCCCACTGAGATCAAATTGGGAAACTGGGCTTTCTGTGGCCCCTGAATTAAAATGAATTGACCCCCCTGATCTTTACTGTGAAAAACAACAAAATGGACTCAGATAAAATAACACAGCAATCAATTCATCGACACAACATGACCACGATGACCACCCAACCAGTGTTATTTGGTGAATTGGTACAGCATATGTTCAGTATACGATAACTGAATATTTGTTTGTGTAGGTTCATTACTAACCTACATTAGGTAGAGGCAACACTTGCTGACTTATTTACAAATTAACAAAAAGAAAAAAGTAGCTTTCTGCCTTGTTGCAGCCTAATGTTCTGCACGCTGCACAAAATGCCCTTTTTTCCACTGAGCACTTGCCCCCTAAAATGTCTGCGCATGCCACTGGGTTCAAGGTTTGTTGTTGTGGGTAAAATAAGAATGTTAACCTTTGAGATTGGGTTACAATGACTTCTTTGTGAAGGTCAGGACTGTCATGGTCCTGATGTCGACATATGAAATGATGACAAAAATATGACATCGAAACAAAAGTGAGACAGATGTGAATCAAACACACCCACAGGTTGGACACCAATGACTGCTGTGGACTGAAAATGGTCGTAAATGAAGCAAACGTGTCATATTTACATCATCTACGTTTGACGTTTGCTCTCCTTATTACACCACTTTTTCTGCTCAAATGTTTGAATATTTGAAACAGGTATTCATTCACATTGTGTTTTGTAAAATTTTCTTAAATTTGCCTCTATCCTTAGATGTATCTCATGGTTAAAGTTGGTAAAATGATCGGGTTGGTAGGAGACAGATTCTTCATCCAACATGTTAGAAATCCAACAGTTGCTTCAAAAGTCAGTGGAAAGAGTGACGTCAAGAACAGACATCAAACATCAGATGTTTTATGAATGGGAATTTGTTTTGTCACAATGTGTGATTGTAGAAATACAGGTTCACTGTTTTAAAATGTATCAAAAATACAGTCATTTTACAGACTTTTGCAGTCATTTTCACAGTTTTTTGCAGCTGCTGAAAGTCAAAAATATTCCAGCATTTTTAAACATATTTCTGTGTAGCAGAACCACTTTT
The DNA here is from genome assembly GCF_021347895.1 of Acanthochromis polyacanthus. NCBI lineage: Eukaryota > Metazoa > Chordata > Actinopteri > Pomacentridae > Acanthochromis > Acanthochromis polyacanthus. The sequence goes on from NC_067136.1 coordinate 3,754,339, forward strand.
ACCATGAATCCTACACATGCAGACTGACCTGATAAAAGGACGATGCACAGCAAAGCCCCGTTAACACCTGAGGATAAAACACATTCATCAGAACCTGTCAGCACATGCCAGCATTCTGAAGTTACACAAGATGTTGTTTGTTTCTTAACTTATCAGAAAAATACTATCTGGGTCTGATCTGTTGTCCTATTGTATGCACTGAAGAGACTAAAATCCATTTTCTTCTGCTTTTCTTATGTTCTTAAACATATTTCTTACCTGGTCTGCAGGCTGGTGACATCTCCAAACTCTCCACTTCTTCTCTCTTTATCTAAATCTCAGAATTTTAACGATTGTCCAGATTACAGCTGCAGTAATGTCTTCATGTTCCCCCTTTCCTCTCTCTTCTCCTTGTCTTGACCTTGCTTCTTCCTCTTAAAACAAATTCTAATCCCTTGATTTGCAAAGCAATGAGTATCTCATCTGCTGACAGCAGTAATGAAATCCACCTGCCCCATGTCATGACATCTAGTTATTTATTAAAGAAATAACTTCTTATTTACGGATGATGCATGTATGGATTAAAAACAATTTGTCCCTGTTGATGTGTAAAAGTCTTCCCATTCCTCCCACAGAGGACCAAGACATGATTTATGTTTTGCGTCTCCAACTGCGTCTTCCTGAAGTTTGACATGATATTCGAAAACGAGATGCTACATCTCAAGGGGCTTTCCACTAATAAACTAATAAACTAATAAACTAACTATTCAGATTCAGGTTCAGAAAACTTTATTTGGTCCAAGAGGGGCAATTAAAAAGGCACACAGAGCAGGCAAAGCAACAATGATGTAATAAAGAAATAACGATAAATATATAGACAAATTTAGAGCAAGTAATATAAGAATAAAATAAAAGAAAGAGAGAAAGAAAAGACAAATCTCATGTCTCTTAATGTCATTTTTTACATTTTTTATGGTGATTTGCATGTAATTTTGTTATTATTATTATTATTTTTTACATGTTGAGAATATTTAGCAGTTATATGTGGTACTTTGAATTTAATTCTCATCATTTGTGTCAGATTTTGGTCATTTTGCATCCTCTTGTTGGCATTTTGTCTCTTCATGGTTGTTTTTTTTCCATTCCATCAGACTGGTTGTTGTCTGTCTCATTCTGGGATGTATATTGTCATGGGCCTATGCCCAGTAGATCTGTTCAATAATGTGTTCATGTACTTTAGTGTACAGGATGTAGAGGAAAGGAGTGAGAACACACCCTGTAGTCTGTCTTTTAAATAGGTGGTGATATTGAGGAGTTGGAGCTTTTTAATCACCAACAGATGATGGTATTGAATACTGAACTGAAGTCAGTGAAATGGATTCTCACAGATTTACCAGCTGATTGTAGGGAGGACTTGGAGGTCGACCACAGTAACTAGTGGTGGTAGAGAATGTGTTCTGCATTATGTCGTCTTTCTTCAGAGCACAAATTTAAATTGTCAACCATCCACAGTTATGGAAAATGCTACATAGCAGAAAGTGGTCCAAGTGAAGGGAACTGTGATAGTTGTTCAACAAAAAGGCCACTTAAGGTCACTAGTTGTGGTTCCATGCTTTGTTGATCAATGCAAACCAGATGTAAATCCACCTGTCCTCACCTGATGCAAGTCGTTCACTAACATAAGGTGATAGGTGGTTTCCTGTTGGGATACTTGAATAGGCAAGAAAATAAAAACAAAATGAGTCAAAAGACCAATATTTTAGATGGATTTTCCAAAAGGCAATGACACAACACTGTACAATAACATGTTAGCTTCTGAATCAGTTTCCACATTTTTTAGCCCTGAACCTCAACATAACAGATATTTGTGACTCTCACCATCTCTAGAGGTGAAACATGCAAATATTGTGCACACATGCAGTACGAGGCCAATACAAATACCCCAAACACAATGACAAAACAAGAGAACCAGCCTCAACAACTTAATATTATCTTGTAGTAATTTAATAGACTCTAGTAGTAGCAGGATACATCATTTAAAGTAACCTCCATGTGTAAACTATAGTACTGAGTAAACATACAGAACATAGCTGTCACAGAACTAGACTGGACTCGTGCAGAGAACCACACTACCGAGGCAGGAATGAGGATTTATTGCACAGGAATTTATTGCACAATGAATTTGTATGAGAGTGAGCCAGAGAGGGAGATGAATCTGAGAGGAAATGGAGGAGTCCAGTTCAGAGTCCTTGGGGGGAGCTGGGGATCAGCAGAGGTTCACACTCAGCGAGGCGGGGAGGAGCAGAGTGTGGAGCGTGGAGACTGGAAACCCCCGGCGGCTAGGAAACCGGGAGGAGAGGAGATGGTTCTGGGAGGAAAGGGTTCAGAGCTGGGGCGTTCCGGGGGTGGTTCGGGCTCGGAACTGGCCAGGAGGACATCAGGAGGAGGGGGGAGCCATGAGACGAGCAAGGGGACCAGGCCGGAGCTTGGAGGGGAGTGGTCCAGAACTCTTGGGGTTCCAAGCCCGGCTGTGAAGGAGCCAAAAGGGGGAAAACGTCTTTGGGAGGAGGGAAATGGGTCCAGGTGGGCTCAGAGGGGGGCTAGGTCCTTGGAGGGTTCTGGAGGCGTCTCGGAGGGGAAAAGGGGTTCTGGACAGGAACTTGGAGGGCGGCGAGGTCAGCAGCGGGTCCAGTTGGGCTTGGCGGGTGGTTCTGGGCAGCTGGTTCTGACAAGGCAAAGAAGACAGGCAAAAATTAGCAAAGGCATCTTTTCTCAAAGAAGGTGAGAAGGCTAGAGAGGCAATGACTGCAGGAGTCGAGTACAACAATCTGGGAGGGTGTAGAGAGTTCAGCCAGTCTTTATTGCAGAGGAGTAATTGATGGAATTCAACACAGCTACCCAGGCTCCGAGGAGGTTGCTGATCAGCAACAGGAATCAGCTGTGACCTGCTCCACTCCGAGTCCTGCAGAGAGGAGAGAGGGAGAGAATGAGAAAGGAAGAGAGGGAGAGAGGCAGAAAACTAGATAGGGGAAGGGGATTTGGGGTGTCAGGAAGGAGTGGGGTGAGAGGGGAATCTTGACAGTAGCAGCAACAGATTGATTTGTCAGGTCTGTCTTTGTGCAACAACAAGCAGCATTTACCTATGAATTTGCTTATCTGTGGTCAGGTTGGGATGACAACAGGTGAAGTAGGTCATTGTGGACATCCATCCATCCATTCTCTATACACCGCTTTATCCTCACTAGGGTCGCGGGGGGTGCTGGAATCTATCCCAGCTGACTTGGGTGAAGGCAGGGGACACCCTGGACGGGTCGCCAGTCTGTCACAGGGCTACATATACAGACACACAATCACACTCACATTCACACCTACGGGCAATTTTAGAGTCATCAATTAACCTCAGCATGTTTTTGGACTGTGGGAGGAAGCCGGAGTACCCGGAGAAAACCCACGCATGCACAGGGAGAACATGCAAACTCCATGCAGAAAGATCCCAGGCCCACCCTGGGATTTGAACCAGGGATCTTCTTGCTGCAAGGCGAAAGTGCTAACCACTACCCTACTGTGCAGGTCCGTGTACGTCGCCGTCATTCTATTTTCGATTTGGGGTCAAAACACCAAAAACGGATAACGGCCGTTTCCCGTTTTTCGTTTTCAAAACAAAAATCGGAAAACGGAAAACCAATCCGTTTTCCGATTTTCTTTTTTCAATAAAAACGGATATCAAAAAACAAATAAGAAGTTAAATTTCATTTTTTTTCCGTTTTCCAATTTTTGTTTTGAAAACGAAAAACGGGAAACGGCCGTTATCCGTTTTTGGTGTTTTGACCCCAAATCGAAAATAGAATGACGGCGACGTACACGGACCTGTGCAGCCCTCACTGTGGACATCCCTCCTTAAATCAATGTCCCTGAACAGTTTGCACTTCTGCTGCCACTCCTTCCTCTGTATTACCAACAATAATACTGATAACGTTGAACAATTATATTGTATAGCTAATTGTAGGTGAAGGACAGCGAAAAGTTGACCGCAATAAATCGATGAAATGAGAGCTTGGATCATGGACAGTTGGAAATAGTGACTTCATTCCTCACTGAGTCTTTCAATGCCGAGTTGGCGCCAGCTGTGGGTGAAATCCGCCCCAAAATGGCTGAAGGCTCTGGACATTGTTGGACTATCTCAACTGACACGTTTCTATAATGTTGCATGGGCATCAAGTATAGTGCCTGTGGAGTGGCAGACCGGGGTGGTGGTTCCCATTTTTGAAAAAGGGGGCCAGAGAGTGTGAGCCAAATACCGAGGTATCACACTTTTAATCGGCCTCCCTGGGAAAGTTTACTCTCAGGTGCTGGAAGGGAGGCTCCGACCGATTGTCGAACCTCAGATTCAGGAGGAGCAATGTGGATTCTGTCTAGGTCATGCAACAGTGGACCAGCTCTTTACTCCTGTGGAGCTAATGAGGGAGTCATGGGAGTTCAGCCTGCCAGTCTACATATGCTTTGTGGATCTGAAGAAGGCCTATGACCATGTACCCTGGAGGGGCTTTGTGGGGGGTACTGTAGGAGTATGGGACACCGGGCTCACTGATACAAACCATTCGGTCCCTGTACAACCAAAGTGAGAATTGTGTTTGCATACTCGACACAAAGTCAGACGTGTTTTCAGTGGGTGTTGGAGTCCTCCAGGGCTTTCCCTTGTCTCTGATGCTGTTTGTGGTGTTCATGGACAGAATCTCAAGGTGCAGTCAGGGTGAAGAAAGTGTTTGGTTTGGGGGCTTTAGGATCACATCTCTGCTATTTGCACATGATGTGGTTCTATTGGCTTCCTCAGACCATGACCTTCAGCAGCACTGCAGTGGTTTGCGGCCGAGTGTGAAGCGGTGGGGATGTGGATAAGCACCTCCATGTCCAAGGCCATGGTTGTCTGCCGGAAACCGGTGGAATGCTTCCTCCAAGCAAAGGCAGTTGAAGTATCTCAGGATCATGTTCAAACGTGATGACCAAATGGAGCGAGAGATGGACAAGAGGATTGGTGCAGCATCAGCAGTAATGCAGGCACTGTAACAAACCATTGTGGTGAAGAGGGAACTCAGCTGCGAAGTGAAGTTCTTGGTTTACCAGCTGATCTACGTTCCCACAATCACCTATGGTCATGAGCTCTGGGTAGTGACCGAAAGTCACCAAGTGGTACAAGTAAAAGTAATTGTGGTAATTGTGCAACAAAATGGTCACTTCAGTTCACAGACTGTGGTTCTGTACTTTGTTGATCAATGCAAACCAGATGTAAATTCACCTGTCCTCACCTGATGCAACCAGTTTGCTAACATGTGGTTCCCTGTTGGGATATATGAAGAGACAAAACATAAAAGAAAAATGAGTCTAAAGACAAACATTATGGATGCACATTCATCAAGTCTCTTCATCAGTCACTGAGGCAATGCTGGACAAGAAACATTTTGTTTTCTGTACCAGTGATTTTCACAATTTTTTAGCCCCGACCCTCAAAATAACAGAGATTCATGACTCCCATCATCTCTGGAGGTGAAGCATGCAAACATTGCGCACATGTACACTAATAGGCTGATCCAAACACTCCACCCCTATTAAAACAAGAGGTCAAAATAGTTTCAAGGCCCTGAATATTATGTTGTAGTAATTTAACAGATGTTATTAGCAACACACATCATTTAAAATAACTTTTATGTGCAAACTATAGTACTGAGAAAACATTCAGAACGTAGCAGCAGCAGATTCACATGTCATGTCTGTCTTTGTGCAACAACAAGCACCCAGCATTTACATACTAATTTGCTTATCTGCAGTGAGGTTGTGATGGCAACAGGTGAAGTAGGTCATTGTGGACATCCCTCCTTAAATCAATGTCCCTGAACAGTTTGCATTTCGGCTGCCACTCCTCCCCCTCCCCTTTTACCAATAATAATAATGATTATGTTGAACAATTGAAGTCTATAGTTTATTGTAGGTGGAGGACAGTGTGATTTCAGTGATAAGTTGACAGTAATACATCAGGGAAATGAAAGTTTTGATGATTGTCAGATGAAATCAGTGACTTCATTCCTCGCTGAGCTTTTCAGTGCTCAGTTGGACTGTCTGAAAGAACCACTCATGGCAGATAAGAATGTAAAAAAGAAGTCTAAATATCCAAGTGTCAATCACGTTTTACTTTGCTCAATTTCGGATCAATGTGAATCAAGGACATGAACATCATTGGGCTTGAGTTGACCGAGCACTTCATAAGTGTAGTCATCTAACCTCCAGCCCACCAGCATCTTGTCCACACCACCATCCAGTAACCTCTCAGATCCAACCACAACCCCCAGATACTATCTCTGGTGCTGACTGGGAGTCTTCTTTCTGGGGAACCCACTTTGCCTTTAAACCAACCCAACAAAGGATGGCCTGCTTCCAAACCTGGAGGAGACTCCCAGTAATTCCTCATTTAATCCAGCTGTCTGTTGTCCTTCTTGAAGTGGAGAATCCCCACACCAACCAGTTGCCTGCCTGATCCTGCTCCCTGAGATTCCAAGGAGCCACCTTCTGGCAAGCCCTCCAGAGGGAAACGTGGCTCTTGATGACCACAGACGTCACCGCTCCCCAGCATCATGGAGGTCCCAGTTACCAATCCTGAATCCTGGCCACCTCTGAGAGAGTGAACCTCATCTCACCTGTTCCTATCTCTGCAGAGGTTGAAGCCATCTCAACTTCTATTCCACATTATGTCGTCTTTCCTCACAAGGTGAATTTGAATAGTTATCCAATTACATGATGAAGTTATGCAAAATGTTGCATGGCAGAAAGTGATCCAAATCTAGTATCTTGTAATTCCATTCATTGTCTATCCATCGCCTTCTCCTCTGTGGGGTTCCAGGGGGGCTGGAGTCTATTCTAGTTCACTTAAGACGAAGACAGGGGACACCTGGACAGGTCTCCAGTCCAAAACATGGACTCACAGACAGGCAACCAGGTACATTTTGGAATTCATTTTCATCAGGAAACACCTTCTTCACTAAGTCTTTGATCTCCTCCACCTCATTAGTGTAACACAGTTTAATGTACATATGAACTAGGTCAGCATGCATTTATAAATTTGGCCTGATCAGAAGATAAAGATGCGCTCACGGAGGATAGATGAAACACGGACAAAGTTATTTTAAAGAAAAAAAACCCAAAATCTTTTATTGGCCAAGTGCCACAGTCCAGAGTAATAAAATGAAACACTCTGTATCGTTATTGAACTTCACTTTCACTCGGCTCAGGAAATGCTACAATAATGGAATGACTTATTAATACAAACAGTACAAAAAAAAATCATAAAATGAGCAATCAAAACAAAAAGAGTCCAACACACAGTCAGGGGTCAAGTCAAAGTTTGTATCTGCAGTTCCGTACGGTTGTATGTTTGTCTACCCGGGTAGTGTAATGTAATTGTCTTATCTGTGTGAAAAGATGGAGGTTTCCACTCCAAAGGCGCAGCGATGCTCCAATCGGCATCGCACCGTCCACGCAGTGGGTCGGCACTCCCATTCCACATTCAATGATCTCGGCCTTGGCTCACCATCAGGTTCAGATCATACGTACAGAAAAAAACAACCGGAGCTTTGCTTGAGAAAGAAAACAAGATAGTTCTACTCCAACAAAAACGACAACCAAAAGTTCCAAAAATATTCTTCCACTCAGGGACATGAACAATGTCTAGACATATGACAGTCGTTTTTTTCTCACAGATTCTTCCTGCGTCACATTTGCTATGTGGTCAGCATCGCTCTGCATAAAAAACGAACGAGGAAGAAAACAAGGAAGCGAGACCCATTGCAACCGCCCATGCACAAACGAAATGCACACTCTGCTGGTGAAAAAGAGGAATTACACTGACTAGTTGGAATATTGTGAATTACAGCAAGTGTGTGTAATTTATGCCTGTTACATCAGTTTCTACATCTGGGTTCTCCACAAACTTGTGACAGTTTTGTTTCAAGACAAACTGAATCTATGTCCTTCCGTGACCTGTCAGAGAAACAGGATGGAGTGTTGCCACTCATTACAGGATCAGAGGTGTTTGTTTTTCTTGTTCTTTATTGCCACCAAGTGGAGCAGTCAGAACACTGCAAGGAATTATTCCAGGTTCAGTTCATATTCAATCTTCACATTTAATCTGGACACACTTGTGGACTTTACTCTTTAACTCAAGGGTAATGTTAATTTAGTTCGCTTGAACAGACTTACATGACAACACTGAGAGAAATTCAGGAAATTTTACAAAATAAAGGAGTTTTCATTGAATATGTTCTTTGTCTTCTGATTGTAAATATTTTCCTTCATGCCAGAGCTCATGTAGCAGCTCAGCTGGTTCAGAAGCAGGTATAGAAAGAGTTGTGGGTTTAAAGCATGACTGGATATTTAAATAAAGATTCAGATTAAACTGAAAAGTCACATTTACATTTAAAAGGATACAACTGGTGAATTTTTGTTATTGTCAGAAAACTTTATTGAAAACCAAACCAGTATAATGAACAGAAATCATTATGATGATTACAGTTGCAAATAGAGTTTTAACACAAAGAACAGATACAAGTCAGCTACAGATCTGTAGATATTTAAAAACCACACAATGAAGAATATTCACTGGACTCTTGTTGCTGAAGTTCAGTGATGTGGAGGCAGATCCAGAGAGACACACTGGAGACTCAGATGACTTAGGTTGTGAGTAATGTTTACTGATATCAGGAGAAGTGACACCAACAGAGCAGCAGTACATGCAAGCAATGCCAGCAGCACTTCTGAGGATTCTCTCTGATCTTTGGCTTTATATTGGAGTTGGGAGAAGGTCAGATTTAGATTACAGACCAATATGGAGACAACTGGTCTGCTTAGTCACATCACAATAGACGATATCTGATCTCCTGCAGTGTCTGTCTGTCTAAAGGCCATTATGACCTTAGAAAGGGGAAAGAGTCATTTTTCCTTCACAACTCTCATGACCTCAGAGATTTTCTTACAAAGCTACAATATTAAATTTAATACATCACACATCACTCTGAAATATCCAACAACATGCTCTATAAATGAATCCAGCTTTACAGGGATACGCTGATGTCTCTGCAGTTCATTACAACATTTTCACATGAGAAAGTTTTCACAGTTTAAATGTGCAGATTTTCACATGTATGTTGCATAAAATCAGCTGTAAATCTGCCCTACCATTAATTTATCAACACAGCAACAGGATAAATAAGATATTTGTTCAGTTTTCTGAACAATTGACTCTGCTCTACTCCAAAACAATAAATGTCTCACATGACAGTTTGATATTTATTAGTTGGCTCTAACATGTCAACCTAAAACATGAACCTTCAAAGTAAAACAAATGAAAGATATCCTGTAAATACAGTTTACAGTTCATCCTTCTCTTCCTTCTCTTCCTGGAAGATGGTGTTGTCATTCTTCTTGACCCATCTGAGTTTGAACCCTGCTGTGATCCCTTTCTCTTTCAGCTTCTTCTCCAGCTGAAAAACAAGTTCATGAGCAGAAAGAAAAGATTTTGATTCTTCTTCTTGTTCTTACAGATTTATGTCCTCTTAAATTTAAATGTTAACATGAAACTATCTCATCTCACACTGACCAGTTTCAGGATGGCCTCCGTCACAGCGGGGTCATTCAGGTCCATTGTGGATTTCAGAACCCTCAGCTTGATCCGAAGCTGCTGCTTTTTCTCTGTGGACAAAATGGAAATACAGATTCATGAAGAATAGACTTGAGTGTCAGTGCAACACAGTCAGTGTGAGTTTGTTTGAAGACAACTCACCGTAGTGGCACATGAAAGGAAGTTTTTGGTCACAATGGTCTTCCACCCACTTTCCAGCATCAGTAGCACCGATCAAACTGGTAGCACAGTCTCCAGTTTTATATGATGGGTGTCCAGTCAGCCAGTTTTTGAATTCATGCTCTGTGCCATCTGACCAAGAGTACCAGGTTCTTCTGGACAGCCCAGCGGAAGCATACGTATTTCCTGGTACAGCCTGCTGGACCAGTTTCCTCTCTTCTTCATTCCTGATGGAGGCCAGGTCTGTGTGGAACTTCCTGCAGTAGCTCTGAGCTTCCTCCCACGTCATCTTCCAGGACTTAAAGACATATCTTGGAGGAGAAGAAGCTGGCAAGAATTTTGAAAGTTCAATCAGATTAATTTGGACACAAAAGCTGTCACGAATCTAGGTAGTGTACCCAGGCAGAGACAACGCGACCAAAGGCAGGAGCAGGCTGAAGGGTGATTCTCATTAAGTCAACCTAAGCTATGTCTTCAAAGATTTTAGGGACATACTTGACCTGTAACCTGAAATATTTAATTTTTATTGAAAGATCATTACATCTGTTACGTGGCATTGTCCATAGTTTGTTGCCAAAATTGTATTTTTTTTGTTTTTTAACTGATTTTGGAGCTTTATATTCATTACCGTAATGCGTCCAGTGAAAAATTTAATGGTTTCACCTCAATGTAGCATCATGAATATTCAAGCAATTTTACAGAAAATTATATAAATCTGTTTAAAACGATATTATTTAGCAGATTATGATAAGCTATAATGGTTACCTAAGTTGTTTAAAAAAATATTTGAGGAAAAAGGAGTGTCCTAACACGCAGCTTTCATTACCGTTGCACCTTGTTCATGGCCCTGTCATAATCACAGCGTTATTTTAAATAAAGTTATTCTTACCCATAATGCTTCACAAAGAACACAAGAGGAAAGATGGCTACAAAGTAAGATTGTTTGGCATTGTTTGATGTTGGTAATCGTTAAGTTTATCGTTACATCTGTCTCCTTCCACACCATAAGTGATCATTACCGTAATGTGTAACATTTCATGTTCTTAAAAAGTTTTCAATTAGATAGTTTACTGTAAAGAAAGTAGTAGAGAGCTGACACTGCTGGTTAAATTTTTTTTGCTGAGGCATTATAGCATACTGCCATTTTAAGCTAGTTTAGGTAAATGTCATTCATTACCGTAACGCGTAGCTTTCATTACCGTGTAATGTGGAGGCCTGTTGCGGTAATGAAAGATAAGATTACGGTAATGAACAGTTTCTTTAAAAAAAATAAGAAAACATTTAGAATACATAAACTATTCATAAATTTTGTTATTACACAATGATTAAAGTGTTTATTATTGTCCATATTGTTTTACTGACTTAAGCCAACCTAAATTCCTCAAGAACAAAAGAAAGTGAAATAAGAGGGCTGCATCAAGAGCTAGGGTGGAGAAACAGACAAAATTTATATAGTATAGAAAAAAAGAAAGAAAGGTAGGCCTAAATAAGGGAAAGAACAGCAGAACACACATTTGTGAATCTGTGTGTGTGACTGCAAAGCTGCCTTCACGTGATCAGCAGTAAAAACACTTTGTTGATCTCTACCTAGTGGTGAGCGAAGCGCCAACTGCTGATCAAGTGAAAACAGCTTAAGAACAGTCCCACACATACCATTGCACTTTTTAACGGATACTTCTCATTTAACAGATATCAAAAATGCAAGGAAAAAGGGTTGCTGAAGGCAGCAGCAGACCTGACACCCAGACAGCTGCAGAAGCAAAGAAAAAAATGGAGAGAAAATTCGAACAGATACAACAAACATAATAAACAAAATCCCTCCTTCAGCTAGGCTTGCGCTAGCCGATCGCTACGCCATTGGCGCATCGTTTTGCTGGATGGCGCAGTCATTCTGAACCGTGTGAGCCACAGTGGCACTATATTTTTCTTGTAAAAAACAACAAAAAAGGGTTCGACTTACTTTTTCATGAAAACGCCCGAGCGATAATATAAGAAAAACAAACATTTTCTCTCGGCAGGCGTCGGAAATAGTTGGAGCCACCAGAATCTTGATCACGCTCCCGGGTCATGACCCGCTCTCGGCCAATCACAGAAAAGCATGCTATTTTTACTGCGTGAAATCTCTGAACGGTGTGCCACAAGGCGAGTCATTTGCAATCAGGAAAAGCAAGAAAGAGCAGGTTTTTGTTGAGTTTATGCTACAGTTGTGAGATATGGTACATACAGGCATGTTATTTGGTCGCGGATACGCGAAATTCGCGTATCGAGGTATCAATTTTGAGACCCAACGTGAATCGCCCAAATTCAATGAGCAAAAAAATATGGGGTGTAAGGGGTATCGGGTTGGATCACACGTAGTTGTCAACAGTGCGCTGGCTTGCAATGTTTCCTTTGGCGTACATCGTGTTCACATACGATGAGACAAAATACAGCGACAGAGGATGCCAAGCGCTGATAGACCACATGAAAACGAAAAATCATGCCAGGAAATTGTACAAAAAGCGCTCTAACCACCAAATGCCCAGCAATTTTTTCACCCGGCGGAGGGAAGAGATGCAACAACAGGACCAAACATATGGGATCAGTAGTGTGTACTTGCAACAACCCAGTGGCATTGTCTCACAAGTTCCTAGTGCCTAGAAGGTCCCATACAGACATTTTTTTAAGCCTTCATGTTTAAAGAATTCTAGGTGTCAGAGTTCACCAGAATGCACCATTTCAGCCTTTAAATTTCAAAAGTTTCTTGCAAACCCTCCCCCGGCTCGGTCACTCCGCTCCCTCGCTTCCAAGGATTCACTTATTTGGTAATTTCCCAATGGCATGCCTGTACATAGTGAGGGTTGAAGAATTGGACATAGGAGGAAAAGAAGGTAAATTGGACATGAAATTTATATTTTTATGGGTCAAAAAGTTTTGATCATGAACATGTTTCAGACAGGTTTTTAAATGGCCAAATGCATATATACATGGGAATGTGTCTTCACCCCTGACTGCCTGTTTTTACAAAAACAACATTAAATTTGGATCTGAAAGTTTAGCAAAATGATATAGACTCACACGTTGTGATGATATTTATATTCAGGACTTAGACTTAAACATTTCACGTTCGGGGGGGGGAGGGGGGGAGGTGTAAAAACGATGAAAATAACAACATGCATACATACATGTAGAAATAAAATAGTTTAAATAGAACTGTTTATTGTTTACGGTTTAATTAAAGTAGTTAAGTTTGAAGTGTTCATTTCCGAAACATTGTTATTCATTACCGTTACATTTTTTTCATTACCGTAATGTACATTTTTTGATGAGTTTTTACAGTTACATTATTTAATTATTCATATCTTCTAATCTTTTGATTAAATGTGAAAGAGCCTTTTCACTATTGTGTTATTGTTTTTTCAGTGCAATGTTTATATCCAAAAACACAATGAAAATCGATGTAAAAAATTGTTTCCATGTTACCGAGATGAAATAAATGTTTGTACAAAAATAATATGATTTGATAGTAATAGATATTTTTTGTGGTACCCACTACCCTTGATCACAAGAAAGTCTTTGTTGTCAAAAAAAAGGCAAAAAAAAGTTTTGTTCTTTCATATTTCGTAATTAAAAACATGCTACGGTAATGAATTTATTTCCTCAAAGTCTCAAGAAAAACATCTGAAAATACCTAAAAAATGTGAATATACTTTCTAATTTCAAACTGAATAATGACATGAGATCCTATTTTATAAAAAGAGGTGGAAAAATTGTGAAATTAATGTTTTTTCAATTTCGCTAAAAGTTGTACCATGTTCGTGAGAATCACCCTGAAGCAGGTTTTATTTAGGAAAGGTGGGGGGATAGTCGGGAAGTTGGCAGCCGGGAGAGGGTCCAGGAGGGTGTGGGGAAGAGGAGTCCGGGGACGAAGCGGCGAAGCTGGGGATCCAAGGTCGGAGGAGCTCACAGGACGGCCTGAGTACAACGGTCTGGGGCGACCGGGCGTCTGGTGGCGGCAGGAGGACTGGAGCCTTGGCCGCCGAAGGGGAGGGGAAGAAAGGCACAGAAGATCCGGGAGCGAGGAGGCAGCGGGGGAATCCGGGGATGCAGGACGGGAGCCGAGGAGGGAATCCGAGGAGGGACATGATGCAGGAAGGGAGCCGAGGAGGGAATCCGAGGAGGGACACGATGCAGGTCGGGAGCCGAGGAGGGAATTCGAGAAGGGTCCGAGGGAGGCAGGCAGGTGGGGAGGGGACCCGGTCAGCTGGGTCCCTATAGGCAAGAAAGAGCGAGGTGTAATCAGGAGATGAGCCACACCTGCCCGGATTCTGGGGAGAGACGCTAATCACCAAGTGGAGGCAGCCGTGAGGCCGCGCTCCACCTGGTGCAGCGGTGGAGAGAGAGAAGAGGGAGAGAGAGAGGGAAAGAGATCGGGAAAAGGGATTTAGATGTCTGGAAGGACAGGGGCAGGAGGAGGCCCTGACAGTACCCCCCTCTCAACGGGCGCCTCCCGGCACCCCACGGCATCGGTCTGGGTGAAAACCAACGGAGCGTCACAGGAACCGAAAGGGATCAGGCCGGGGAAACTGCTCCGGGAGGTGGTCCAAGGGCCGGGCAGACCGAGGTCAAACAAGCTGAGGGCGTTGCTCCGCGACAGCTGGTCAGACCGAGACAGGCTGGGGCGGAAGAGTTGTTCCGGAGGACAGCTCGGGGGCAGGAGGGATTGTGACTGGGTTGGCCGGAGAGACCGTTCCGTAGGGCGACTTGTGGATTGGGTCGGCAGGAGGAATGACCTGGAGGCGGGACAAGCCGAGACAGGACGGGCCAGAGGAATCGTTCCAGAGGCTGGTCCGGGAGCTCGAGGGACAGTAGTCCTTCTGGCCGGAGGCCCGCTCCGTAGGGCGGCTCCTGGACTGGGCCGGCAGGGGGAACCGCTGCGGAGGGCGACCCGATGGCTGGACAGGCCGGGACTGGACAAACGGCAGGAACCATCCCGGAGGATGACTCGGGGTCCGAACGGACCGGAGTCGGACGGGCCAGTGGGGCAGCTCTAACGGATGGCTTGGAGACAGTTCTGGTGAGGGGCCCCTCTCCAAAAGGTTATCCAGGAGCTGGACCGGTCGGAGAGGCCGTTCCAGAGGGCGGCCCAGGGACAGGGCAGGCAGAAGAAGCCGCTTCGGACAATGGCCCAAAGGCTGGACTGGCCAGACGGCGCGCTCCGGGGGACGGCCCGGGGGCTGGTCAAGCAGGGTCGAGCCTTCCGAAGCGCAATTCGGGGCCTGGTGGATGCTCCGCTGGGGAAGCTCCGAGGGCCGGACTGGGACCTGGCGGTGACGGAACCCCTCCGGGGCCCTCACCGGTGGTTGAACTGAGGACCAGCGGTGGGGAGGTTCCTCCGGGGGCCGTGCCGGGGGCTGGACTGGGACCGGCAGCAACGGGACTCCTCCGGAGGCCTGACCGGTGGCCAGACAAGGGACCGGCGATGGAGGGATCCCTTCAGGGACTGGGCCGGTGGCCGGACTGGGGACCAGCAGCGACAGGGACCCCTCGGGGCCATCCCTGGAGCTGGGGGCTCTTCCGGGGGCTGAACTGAAGCTGGTGGGTCACCAGGATGGAGCAGGAGTCGGGGGACCTTCCAGGGGCAGAGCTCGAGCTGGTTGGTTCCCCGGGAGCAGAGCTGGAGTTGGCGGATCCTCTGGGGGTAGAGCTGGAGCCGGTGGATTCTCTGGGGGCAGAGCTGGAGCCGGGGGATCCTCCGATGGCAGAGCTGGAGCGGGTGGACCAGGGCCCGAGAGAGGGACTAAGACGGTCACAACAGCAGAGAAACCCATTGGGGTGGTCACTGCCAAGGCGTCCCCAGATGTAGGTGCTCGGACCAGCCTTCTCGATACCCGGTGAAACGTGCTGGTCCTACCCCAGCCTCAAGGGGAGGCGTCACACCACCACAAGACTGTCGAGGGGGGGCTAGGAATCCCCGAGGGTGCCCAGAAGGCGCTCCATCTCTTCTGAAACTTGGGGGAGGCACTGCGCCTCAACAAGGACTGGAGGGAGGCGTCTCGCCTCCTCAGGAACTTGAAGGAGGCCCTACGCCATAACAGGGATTTGGGGGCGGCATCTCTGAAGAGCTCCTGCCCCCTTCCAGAGCATCTGGGGAGGTCCAATACCATTCAGATGTGGCAGAGAACACCGGGACGAGGCGTCGACCCCCATAAGGATTGAAGGCTGAGCGTCGGCCTCCACAAGGACTAGGGATGGAGCGTCGGTCCCCACGAGGACTGGAGGCGGGGCATCAACTTCCGCAGGGACTGGAGAGTTACGACACCTTCGGGTGGAGCGACGTCGGCGGCCAGGTCGTCTGGCGGACAGCTTCTCAACCTGCAGGGAAGCAGGGTCGGATTGGCGGCCAGGGGAGTTGCTGGTTGAGGGGGCCTCGAGCTCCTCTGGAGTCGGGGGTGTGGAGAACTCCGATCCCTCCAGGAGCGCTGCGGCCGTATTTAGAGCCTCAAGGCCTGCGGTAGCAGTTTGGAGCACGCCAGGATCCCTTGTGGTGGCCAGGGACTCTCCATAGGTGGCGTAAGCCGCATGGAGCACCTCCACACAGGCGGTAGCAACCCGGAGCGCCTCTAGAGCGGAGGAGGCCGCCTCGATGTCCTTCAGACGAGGTAGGACCGCCACAATCTTCCCAACGGCGGCAGAAGTCGCACTCAGAAACACGGAGACAGAAGGAATAACTCGTAGATCCTCAGAAGCGAGAGTGGCGGAGACCTCGTCCTGGTTGACAGGCTATGGGGCTGATACAGGAGGACCCTGGAAAGGGACACGGTTGGAGCCACCCCCTGGAAACCTCGCCGAACTCAAGGGGGAATGGAGGGGCCGCTCTTCAGAAGGACTACGGGACTGCCCAACCGGCCAGACATCGGGGTCGGCAACCACACCGGGTTCAGCCCTTGGGACCCCGTCTAGCCGTGGTGCGCTCGGCTCCCTGGACATAAAATAACCGGTGGGTGGCTGGGATCCTCCCCTGGATCAGCGTCCCCGAGGTGCGGTCCTGAAGTCCCATCGGATATCCCCATGGGGTGCCCTCGATTGGTCCAGGGGTGGAGAAGGGCCAACGGACCTCGGCCGTGGGCTCTCTGGGTTCATTATTTTTGCAAGATTGTACTGTCATGAATCTAGGTAGTGTACCCAGGCAGAGACCACACGACCAAAGGCAGAAGCAGGCAAAAGCAGGTTGTATTTAGGAAGGGTGGGGGGATAGTGGGGAAGTGGGGAGCCGGGAGAGGGTCCAGGAGGGTGTGGAGAAGAGTAGTCCGGGGACGGAGCGGCGGAGCCGGGGATCTGAGGTCGGAGGAGCTCACGGGAGGGCCTGAGTGCAGCGGTCTGGGGCGACCGGGTGTCTGGTGACGGCAGGAGGAGTGGAGCCTTGGCCGCCGAGGGGAGGGGAAGAAAGGCACGGAAGATCCGGGAGTGAGGAGGCAGCGGGGGAATCGGGGGATGCAGGAGGGGAGCCAAGGTGGGAGTCCGGCATGGGACATGATGCAGGATGGGAGCCAAGGAGGGAATCCGAGGAGGGACAGGATGCAGGAAGGGAGCCGTGGAGGGAATCCGAGGAGGGACACGATGCAGGTAGGGAGCCGAGGACGGAATCCGGGAAGGGACACGATGCAGGAAGGAAGCCGAGGAGGGAATCTGACAAGGGTCCAAGGGAGGCAGGCAGGTCAGGAGGGGACCCGGTCAGCTGGGTCACTCTAGGCGAAAAAGAGAATAACAGACAGTAGAATAAGTCACCTTTAAAGGGAACTATGAAAGGCGAGAGGGAAACTGACTGCGTAGCAGGATCTAAGATCTTGCGGAGTGTGGGTGCAGGAACCGGTCTTTTATGGAGCGAGGTGTAATCAGGAGATGAGCCACAGCTGCCCGGATTCTGGGGAGAGACGCTAATCACCAAGTGGAGGCAGCTGTGAGGCCGCGCTCCACCTGGTGTAGCGGTGGAGAGAGAGAAGAGGGAGAGAGAGGGAGCGAGAGAGGGAGAGAGAGAGGGACAAAAGCAATTTATTCTTACAGGCATTTTTAAAAGTCCAGTATACATGAAATCAAATTAAGAAAAGAGTCAGATCTTCACATGTGAGTTGCATCTTTACAAGACAAATGAAACAATCAAAGCTGCCATTCATCTTCTGTTTTGGGGCCGAAACACACACTTGAAGTAATAATTATACCACAGTCTGGAAAATGCACTACATGTTATTGGATCACAGAAACCACAAGAAGTAATTCTACAATTCTACAATTTCATTTAGCAGATGCTTTTGTCCAAAGCGACGTACAACACAAGCAAGAATTCAGACATAAGGAAAAACCTTTAGTAAATGCAAAAAGTGCTTCAAGTGCGATTGATCAAAGGTGTTGCCATCAAGTTGCAGAAGTGCCAACCGCCCCCTCCCCTTTTTTTTTTTTTTCAACTTTGTCAGTGCTAAATAAGTGCTGGATTTTGGACCACCTGACTTATTCTACCCCTAAGGTGGAGTCAGATTAAGTGCCTAGGTGTTCTCTGAACAACTGAGTCTTCAATTGTCTCTTAAAAGTAGAAAGGGACTCAGCAGAATGCACAGAGTTTGGTAGATTGTTCCACCATTTGGAAACAACAGAGGAGAAGAGTCTGGTTAGAGATTTTGATCCATGCTGGGCTGGAAGCACCAGACGTCTCTCACATGCAGAGCGAAGTGGGCGTGAAGGGGAGTAGACCTGGATCAGGGAATCCAGGTAGCCTGGGGCCGTTCTTGTAAATGTTTTGTAAGCCAGGAGGAGAGTTTAAAATTTGATTCTGGCTGCAACCGGAAGCCAGAGAAGGGAGATGAACAGGGGAGTGACATGAGCTCTTTTGGGGTGGTTGAAGACCAGACGTGCTGCTGCATTCTGGATCATCTGTAGAAGTTTGACTGTACATGCAGGGAGACCTGCCAGAACAGAGTTACAGTAGTCGATGCGTGATATCACAAGAGTCTGAACCAGAAGTTGTGTGGCCTGTTGGGTCAGGAGAGGTCTGATCTTCCTGATGTTGTAGAGGGCATAACGACAAAATCGGGAAATTGAGGCCACGTGAACCTTAAAGGTCAGCTGGTCATCAATCATGACACCCAGGTTTCTGGCTGAGTTTGTGGGCACAAGTAGGCTCGAGTGAAGTTGGACACTGATCTGAGGCTAAACAGATGGACAAGCTGGAAAGACCATGATTTCAGTCTGAGACAGATTTAGCTGAAGGTGCCGTTCCTTCATCCATGTGGAGATATCAGCCAGACATGCTGATATCCGAGCTGAAACTGTTGTGTCGTCAGGTGGAAAAGAGAGGAAAAGCTGAGTGTCATCAGCATAATGTTAGAATGGATTCTTTGTTACTGTTAATGAGGAAAAACATGGATGCAAAGAAGACTCAGAGTCAAAATATTCAATTAAGAATATTTAGTAAAAAACGCATTGGATAGTACAGAAATGCATGCATGCAGACTCCCTGTTGTTCTAGCTGACAGCAGATTGACTAGACTAAGACAATATTCCTCTGCATGCAGCTGTTTGCAACAGAGAGTGAATTCTAAACTATTACATGAGTTTTAACTAAAAAGGTGTTGTCTTCTGATTGGTTCACACTGAGGAAGCCCTTCCGGATGTCTTCAGTCTTCGTCCAATCCCAGCCGTCTTCGCCCTGCAGAGAGTCCCTCTGTATGTGTGTGTATTGTGACAGCTCCCTGTGACCTTTGCACAGATCTTTAAGAGCTCTCTTCTCTGTGATCAGAAGTCTCTCTTCCAAATGTGCTGAATTAAGCATTTCATTGATTTCGTTTTATGTATCCAATTTATATTTTAATAATAATATCAATAATTTAATTACACATATACGGCAGATTAGGATGATTCTATCCCTTAATCTGATTTAATTTAGGATCCTCATTCGATAATATAAGATTCTTCTGCTTATCCCCATTTTATTGTTAATTTAAGACATTAGTGATTTCATTTCCTTTTAAGTGTTTTTCTCATGAACATTATATTTTAATCTTAATTCCTCAATATTGTTTATGGTATAATACTTTAACTTTTATTCTTGTTTGAGCAACTGGCCTTTGTTAGAACCTTTCTGCCCTTTCTCTGTCCTCTGTGCGTACGTGACAAACTCAGCACCTCTCTGAAACCACAGACCCCCTTCTCTCAAGGTGTTCCATTTGGTTTAACGGATGTTCTACCTTTTTCTCTTAAACCTGTCAGCCTGTGACATATTTTTGTCTCAACTTGTCAGTTTGAGGCGAGGAGGTAACTTGCCCCCAGCCTTCTTCTTAAAGGTCAGATGAAACCGCAGGCCTTTTGCTAAATAGAGCGTGAAGAATGTACCTTAAGTCAACATTTTCCTTTCGGTTAGAAGTTAAAGCTTAAACATGCATTCATTAGCACTCTAATATATTTGATTATGGGGTTAATACAAGTTGCAAGCACACTGATATATAACTGATTACATGATGTAATTAAATGATGATTTATGATTAATTGGATTATAACTAAAGATAGAATTAAAACATGATTGTTTGATAGATAGGTTGAAATGAATATTCCCCACAATAACAGTGGAAGGAGAAGCCATGGGAGCGGATCACTGCACCAAGTGAGGTGGTGTACAGAGAAAAGCGTAAGGGACTAAGCACTGACCCCTGAGGGACCCCTGTAATGTTTTACTCACCGTCTGAATTGTCATAGCAGAGAAAGTAGCGTCGGCGGAAGCAATACTCATCATACAATAGACCTTCCTTTACAAGACAGCATAGCTTCCATTGAAATCTGGGACGATCTGGTTGACCCTTGGACCACTTGAGAAAGAGCTCATTGTTGGTTCCGTAGTAGCCATCATCTGTCATCGACCACGCCCAGCTGCTAGAATTGTCATACAGGCCAATCCATACTTTTCCACTGTAGCCACTGCCAGCAGCTGCAATCAGTTGAGCCACGTCTTCCATGTTGTCCACAGTAGCCAGGTCAGTGAACTTTTCTCTGCAGTACTGTTGGGCTTCACTCCAGGTCTTTGGTTCATCAATGAATTTGTAAAGATGATGGCCTGAACAGAGCCCTGAAAAAGACACATTTATCATCCTGAACAATGTGACATAATTTGTAGCAGTGACTGTTTCTCTGTGCTGCAGTTAAATCATTCACATTAAGGTTTAAAGTTTGTTGTTTTGTGTAAAATAAGCACTTTAACCTTTGAGATTGGGTTAAAATGACTTCTTTGTTGAGGTCAGGACTGTTATGGTCCTGATGTCAACAAGTCAAATGATCACATGAATGTGACATAAAAACAATAATAAGACAGATGTGGATCAAACACACCCACAGGTTGGACACCAATGACTGCTGTGGACTGAAAATGGTCGTAAATGAAGCAAACGTGTCATATTTACATCATCCACATGTCTGAGGTTTGCTCTCATTAAACCATTTTGTTCTGCTGAAATGTTTGATTGCTACAAACATGCATTCATTCACATTTTCTTTTAAGAGTCTTCATAAAATTGTCTCTATCTTTAGATGTATCACATGGTTAAAGTTCCTGACATAATTGGGTTGGTAGGAGACAGATTCTTCATGCAACATGTTGGAAATCCAACATTTGCTTTGAAAATTAGTGGAAAGCATGATGTCAAGAACAGACACAAAAAAATCAGATGCTTTCCAAATGGGAATTTGTTTTGTTACAATGTGCACAATGTACAGTTTTGCTGTATGTATCAAAAATACAATTATTTTACAGACATTTGCAGTTATTTTCACAGTTTTTGCAGCTGAAACATGAAAACTAAAATATTCCAGCATTTTTAAACATATCTTTGTGTATAGCAGAACAACTTCTACCATGAATCATGCAGACTGACCTGATAAAAGGACGATGCACAGCAAGGCCCCGTTAACACCTGAGGATAAAACACATTCATCAGAACCTGTCAGCACATGCCAGCATTCTGAAGTTACACAAGATGTTGTTTGTTTCTTAACTTATCAGAAAAATACTGTCTGGGTCTGATCTGTTGTCCTATTGTATGCACTGAAGAGAGTAAAATCCATTTTCTTCTGCTTTTCTTATGTTCTTAAACATATTTCTTACCTGGTCTGCAGGCTGGTGACATCTCCAAACTCTCCACTTCTTCTCTCTTTATCAAATCTCAGAATTTTAACGATTGTCCAGATTACAGCAGCAGTAATGTCTTCATGTTCCCCCTTTCCTCTCTCTTCTCCTTGTCTTGGACTTGCTTCTTGCTCTTAAAACAAATTTTCCTCCCTTGATTTGCAAAACAATGAGTATCTCATCTGCTGACAGCAGTAATGAGATCCCTCTGCCCCATGTCATGACATTTAGATATTTGTTAAAGAAATAACTTCTTATTTACGGATGATGCATCAAAGGATGATAAAATAATTTGTCCCTGTTGATGTGTAAAAGTCTTCCCATTCATCCCACAGAGGACCAAGACATGATTTATGTTTTGTGTCTCCAACTGCATCTTCCTGAAGTTTGACATGATATTATTCAGATCCAGGTTCAGAAAACTTTATTTGGCCCAAGAGAGGCACTTAAAAAGACACACAGAGCAGGCAATGCAACAATGATGTAATAAAGAAATAATGATGAATATATAGACAAATTTAGAGCAAGTAATATAAGAATAAAATAAAATAAAAATAGAAAGAAAAGACAAAATCTCATGTCTCTTAATGTCATTTTTTACATTTTTTATGGTGATTTGCATGTAATTTTGTTATTATTATTATTATTTTTTACATGTTGAGAATATTTAGCAGTTATATGTGGTACTTTGAATTTAATTCTCATCATTTGTGTCAGATTTTGGTCATTTTGCATCCTCTTGTTGGCATTTTGTCTCTTCATGGTTGTTTTTTTTCCATTCCATCTGACTGGTTGTTGTCTGTCTCATTCTGGGATGTATATTATCATGGGCCTATGCCCAGTAGATCTGTTCAATAATGTGTTCATGTACTTTAGTGTACAGGATGTAGAGGAAAGGAGTGAGAACACACCCTGTAGTCTGTCTTTTAAATAGGTGGTGATATTGAGATGTTGGAGCTTTTTAATCACCAACAGATGATGGTATTGAATACTGAACTGAAGTCAATGAGATGGATTCTCACAGATTTACCAGCTGATTGTAGGGAGGGCTTGGAGGTCGACCACAGTAACTAGTGGTGGTAATGAACGTGTCATGCATTATGTCGTCTTTCTTCAGAGGACAAATTTAAATTGTCAACCATCCACGGTTATGGAAAATGTTACATAGCAGAAAGTGGTCCAAGTGAAGGGAACTGTGATAGTTGTTCAACAAAAAGGCCATTTAAGGTCACTAGTTGTGGTTCTGTGCTTTGTTGAGCAATGCAAACCAGATGTAAATCCACCTGTCCTCACCTGATGCAAGTCGTTCACTAACATAAGGTGATAGGTGGTTTCCTGTTGGGATACTTGAATAGGCAAGAAAATAAAAACAAAATGAGTCTAAAGACCAATATTTTAGATGGATTTTCCAAAAGCCTCTTCAGTCAATGACACGACACTGTACAATGACATGTTATTTTCTGAACCAGTGGTTTCCACAATTTTTAGCCCTGAACCTCAACATAACAGATGTTTGTGATTCTCAGCATCTCTAGAGGTGAAGATGCAAACATTGTGCACATGTGCAGTACTAGGCCAATACAAATACCCCAAACATAATGACAAAACAAGAGAACCAGCCTCAACGACTTAATATTATCTTGTAGTAATTTAATATATTCTAGTAGCACCATACATCATTTAAAGTAACCTCCATGTGTAAACTGTAGTACTGAGTAAACATACAGAACGTAGCAGCAACAGATTGATATGTCAGGTCTGTGTTTGTGCAACAAGCAGCATTTACCTACTAATTTGCTTATCTGTGGTCAGGTTATGATGACAACAGGTGAAGTAGGTCATTGTGGACATTCCTCCTTAAATCAATGTCCCTGAACAGTTTGCACTTCTGCTTCCACTCTTTCCTCTGTATTACCAACAATAATACTGATAACGTTGAACAATTATATTGTATAGCTAATTGTAGGTGAAGGACAGCGATAAGTTGACAGTAATAAATCGCTGAAATGAGAGCTTGGATCATGGACAGTTGGAAATAGTGACTTCATTCCTCACTGAGTCTTTCAATACCAAGTTGGCACCAGGTGTGGATGAGATCTGCTCCACAATGGCTGAAGGATCTGGACATTGTTGGACTATCTCGACTGACACGTTTCTACAATGTTGCATGGGCATCAGGTACAACGCCTGTGGAGTGGCTGACCGGGGTGGTGGTTCTCATTTTTGAAAAAGGGGGCCGGAGAGTGTGAGCCAAATACCGAGGTATCACACTTTTAATCAGCCTCCCTGGGAAAATTTACTCTCAGGTGTTGGAAGGGAGGCTCCGACCGATTGTCGAACCTCAGATTCAGGAGGAGCAATGTGGATTCTGTCTCAGTCATGCAACAGTGGACCAGCTCTTTATTCCTGTGGAGCTAATGAGGGGGTCATGGGAGTTCAACCTGCCAGCCTACATGTGCTTTGTGGATCTGAAGAAGGCCTACGACCGTGGCCCCTGAGGGGCTTTGTGGGGGGTGGGTCATTCCTACTATTCGGTGCCATTTGAGTCCCCATGACAGAGCATTGCATATTTTTGGTAAAAATGTCCTAATACTAATTTTCAAAAGCCTGGCTTATATGGTTAACAGTTCTCTACCATAATATACAATGATATGTATGCAGGAATATTTCAATTTTAAACAATTACCCTTATTTTTGGATAAGTAGGCCAAATTCCCATGTCCCAAATCATGTTTGCTCAATTAAAAATACATATAAAAGTAATAGTAATAAAATAAACCCAAAACTTTTCACTATTGTTGCACAGCTTTGTTTATAATCTACCTCCCCAAATGTTATTTTTTGTTATTTATACATTTTTACTGCTTAAAATATTCAACATATGTTGTGTCCCTGAGTCAACTGTCCACCCTGTTACTTTGATACAAAGATCTCTGCACACGCCCCCCCAATACATCATCTAGTCACTTGACACAGGAAGTGGCTTACACTTCTGGAGGGAAAATCAAATTAATGGAAGCAAAGTAAGTACCTCTCTTTAAACAACCTTTTTTTTAAGTGTTTTAGAATGCTTGACTGACGTGTTAAAGCATAACATGTCCACCCTGTTACCCTGTTTTATAGCAGGAAATTATAGTTTTTGGTAATTTCAAAAATATGGTTAATAAATATGTTAAAAATCTTCCTTGGTTGTCATTAAGTGCTATCTTGTTTTTCATCACATTAGCAGTAAGGGACAGCTTTAGCATTAAATGTCCCCCCTGTTACCGTTTTGTAGAGTAACAGGGTGGACACACAGTAACAGGGTGGACACAGAGTAACAGGGTGGACACACAGTAACAGGGTGGACACACAGTAACAGGGTGGACACACAGTAACAGGGCGGACACACAGTAACAGGGTGGACACACAGTAACAGGGCGGACACACAGTAACAGGGCGGACACACAGTAACAGGGCGGACACACAGTAACAGGGCGGACACACAGTAACAGGGCGGACACACAGTAACAGGGGGGACACACAGTAACAGGGCGGACACACAGTAACAGGGGGGACACACAGTAACAGGGCGGACACACAGTAACAGGGTGGACATAACAGAGGTGGATAAACATCTTTCTTCAGCATATGTTGTCTTCTATTATTATTTTTGGTTATAAATTGATTATTTTATTTTTAGTTATTGAATGAATTTCCTATTTTAAATTATTGAATGAATTTCTAATTGTTAATGAATTATATTGTTCAGTGAATTCGTATGTAAAGCTGATGCTAATGACGTTTTTGATGTTTTTCATATGACTAGTTAATGATATTTTTATTTACTTGTTGGAAGTATTTTTTTAAAATAATTTTAATGTTCATGTAAAGGTTAAATAAATTTACTTTTTTAAATAAAATTTTGTTCACAAATATTAGGTCCATTCTGTGACGTCTTGTCCACCCTGTTACTCGTCTGTCCACCCTGTTACCTTATTATTTTTTGATGAGAATTAGATAAAAAGTCTGAAATATTGAGCATGTCTTCGTGTTTACTTGCAGTTTCTAATTAGTATAATGAAATCACTAAAAAAAAAAGAAGGTAGATTCCATTGAAATTATCTTAAAATTGAAAAGAAATGTGTTCAAATTGTGTTGTGCCTTACAATAGAGCACATTTTTTGTACATATACTTCTTTGTTAATATTTCTCAAAACAGATATTTCAAGGGTAAATTAAGGGGCATTTTAGCTCTTACTAAATGTAATTATTATAGCTAGAGTGGTTTGGAAACATAGTGTAATAGATGTGAGAATGTCCCGTAACAGGGTGGACATTTGCCGTCTGTCACATGCAAAGACTTTGGTAAAAATATTAGATTATTGATATCCTGAGCTGGACCAATATAGTTTTCTTATAGTTTGATAAGTAATCCTTCAGATAAAAGACGAAAAAATTGGAAATTTTAACATTTTTTTAATAGATTAAACAAGGCCGAAATGGCACCGAATAGTAGGAATGACCCGGGTACTGTAGGAGTATGGGACACCGGGCTCGCTGATACAAACCATTCGGTCCCTGTACAAGCAAAGTGGGAATTGTGTTTGCATACTCGACACAAAGTCAGACATGTTTCCAGTGGGTGTTGGACTCCTCCAGGGCTTTCCCTTGTCTCTGATGCTGTTTGTGGTGTTCATGGACAGAATCTCAAGGCGCAGTTGGGGTAATGATAGTGTCTGGTTTGGGGGCCTCAGGATCGCATCTCTGCTATTTGCAGATGATGTGGTTCTGTTGGCTTCCTCAGACCATGACCTTCGGCAGCACTGGAGTGGTTTGCGGCCGAGTGTGAAGTGGCGGGGATGTGGATAAGCACTTCCAAGTCTGGTTCTCTGTCAGAAACCGGTGGATTGCTCCCTGATGCAACCAGTTTGCTAACATGTTGTTCCCTGTTGGGATATATGAAGAGACAAAACATAAAATAAAAATGAGTCTAAAGACAAACACTGTGGATGTACATTCCACAAGTGTCTTCATCAGTCACTGAGGCAACACTGGACAAGAAACATTTTGTTTTCTGTACCAGTGATTTTCACAATTTTTTAGCCCCGACCCTCAAAATAAAAGAGATTCATGACTCCCATCATCTCTGGAGGTGAAGCATGCAAACATTGTGCACACGTACACTAATAGGCTGATCCAAACACTCCACCCATATTAAAACAAGAGGTCAAAATAGTTTCAAGGGCCTGAATATTATGTTGTAGTAATTTAACAAAGGTTAATAGCAGCACACATCATTTAAAATAACTTTTATGTGCAAACTATAGTACAAAGAAAACATACAGAACGTAGCAGCAGCAGATTCACGTCTGTCTGTCTTTGTGCAACAACAAGCACCCAGCATTTACATACTAATTTGCTTATCTGCAGTGAGGTTGTGATGGCAACAGGTGAAGTAGGTCATTGTGGACATCCCTCCATAAATCAATGTCCCTGAACAGTTTGCATTTCTGCTGCCACTCCTCCTCCTCCCTCTGTTTTACCAATAATAATAATGATGATAATGTTGAACAACTGTCATCTATAGTTTATTGTAGGTGGAGGACAGTGTGATTACAGTAATAAGTCAACAGTAATACATCAGGGAAACGAGAGTTTTGATGATTGTCCCATGAAATCAGTGACTTCATTCCTCACTGAGCCTTTCAATGCTGAGTTGCACTGTCTGAAAGAACCACTCATGGCAGATATGGGTGTAAAAAAGAAGTCTAAATATCCAAGTGTCAATTATGCTTTACTTTGCTCAATTTCAGATAAATGTGAATCAAGGACATGAACATCATTGGGCTCGAGTTGACCGAGCACTTCATAAGTGTAGTCATCTAACCTCCAGCCCACCAGCATCTTGTCCACACCACCAATGGCGATTTTAGGGGGTGGCCTGGGGTGGCCGGGGCCACCCCTGAAATCTCATTGGCCACCCCTGCGGCCATCCCAGATCTGATAGGTAGTTGGTCACATGGGCGTAACGGACGCGGGGTACGCATGAGCCATGTCCCCCGCACTTTCCACATCTGTCCCCTCTGTCCCCCGCACTTTCCACATCTGTCCCCCGCACTTTTTTCAGCCGTTACAACAACTAAACCCGTTATTAGCATCCAGTAACGTGTTTTCCCGAGCCGTCTTTGAATGCACCATGAGCGCGTGCTAACGCAGGTGTTCCAGAGGAGACGTGCTGCTGTGCTGAGCAGTGCTGAACGTGCGTCTGGAGTAATGTTTAGCAAACCAGCCAGAGCCAGCAAGAAGCAAAACACTTTACACAGTTCTTTCCAAACAAACCGTGTAAGTTGTGTGACCTTGTTGGATGCAAACAATGTTAGACTTGTTAGCTAAATGATGACAAGGTAAAACGTGGCAATATATCAATATGTTAAGCTAGTTAACAATAATTCAAATGTGGCTGCCTCTGTTACATTACTGCTAATTAGTTTATTCTTGGAATAAACCCAGTCCTCTTTCATTTCTGGGCAGAAGATGTGCTCACAATTGCTCTCCATGTATTTAAGTCTTTTGGACCAAAAAGAGGAGAGTCAGGGAGGAGAAAAAAGAATAGGCTATCTATGGTATAAAAGTGGTTAAATTTACAACTATTTTTACTGCTTCTCTTTCTAATTCTATCTCAGAATTTTGATTTTCAGATTTTTTAATGATTATTTCCATAACAAAGAGCAGAGTCAGGCAGGAGATGGACCAGAGGCAGCGGCCAGCAGTAATGTTGACCATGCAGGGTCTGCAGAGGTGAAAAAAATATATAAGTGGCTGAGAAAAAAATATATATATATGGATTAAAGTGATTTTGAGGTAAATTCTACTGCAATTTTTACTCTTCCTAATGCTATTTCAGAATTTTTCTTACCACATTTTTTATTTTTATTGCCATAACAGAAAGAGCAGAGTCAGGGAGGAGATGGATCAGAGGCCAGCAGCAGGGACAAGGATGTAGGGTCTTTACAGGTAAGGAGAGATTATAACTTCCTGAGAATAAGATATCTATTGCAGGGAGAAACCAGGCAGTACTGATCATTTCATGTTCAGTGTTTGGCACCTTTGGCTACTCGTCCAGTAGATGTTCAAGGGACATTGTTGTCAACTCAACTAGAGTTTGGCCACTAAAACTTTAGATTTTATAGTTTAAAGTTTTATACTTTATAGTTTAAAGAACTAGCCTAGTTGGTCCTCTGGTATTGTACTGTGGCTGTTAGGGATTATGTGGTTCTTTAGCCACTAAGGACGGTGCAATTAAATGTAAGAGAATGATAAATCGCTCTGAAAAATTTGTCCCCCTCACTTCTGAGATGGTGGTTACGCCCATGGTTGGTCAAGTTCGTCAACACGAGAAACAAGAGAAATTCTGTCAATCAGTGATGACAGCCGATCAACTGATTTAGAGCCAGTTTTACATTTTGAACTATCACAATAATGGTTTTACCGAGCCTGTGACAGCTGATCTCTGTTCAGTGTACGTCTGGCCAATGACCATACAGGTGGAGAGTCGGGTGACCCACGCACATTGCGTCTTACGTTGCACCTGCTGCAGCTGCTGGACTGTGAGGATGGTGAAAGGAGCTTCACATGCTGGATAAGGAAACCGGTGAAATCTGTCGGAGGTATGGTAATGCAATGTTTGTTTATATCGTAGTTCCCTCTGAATGTGTAGAAAAACTTCATCTAGCACTAAGTATCAGCTAAAAGAGTAAGACGAACTACACTGCAGTGGCTGCACGAGCTAGATTAAGTTTAGCAGCCTCAAACCAAGTTAAGAATTGAACGTTAGTTTTCTTTTTTTTCCTGATATCGCCAGTGTCTCCCCGCAGAGGAAATTATAAACAGAAACGGACATGTGTTGTTAAACGTGCGTGCTATAATATCCTGCTTCCTTATTGATGCTTTTATTTTGCCGTGTCGGTGCCGCGATCAAGTAGACTACACCTAGCAGAAACCATAGACATATACGTAGACGCCTCGTTGACTGCGGCTGCCCACTCGAGCGATGTGCCTGGAGCGCCGCCATTTTGCTTCGGGGCCAGCCAAGGCAGCGGTGCATAGACATCTATGGAGAAGAGAGGTACTGCTGAATCTAAAAGTGGAATTATTCGCCGAATTTTGAACCGATTGCCAAACTGTTTGATTTTTAGAAACGTCACACGTGTAGCTACTATACAAGGTGCTCGGATATTTTTTTACAATGCTGGTTTTGCCACTCAACACTTAGATGCCGGACTTCTGTTCAGCCTATGGATGCTCTAATGAGCGCTGTAAGGAAACAAGAGCTCGTGGGATTACTTTTCACATGTAAGATGTATGTAAGGAATAAAATATTGTTCGCAGGTTGTCATAGCTAGAGAGAAATAAACGCAGAGAAGACGGATAGAACCCCATCAGCTCCGTGTCTGGCTTCTACTACCCATGATCTAACAGCTCTCTACATCATCCTGTGTATTACACAGCTGCTTACCGGTGAAATAACTAATCTGAGACAATTTTTTGTTTAAAATTCGATGTTATGAATCTAGCGTTCCTAGCAACTTACTGCAGTAATTGGTACAAGATGGCGCTTCAGTTAGTAAAGCAACAATACAGGTGACACAGTTGATGAGCTGATGACTGATCATGTTATTCTGCAGAATGAGTTGAGAGCAGTTGAATTTTGCTAATCTAACCAGATATAATTGAGGACTGTAATAATGGGAAATGGAATTTAAAAATAAACCAGAATAGACACCTTTATTCAACACTTATGAGACAGGAAATCATGGGAGAAAGAGGGGATGTCACATGCAGCAAAGTACTGGGATTTGAACTGTGGTCGGCTGCGTACATGGCATTAAACTCCGCTATGCCATAGCCACCCCACACTAGCTTTGTGTCCCATCAAGGCCACCCCGGTAAAAAAGTCCTGGATACGCCACTGGACAGGTCAAGGAAGGACATAGATTCAGTTTGTCTTGAAACAAAACTGTCACAGGTTTGTGGAGAACCCAGATGTAGAAACTAATGAGGTGGAGGAGATCAGAGACTTAGTGAAGAATGTGTTTACTTTTGAAAGTGAATTACAAGCTGTTTTGGACTGGAGACCTGTCCAGGTGTCCCCTGTCTTCATCTTAAGTGAACTAGAATAGACTCCAGCCCCCCTGGAACCCCACAGAGGAGAAGGCGATGGATAAATAATAAATGGAATTACAAGATACTAGATTTGGATCACTTTCTGCCATGCAACATTTTGCATAACTTCATCGTGTAATTGGATAACTATTTAAATTCACCTTGTGAAGAAAGACGACATAATGTGGAACAGAAGGTGAAATGTATTCAACCTTTGCAGAGATAGGAACAGGTGAGATGAGGTTCAGCCTCTCGGAAGTGGCCAGGATGCAGGATTGGTAACTGGGATCTCCATGATGCTGAAGAGCGGTGACGTCTGTGGTCAACAGGAGCCACGCATCCTCCTGGAAGGCTCGTCAGAAGAAGGCTCCTTGGAATCTCAGGGAGCAGGATCAGGCAGGCAACTGGTTGGTGTGGGGATTCTCCACTTCAAGGACAACAGGCAGCTGAATGAAATGAGGAATTATTGGGACTCTCCTCCAGGTCTGGGAGCAGGCCATCCTTTGTTGGGTTGGCGGGTTCCCCAGAAAGAAAACTCTCAGGCAGCATCAGAGATAGTATCTGGGGGTTGTGGTTGGATCTGAGAGGTTACTGGATGTGGTGTCTGTCAGAGAAACAGGATGGAGTGTTTCCACTCATTACAGGATTACAGGTGTTTGTTTTTCTTGTTCTTTATTGCCACCAAGTGGAGCAGTCAGAACACTGCAAGAAATAATTCCAGGTTCAGTTCAAATTCAACCTTCACATTTCATCCTGATACACTTGTGGAATTTACTCTTTAACTCACAGATGATGTCAGTTTAGTTCACCTTGTTAGACTTGCACGACAACATAGAGGGAAATTTAGGAAATTTAAAAAAAAGAATTTTTCACAGAATATGTTGATTGTCTTTTCATAAACCAAAGATGTCATGTGAAAAAATTCAAATCATTCAGTCTTCATTTAAACCAGATGGTTAACTGTGAAGTAAACTGCACTTTAATCGTCAGACATGATTTTTTTTTAATTTCTATTATTTATTACATCTGACTGTAAATATTTTCCTTCATGCCAGAGTTCATGTAGCAGCTCAGCTGGTTCAGAAGCAGGTTTAGAAAGAGTTGTGGGTTTAATGCATGACTGGATATTTAAATAAAGATTCAGATTAAACTGAAAAGTCACATTTACATTTTAAAGGATACAACTGGTGATAATTTTTGTTATTGTCAGAAAACTTTATTGAAAACCAAACCAGTATAATGAACAGAAATCGTTATGATGATTACAGTTGCAAACACAGTTTTAACACAAAGAACAGATACAAGTCAGCTACAGATCTGTAGATATTTAAAAACCACACAATGAAGAACATTCACTGGACTCTTGTTGCTGAAGTTCAGTGATGTGGAGGCAGATCCAGAGAGACACACTGGAGACTCAGATGACTTAGGTTGTGAGTAATGTTTACTGATATCAGGAGAAGTGACACCAACAGAGCAGCAGTACATGCAAGCAATGCCAGCAGCACTTCTGAGGATTCTCTCTGATCTTTGGCTTTATATTGGAGTTGGGAGAAGGTCAGATTTAGATTACAGACCAATATGGAGACAACTGGTCTGCTTAGTCACATCACAATAGACGATATCTGATCTCCTGCAGTGTCTGTCTGTCTAAAGGCCATTATGACCTTAGAAAGGGGAAAGAGTCATTTTTCCTTCACAACTCTCATGACCTCAGAGATTTTCTTACAAAGCTACAATATTAAATCCTAATACATCACACATCACTCTGAAATATCCAACAACATGCTCTATAAATGAATCCAGCTTTACAGGGATACGCTGATGTCTCTGCAGTTCATTACAACATTTTCACATGAGAAAGTTTTCACAGTTTAAATGTGTAGATTTCCACATGTATGTTGCATAAAATCACCTGTAAATCTGCCCTACCATTAATTTATCAACACAGCAACAGGATAAATAAGATATTTGTTCAGTTTTCTGAACAATTTACTCTGCTCTACTCCAAAACAATAAATGTCTCACATGACAGTTTGATATTTATTAGTTGGCTCTAACATGTCAACCTAAAACATGAACCTTCAAAGTAAAACAAATGAAAGATATCCTGTAAATACAGTTTACAGTTCATCCTTCTCTTCCTTCTCTTCCTCAAAGATGGTGTTGTCATTCTTCTTGACCCATCTAAGTTTGAACCCTGCTGTGATCCCTTTCTCTTTCAGCTTCTTCTCCAGCTGAAAAACAAGTTCATGAGCAGAAAGAAAAGATTTTGATTCTTCTTCTTGTTCTTACAGATTTATGTCCTCTTAAATTTAAATGTTAACATGAAACTATCTCATCTCACACTGACCAGTTTCAGGATGGCCTCCGTCACAGCGGGGTCATTCAGGTCCATTGTGGATTTCAGAACCCTCAGCTTGATCCGAAGCTGCTTTGTCTCTGTGGACAAAATGGAAATACAGATTCATGAAAAATAGACTTGAGTGTCAGTGCAGCACAGTCAGTGTGAGTTTGTTTGAAGACAACTCACCGTAGTGGCACATGAAAGGAAGTTTTTGATCACAGTGATCTTCCACCCACTTTCCAGCATCAGTAGCACCGATCAAACGGGTAGCACAGTCTCCACTGTTATATGGTATGTTTCCAGTCAACCAGTTTTTGAATTCATGCTCTGTGCCATCTGACCAAGAGTACCAGGTTCTTCTAGACAGACCAACGAAAACACCCATATTTCCTGGTCCAGCCTTCTGGACCAGTGTCATCTCTTCTTCATTCCTGATGGAGGCCAGGTCTGTGTGGAACTTCCTGCAGTAGCTCTGAGCTTCCTCCCATGTCACCTTCCAGGACTTCTAGACATATCTTGGAGGAGAAGAAGCTGGCAAGAATTTTGAAAGTTCAGTGAGACTAATTTGCACACAAAAGTAATTTATTCTGACCAACAGTTTTAAAAATCCAATCTGCATGAAATCAAATTAAGAAAAGAGTAAAATCTTCACATGTGAGTTACATCTTTACAAGACAAATAAAACAGTCAAAGCTGCCGTTCATTTTCTGTTTTGGGGCCTAAACACACACTTGAAGTAATAATTATACCACAATCTAGAAAATGCACTACATGTTACTGGATCACAGAAACCACAAGAAGTAACAATTTACTCACCGTCTAAATTGTCATAGCAGAGAAAGGGGAGTGGGTAGGAGCATGGCACATCATTCACACCTCCACCTTTAACTACCGTAGCGCATAGGTGCCACTCATCTCTGCGATCATTTGGTTGGCCCTTGGACCACCTGAGAAAGGGCTGATTGTTGGTTCCGTAGTAGCCATCATCTGTCATCGACCACGCCCAGCTGCTAGAATTGTCATACAGGCCAATCCATACTTTACCACTGTAGCCACTGCCAGCAGCTGCAATCAGTTGAGCCACGTCTTGTGTGTGAATGTATATGTGATTGTGTATCTGTGTGTATATTTGTTGGGGGGTGGAAGGTTTCGGGTTTTTCACAGTGTTTTGTATTGTGTTGTTTTTTTTTATCCTCTGTGAGGCACTTTGTGTTACTCTATTGTATGAAAAGTGCCATATAAATAAAGTTGATTTGATTTGATTTGAAGACGTAAAGTTTTACTCACCGTTACAATTGTCATAGCAAAAAAAAAGGGCCTGTTCGGGAGCATAGCACATCATACAATAGACCTTTTTCTACAATAGTGCATAGGTTCCAGTAATCTCTGCGATTATCTTGTTGACCAGTTTTCCACCAGAGAAACTGCTGATTGTTGGTTTCGTAGTAGCCATCATCTGTCATCGACTACGCCCAGCTGCTAGAATTGTCATACAGGCCAATCCATACTTTTCCACTGTAGCCACTGCCAGCAGCTGCAATCAGTTGATCCACGTCTTCCATGTTGTCCACAGTAGCCAGGCCAGTGAACTTTTCTCTGCAGTACTGTTGGGCTTCTCTTCAGGTCTTTGGTTCATCAATTAACTGGTACTGATGAAGGCCTGAACAGAGCCCTGAAAAAGACACATTTATCATCCTGAACAATGTAACATAGAAATATAAACAAATAGGATATAGAAACAAAAATGAGACAGATGTGGATCAAACACACCCACAGGTTGGACACCAATGACTGCTGTGGACTGAAAATGGTCGGAAACTAAACAAATGTGCCATATTTACATCATCCACATGTCTGAGGTTTTCTCTCCTTTTTACACCATTTCGTTCTGCTGAAATGTTTGATTGCCAGAAACACACATTCATTCACATTTTTATTTTCAAGTCTTTTAAAATTGCCTCTATATTTAGCAGTGGCGGCTGGTGAATTTTTCTCTTGGGGGGGGCACTTAATTTACCAAACCAAATAGCAGAGTCGGCAACACCGGAATACAAGAATTGATGTAAATTATGTTCACAGCCATTTAATGTGCTATTACTATGCACCACTACGAGGGTACACCTAAGCACTACTGCTGAGTGAAATAGACAATTAAATGCACGTAGATGTTACCAGCTAGTGAATTTGAATTGATCTCCCCAGTGTTTGATACGAGTTGCTCCAGATAAGGTGTAATTGGTACACAAACCCTTAAAATCTCCTTTTCTATAATTAAACAAATTAAGAATGTATAAATATGCAAATCTATTTTTTTACTTCAAAAGTAAAAAAAAGAAACAATTCATTTTTCCAGCTTCAAAGAATGCCAAGTGCTTCTTCTGTCCAGCAAAATCTTTGGAACAACATATTTATATTTACATACTCAAATAAACAAAAACAAATCTATACCTGTGAAACCAACAAACATTGGACATTTTGTTAAAAAAAACCTAACTATAAGGCTTAAAGCAGACAGTGCTTCTGTGAGCTAACTTTTACATTAACAACCTTACATGACAAAGAGAAAACAGCAAATCTGCATGTTTAAGATCAAAGCAATAAAAAAAATAGTGAAACCATTAGTTATTATCTTATCTTATCTTAGGCTTTGAGCCCAAAGTGCTTCTGTCAACTAACATTAAATATTTACAATGAAAATAAAGAAAAACAGTAATTCCTCAGATTTCAGAACATATGAAAATCAACAGGCTTTCAGTCTAAAGTGCCACTTGTGTCAACTAACATTTCTATTTACATTATTAAATGACAAAAAAGTAAGTACCTGTCTGGATCCAGGCATGATCAGTTCCCGTGGTTTGAAAAAGCAGGCAAGGGAAGCAAAATAAAGCACCTGCCTCACTGCATCCTGTCAGCCAAGACGTTCGCACGCTCTCTGCTGCCACCCCATGGCCGGTGGTGTGTAAAGCGATCAGAGGGAGACAGGCTGTCGTTTTTCTTCACAGGGTGAATTTAAATAGTTGTCCAACCACAGTTATGGAAAATGTTGCATAGCGGAAAGTGGTCCAAGTGAATGTAACTGTGATAAAAAGGCCACTTCAGGTCACAGACTGTGGTTCTGTACTTTGTTGATCAATGCAAACCAGATGTAAATCCACCTGTCCTCACCTGATGCAACAACTTTGCTCATAAGTGGTTCCCTGTTGGGATATATGAAGAGACAACACATGAATGAAAATGAGTCCAAAGACAGACATGATAGATTTACATTACACAAGGTTATTCATCAGTCACTGTGGAAACACTAGACAATAGACATGTTTTTTTCTTTATCACTGACTGGAGGTGAAACATGCAAACAGTGTGCACACGTGAAGTTGTGGTGACAATGCGTGAAGTAGATCATTGTGGACATCCCTCCATAAATAAGTGTCCCTGAACAGTTCAAACTGTTCAGGAACACTGAACATCAAAAACCTACAGACTATCTCACCAAAATATCAAAAACCTACAGATTAATTTACCATCTTCAACCTCAGTGTTTCCAGCTGTTAAAGGCATTATGGAGGATGTTTTTTTTGTTTAATTTGTCTGATTCACATAAAATGAATATACTGACCTTTAGTGGACTTGTATATATGGTCTCTAAAAGAATAAAAAATAAAAAAAATAACTGTGGACATGGCAGGACCTGAAAAACATCAGCCAATCAATGCGCTTGGACCGAGGCGTTTGGTTTGCTCCCTTTCCTGTCAATCAAAAATCTTCTGGCTCAGGCCAAGTTACGTAGATTAGGTACGCCTTGGACTTACGTGTTTTCTGTATGTGTTGCTTTGGTATAGCTTCGTAGTTAGCTGGAGACTTGTTTTGCTCATCTTTTTTTACATAATGGCAGATAAAGATCCAGGGGGACCCAGCCGTAAAAGACAACTTCACGAGTCCTACGCAAGTTTCTGGAGGGGGGTGTTTCTTCGTAAATGTTAAGAGGGGGGAGGTTAGAGGGGGGTGAGGGAGAGGTTGTATGTGCGCATGCGCATGCTACGTTCAAAGTCATAGGAAATTAAATCTCCTCCAATGCCTTTAATGTGTAAAAGTAGCAGGAAGTCTTTAGTGCCTCTAGAGGGAGCTGAGTGATGTCTGATAACTGTCATCAAAGTATTCAGTGTTTGAAAAAATAAAGTCTGAGGGTTTGGAGACAGAGGTGATCTCACCAGAAAGCTGAAGAATACATAGATTACAATCATCAGATTACTGATCACATTTCATGCTG
The DNA here is from genome assembly GCF_021347895.1 of Acanthochromis polyacanthus. Lineage (NCBI taxonomy): Eukaryota > Metazoa > Chordata > Actinopteri > Pomacentridae > Acanthochromis > Acanthochromis polyacanthus. The sequence goes on from NC_067136.1 coordinate 3,792,059, forward strand.
GTGGAAACAAACTGTGTGTAAATGACAGCGGTTCAGCTGAGAGGAAATCAGACGGAAGTTTTGTTTCTGCAGACTTCAGCTACTGAATTGTGATCAGTAAAGAAGAGACGAGGCTGCAGGATGTCAGTCCACAGAGCAGAGTGGGTGATTTACCGAGCTGCTTTAGTAAAAACTGTTAAAGATCTCTCATTGTTTATAGAGGTCAATGTCAGTATTCTTCAATTTAAAAAAAAGAAAATGTACATGATCTCTGGAATATTACAGTGTTTCACATATTTGTTGTGTTTTGGGGTTGTGGTTGCTAGATTTGTTCTGTTTTTGTTTATTCCTGTGTGTTTCCCTTTTCAGAAAGCGCAAGGTTGATAAAATGTTGAGTCAACGTTTGCTTTTCAACCATAAATCACACTTTACCCAGACAGCAAAAGATGTTAAATCAATGTTGAATTAGGGTTAAGAAGGTTGAATTGTGGTTACGGTTGAAGACTGATGGTTGGATCAACGTTGATTCAACAACATTTTGTCAACATTGAAGTTTGTGTTTAAAAGATACCATTGAATCTACGTTGTATTTTGGTTTAATTAAAATGTTTGACAGGTCAATGTTTAATTAATGTTGAATCTATGTTTGCAAACATGTAATCTATGTAAGCAAACGTTGACTCAACATTTTATCAACCTTGCACTTTCTGTATAATTTCTACGTTAGGTCTCAACATAGATTCAACATTGATTCACCCATAATTTGCTATCTGGGTTGTATTTTTATACACACCTGGACTTTAAGCTGGACTTTTAATGGAACTTGTTTTTGCTCCACATTATTTGTTTAATACATTTCTGTTTGATTATTTTAATGTAACTGCCTGCTATTTTGTGCAGTGGCTCACCGATGTATAAGCTGGATCTTTCAGTGTTGAGCCATCGACCACTAGTCCAATACTAGATTCCACCGAGGTCCTGCTGCCAAGCGCCATGGTCCACCCAGAGCTGCTGGTTTTCATTCTGTTTCTGGCGGTTTTCATCTTCCGCCCATCTCTTCTTGAATGTGTGTCTGGGTTAACCAGCATCAAGTCCAAGGCCCTGTCATCTTCAGTCTGTAATGTCTGCTGGGTCCCATCGATATCTGGCTCGGTCCCACCTTTGTAGCTGGCCTACCGAGGGGTTCTGCTTCCACCACCAGCTTCCCCAGGGGTTCTCCACCTTCACCACCAGGATCTGGCCAATCTTCACATTGGGATGCGTTCCTAACACTGGCCACCTGCCCGGCCTCTACAGACACTTCATTTTTTCACCACTACCAGTCAGGTTTTGTCTAGATCATCAGTCTCAGCAGGGGCTCCAGCTAGTGATGGTCTGACACCCGAGACTGTGATACATACATGCTAGCTCATGAAGCAAATCTATCGAACCACTGTGCGGAGGCATGGTTTGATCACATGACTCTTGACATGACACACTTGGGTGACATTGAAAGCAGTGAAGTGCTTCGAACGCCAATTAATCACCTGAAACTCAGAACATACTTTGCCAAAATCCATAATATAATCCGTATTTGCTCCATGTGAAAATGACTTCAGTCTGTATTTGCAGAGCACATCAGATGAATGTAGCAGCACCATTTACATGTTTGTCCAAAATATTAGTGAAGAGTATGTGGAGTTGCAAACGGACATGACAAATAAGAAACATGCTCTTCAATATTATTGTTGTCATTATTATTACTAGTCATATTACTATGATTGCTGTAACCACTAGAAACCATACAATCATCTGGTGTAGTCCCCAGGAATATGTGCATGGCCAATCAAATCCAAAACAATCCATGAACCAATTAACACCTCGATTGCACTTCATGCCACTGACCACTAGAGGTCCTACTGGAGCACTGTCAGTCACTGGAGCCTCGAGGAATGAACCATGTTTTGAATGAAGTGTTGAAGCTTCAACAAAGCCTCGATCAGCCATAACTGGCTCCAGCTTTACTTCAAGGATCCTGGCCATGCTTCCAAAGGGGTCTGTCTCCGATGCTGGCCTTCTGCCTACTCCTGAATGGCTCTGCTTTCATCACTAACCTCTCAAGGAGCTCCACCGCTGAGCTCCTGTATGGCCACCCAGTGGGGTGCTTCTCCTCTGCTGGACACCTGCCAGGCCGCCAGAGGTGTTTTACCTTTGCCACCACGGTCAAGCTTCTGTGGGCTCCTGAGGGGTTCCACCTTCCCCACCAGGATCTGAACTATACTCCCAAATAGATCTATCTCCAAAGCTGGCTACCTGTGAAGCGGTCCTGCCTGACACTCGGGTCCTAACCAGCAGCAGTTTCCTCTGATTCTGGATCATACCTCGACTCTTTTTTCAGCTGATCTGTCAGAGAATGCATCAGTAGTCAATAAAAATCAGGCAGGTCACTGGAATCTTCAGAGTTCATAAAAGCTGCTCACAAACAGGAAAAACAAAACCGGTTCAGATGAAGCTGTGAGTGACTTCAGCCGCTGACTTCCTGCAGCCTCACCTCTTCTTCACTGACCACAGTTCAGTGGTTGCAGGTTGCAGTAACAACACCCCCATCTGATTTCCTCTCAGCTGAACTGCTGTCATTTATAGATGGTTTGCTTCCATCAGCATGAAATGATAAAACCAGAAACTGAAGATAACAATCAGTAAATCTGTTGTTAATGTGGATAAAGTTTCAGATCAACGAAACTGCTTTATGCTTATAAATGTACCAAACCTCCAATGATTTTTCAGAGCTGCTCAGACTGTCAGTGAAGGTATCATGACCGACTTTCATCTCTCAGCCTTTTTCTAGTGATGTTCGGAGCAGAGGGAACTAGAGCAGACAGGCAGGAAGGAGGAGGGTTTACTGATGAGACTGAGAGCTGATCAGAGTTTATGTAATATCAGCAGCTCAGGATGGAGGGAACATCTCTGCTGTGGATCTGTAAGTTACCTCTGCTTCTCCATGCCTCCTGCTCTATGTGACAACTCAAACTAACCTCAGTGTGGTTCTCCTGCAGCTCTGCTCTCACTGATGAGCTGCACAACAAACCAGGTGAAGCTGAACCTGACTCCCAACAGATCTCAGTTTTTTGAAGGAGATTCTGTTTCTCTGAGCTGTGAGGATGAAGACATCTCTGCTGAATGGACTCTGAGGAGAAACACCACCAGAAGAACCAGAACTCAGTGTGATGACTGGGGAACAGGATCTGGTTCTAGCTGCATCATCAGCTTTGCTTTAGCATGGGACAGTGGAGTTTACTGGTGTGAGTCCATCCAGGCAGCAGCCAGTCAGAGCATCCACCTCACTGTTTCTGGTAAGATGAGCTGTGCAGTCAGTGCTGATGAAGCTGTGTGTGAATGGATGAAATGCTGTAGTTTGTCTCTGTGTTGAGGTGGATCAGTGATCCTGCAGAGTCCTGTCCTCCCTGTGATGGAGGGAGATCCCCTCACTCTGAGCTGTCAATCAAACCAGGACTCCCCCCTCCCAGCTGCTTTCTATAAAGATGGCTCCCTCATCAGGACTGAGCCCGGAGGTCACATGACCATCCTCCATGTTTCCAGGTCTGATGAAGGCCTCTACAGGTGTAACATCAGCAGTCATGGAGAGTCTCCATCCAGCTGGATCTCTGTCACAGGTCAGGATTCTTCTACTGAAAGAGACACACAACATGAGGAGAGACACACAACATGAGTAGACACACAACATGAGTAGAGACACAACATGAGTAGAGACACACAACATGAGGAGAGACACACAACACGAGAAGAGACACACAACACGAGTAGAGACACACAACACGAGTGGAGACACACAACATGAGTAGAGACACAACATGAGTAGAGACACACAACATGAGTAGAGACACACAACATGAGGAGAGACACAACATGAGGAGAGACACACAACATGAGTAGAGACACAACATGAGTAGAGACACACAACATGAGGAGAGACACACAACATGAGGAGAGACACACAACACGAGAAGAGACACACAACACGAGTAGAGACACACAACACGAGTGGAGACACACAACATGAGTAGAGACACAACATGAGTAGAGACACACAACATGAGTAGAGACACACAACATGAGGAGAGACACACAACATGAGTAGAGACACACAAAATGAGGAGAGACACACAACATGAGTAGAGACACACAACACGAGAAGAGACACACAACACAAGTAGAGACACACAACATGAGGAGAGACACACAACATGAGTGGAGACACATAACATGAGTGGAGACACACAAAATGAGTGGAGACACACAAAATGAGTGGAGACACACAACATGAGTGGAGACACACAAAATGAGTGGAGACACACAACATGAGAAGATCTTCTCATGTTGTGTGTCTCGAGACACACAACATGAGTAGAGACACACAACACGAGAAGAGACACACAACACGAGTAGAGACACACAACATGAGAAGAGACACACAACATGAGTAGACACACAACACAAGGAGAGACACACAAAATGAGGAGAGACACACAACATGAGGAGAGACACACAACTAACACAAAGACACACAACACGAGTAGAGATGCACAACAATCATCAACTGAAAAGAGACACAGACTGCCTTGAAAATAAACATGAATTGAGCAAACAGTCACCTGACCAGGTTTTTTTCTCTACAGGTAAACTTCTGACCTCAGCCCCGCCCCCTTTCTCAGCCCCGCCTTCATCGCTAACTCCACCCACTCCCTCAGCTCCGCCCCCTGTCTCTTCCTCCCTCCAGCTTGTGTTCAGGCTGCTCTGCCACCTGGTGGTGTTCTGTCCATACTTCATCTCTACTGTCCTCATGGTGTCTTTGTATCGACACAGAGCTACAGGTACTGATCAATTACTGACCTGTCAATCAATCAATCAATAATCTGATCAATTACTATATTTTTTTCTCCTTTATTAACATATGTGGTCACCTTGTCTGACAGTCTCCAGGACGACAGCACCTCTCCTCCATGCTGAGCAGGGATTGGCTGATGACTTCAGGGCCATCGAGCATCACTTCTGAGTCACATGGTGTGATCATGTCATCGTCCTGAACCGCTGCCTCAAATATCCTTCTGCCTCAGTGCAACTGTTTTCTATTCTTTTGCCACAATACTGTCAAAGTTATCACAAAATAAACAAATGAAGAAGTCCTTTTGTTTTCTCTCCTTCTTTGGAGCAGTAGATGTTTCAGCTCCACTCTCCAACTGCATCATTATTTTCATTTTGTATTCTTAGGACATGATTCTGATGTTGTGTCCACTGGGTTTTGATTAGTTTATATCCAGGTTTTTACATTTTGATGCATTGACTCGGGGCTTTCTTTTCTTTTTTATGCTTTGGTGAATTACGGTTTTTCTCAATTGATCAGACACTGTTCCTGAAAAATAGCACACGTTTCCCAACACACTGCACACTACTTTCTTTATTTGAACACAATTCACAAAGCACTGCACACTTGTTTCAAAAGCGCACTTTATGGTCAAAATTTGAACTTTGTTTCCAAAATTGAGACACACGAAGTTAAACTAGGACACCGCACTGCTAAATACAAAACACTCCTCTCTCACTGTTTTCACATGAAGTGTAAAAAAATGATACAGTCCTCCAAAATGACAACTGATACACAAATGCATCCTATAAATGAATCAGAGGGGGCCACTGCTGTGCTTGACTGTGCATTTCAAAATAAAAATAATATTAGTCAAAATATACAGCACTGTATTGTACACAGTACAGTATGCAAATATTTACACCCAACTGTATCAATTCTTTCAGCCTGGTCAGGACACAGGAGCTCATCAACATCACAAGCTGTGTTTTCTCTGGAATGAAAGACCTAGTGTGTCTGATCCAGCCCTGACCTGCATCAACAGAAACATCACCACATGTCAAGACCACTGATTGAAGAGATTTTCCAAAGTATGGCTGCTGCTCATCTACCTTCCACCTCCATGTAGAGAAGAATTCTTCTATAGGATTCAGAAAAGAGAATATAGCAGCAAAAAAACACAATAACTTGAGGATTCATGTTGAACCATTCCTGAATCAATAGTCCTCTATAAAACTAACATTGTCCCATTTGTATTCATGTGTATCATCAGAATCCAACTGAAAAACTCTCACAAACACACACAAAACAGAGAAAAAGTCAGTCACGTACACTTTCTGTAGTTTTACAGCACTTGTGAAGCAGAATTATACAATAGATTTTACAGTATTCTCAGAACATTTCTGACTGCTTGTATTGTTCCAGTATAGACATGTCACAACAAACCTGAAACTATTTACTTTATGCACCATCCTTACCATCTGCTGACCTCAACAACAGATTGCATTCTGAACAGCTAATTCTGTTCCCCAGCAGGTTTTATTCATTTTTGACCTGTAGTGTCTTACAGTTTTTCTCGATTGCTAAGACACATTACTGGAAAGCTGCTCTCCTTTTCCCTAAACTGTGAACACAAAACCCAATTTTCAAGCTACATTCACAAAACCTCTGACTCTTCTTGCCAAACCAAACTTTCACCTCAAAACAGTTCAATCTGTGCTCAAAACTGAACTTTGCTGTCAAATCATGCCTCAAGTCAATCAAAATTAAATACTCTACTGAGTAGTTACTAAACACTACATAGAAAAAAGGAAAACACAATGCTGCAGGTCCTCCATCACTGCTGCAGGTCCTCCATCACTGCTGCAGGTCCTCCATCACTGCTGCAGGTCCTCCATCACTGCTGCAGGTCCTCCATCACCTGCTGCAGGTCCTCCATCACCTGCTGCAGGTCCTCCATCACTGCTGCAGGTCCTCCATCACCTGCTGCAGGTCCTCCATCACTGCTGCAGGTCCTCCATCACTGCTGCAGGTCCTCCATCACCTGCTGCAGGTCCTCCATTACCTGCTGCAGGTCCTCCATCACTGCTGCAGGTCCTCCATCACTGCTGCAGGTCCTCCATCATCTGCTGCAGGTCCTCCATCACCTGCTGCAGGTCCTCCATCACTGCTGCAGGTCCTCCATCACCTGCTGCAGGTCCTCCATCACCTGCTGCAGGTCCTCCATCACTGCTGCAGGTCCTCCATCACTGCTGCAGGTCCTCCAGCACTGCTGCAGGTCCTCCATCACTGCTGCAGGTCCTCCATTACCTGTTGCAGGTCCTCCATCACTGCTGCAGGTTCTCCATCACTGCTGCAGGTCCTCCATCACCTGCTGCAGGTCCTCCATCACCTGCTGCAGGTCCTCCATCACTGCTGCAGGTCCTCCATCACCTGCTGCAGGTCCTCCATTACCTGCTGCAGGTCCTCCATCACTGCTGCAGGTCCTCCATCACCGCTGCAGGTCCTCCATCACCTGCTGCAGGTCCTCCATCACCTGCTGCAGGTCCTCCATCACCTGCTGCAGGTCCTCCATCACTGCTGCAGGTCCTCCATCACTGCTGCAGGTCCTCCATTACCTGCTGCAGGTCCTCCATCACTGCTGCAGGTTCTCCATCACTGCTGCAGGTCCTCCATCACCTGCTGCAGGTCCTCCATCACCTGCTGCAGGTCCTCCATCACCTGCTGCAGGTCCTCCATCACTGCTGCAGGTCCTCCATCACTGCTGCAGGTCCTCCATCACTGCTGCAGGTCCTCCATCACCTGCTGCAGGTCCTCCATCACTGCTGCAGGTCCTCCATCACTGCTGCAGGTCCTCCATCACCTGCTGCAGGTCCTCCATCACTGCTGCAGGTCCTCCATCACCTGCTGCAGGTCCTCCATCACCTGCTGCAGGTCCTCCATCACTGCTGCAGGTCCTCCATCACTGCTGCAGGTCCTCCATCACTGCTGCAGGTCCTCCATCACCTGCTGCAGGTCCTCCATCACCTGCTGCAGGTCCTCCATCACTGCTGCAGGTCCTCCATCACCTGCTGCAGGTCCTCCATCACCTGCTGCAGGTCCTCCATCACTGCTGCAGGTCCTCCATCACTGCTGCAGGTCCTCCATCACTGCTGCAGGTCCTCCATTACCTGCTGCAGGTCCTCCATCACCTGCTGCAGGTCCTCCATCACTGCTGCAGGTCCTCCATCACTGCTGCAGGTCCTCCATCACCTGCTGCAGGTCCTCCATCACCTGCTGCAGGTCCTCCATCACCTGCTGCAGGTCCTCCATCACTGCTGCAGGTCCTCCATCACCTGCTGCAGGTCCTCCATCACCTGCTGCAGGTCCTCCATCACTGCTGCAGGTCCTCCATCACCTGCTGCAGGTCCTCCATCACTGCAGTGGATAAGGTTTGAAACATCATCAACTCATTCTCACTGTAGACAACCACAGATGAGGTTGGAGGTTGGAAAGAAAGGACATTGATAGAAAAAAATCCACATGGTTCTTCAATTCCAGCTGCAGTTACTCTGGTCAACAATGAATATCAGAGTGAACACAGCAAGGTATTAAAGTAGTACAGTGGAAAGTGTGATGTTTTGTCATATTTTGTAATCTTATTGAAATGTTTCTTCTCCTGGTTCAGTCCAAAGAACATTTTTCTGCCTTAGAAGGACAATAAATTTACAGCCGCTAATGTATCATAACGCGACTTACAGCGAACAGAAACAGCCTTCTGACTACATGAGATCCACATAGTTACGCTGTTGTAGAGAAAGCGCTCTGCTCTGTTTTACATTCGGTAGCACCAGAAAAGTAGCACTCATATCTGTGTTTCAGTATATACAATACCCCAGTACTATACTATATACATACAATGCACTCCTGTACTATACTACACTCAAGAAAAATATAAACGCAACATTTTTGTTTTTGCTCCCATTTTTTATGAGATGAACTCAAAGATCTAAAACTTTTCCACATACACAATATCACCATTTCTCTCAAATATTGTTCACAAATCTGTCTAAATCTGTGACAGTGAGCACTTCTCCTTTGCTGAGATAATCCATCCCACCTCACAGGTGTTCCATATCAAGATGCTGATTACACACCATGATTAGTGCACAGGGTGCCTTAGACTGCCCACAATAAAAGGACACTCTGAAAGGTGCAGTTTTATCCCACAGCACAATGCCACAGATGTTGCTCCATCTTGACCTGTCTGTATCCATCATGTATTTAACCCTTCAGAACCTGTGGTCAATGCTCTCCCTCTATTCAGGTCAACACAATATCAATAGTAATACTTATATGTGATATCATTTTCAGTGTTCAGTTAGCAGTACCTTAAAAAAATCCTGACAGAGAACAAAGTGTTCAGCCATCACAAGGCTGGAGAGGCCTCTGAGTGAGCCACTGACTGTCAGAACAGCGATGGGGAACCTTGAAGCTGGCACTTCAGATGCTTTCCATCCAATCTGACAAAGCTTTACAGGACATTTCAAGAACAGTGGGATATATATCTCTCAGGAAAGTGAGGGAGGTGTCAATTAATCACATGTACAAAAAGAAAAGCATTCAGAGAGCACAGTACTGTTAGGGTGACCATATTCTGTTTCTCTGAAAAGAGGACACACTTCCAGCTCGCGCACGAAAAATTTTCAGTGTCCCCTCCCATTTTTAGGGGTTTTCCGTGGGTCAGGGAGCTTTCTGTGCTTCAAACTCAGTTAAACAGATATTCTGAATTCCCCAGAAAAGAACACTTTACCTGGATATACAGAAAAATAGCCCAAAACACTTACAAACAGTTGCTTTATAAATAATATATTTATTAATTTAAAGCAATTCTCCTGAACAATATAATCAGTCACATACAAATACGGCATGCTCTAGTCTTTAATAGTTATTGACTCAAGTTGTGTAGGAACACGTATTCAGATGTTTAACAAAATAAGAAATAATCATCTCTCTTAAGTCTGACACTTACACCTTAGTTTAGGGTGACCATACGTCCTCTTTTGCCCGGACATGTCCTCTTTTGAGAGGCTGTCCGGCCTGTCCGGCCGGCGTTTATAAAGTCCTTCAAATGTCCGGGTTTTTGATATTGCCTAGCAGACCAGTGTATTTATCATTCATGTGGAAACACGCTCTGAGAGGCGGAGTTTGAGCCGAACCCCGGAACGCTCCACACTCACTCACTCCTCGCAGGCTGACAGGCAGGTAGACACACTGCGAGAGAACACTCGAACCGAAAGAAAATGCCGAAACGCAAACGTCATTTCACTGATGAAATGCGAAAAAAGTACCCCTGTTTTCGTCCAGGTCGTGTCAAATGGGAGGCAGAATGTACAGTCTGCAAAGCTGGGACTTATGTCTCTGTGGCTAAGAAGAAAAGGAAAAAGAAGGAAAAAAAGGACTGTTGACTTGAGGCCTTATTTCTATTTTTACATAACTGATAATTGGGAGGTTATTTTGAAGAATGGTACTCTACCTCACTTTTCCTAACTAAGGTAGGGTGACCATATTCTGTTTCTCTGAAAAGAGGACACACTTCCAGCTCGCGCGCGAAAAATTTTCAGTCCCCCCCCCCCCCCCCCCCCCATTTTTAGGGGTTTTCCATGGGTCAGGGGGCTTTCTGTGCTTCAAACTCAGTTAAACAGATATTCTGAATTCCCCAGAAAAGAACACTTTACCAAATAGCCCAAAACACTCACAAACAGTTGCTTTATAAATAATATATTTATTAATTTAAAGCAATTCTCCTAAACAATATAATCAGTCACATACAAATACGGCATGCTCTAGTCTTTAATAGTTATTGACTCAAGTTGTGTAGGAACACATGTATTCAGATGTTTAACAAAATAAGAAATAATCATCTCTCTTAAGTCTGACACTTACACCTTAGTTAGGAAAAGTGAAGTAGAGTACCATTCTTCAAAATAACCTCCCAATTATCAGTTATGTAAAAATAGAAATAATGCCTCAAAATATTAAACAAAAAGAAAAAAGAGAGGTAGCCTATTCTTCAATGTTCAGTTAGCCCATTCTTCAAAATAATGTGTCTAATGGCAAATGAAAAAAATATAGAAATAATGCCTCAAGTCAACAGTCCTTTTTTTTTCCTTCTTTTTCCTTCTCTTATTAGCTACAGAGACATAAGTCCCAGCTTTGCAGACTGTACATTCTGCCTCCCATTTGACACGACCCGGACGAAAACAGGGGTACTTTTTTCGCATTTCATCCGTGAAATGACATTTGCGTTTCAGTATTTTCTTTCGGTTCGAGTGTTCTCTCGCAGTGTGCCTACCTGCCTGTCAGCCTGCGAGGAGTGATTGAGTGTGGAGCGTTCCAGGGTTCGGCTCAAACTCCGCCTCTCAGAGCGTGTTTCCACATGAATGATAAATACACTGGTCTGCTAGGCAATATCAAAAACCCGGACATTTGAAGGACTTTATAAACGCCGGCCGGACAGGCCGGACAGCCTCTCAAAAGAGGACATGTCCGGGCAAAAGAGGACGTATGGTCACCCTAAAGGTCCTTACACACCAAGAGCGATGCGAATAAACGATTCGAAATTGCGAAATATTCGGATGCGAGTTTTGACGCACCTGTCCATACATATCAAGCACGATGCGTTTTTGCAACTTTCCGAAGGGGAGGAAGACGTTGCCGTAATGTATTTCCACCTCTTCTTCTGTTTTCCACCTGCCTGGCCACTCCTCGTCATTTCTCCCTCCTCTCTCTTCTTTCTCACGTACGTGTCCCTCAAATTCCTCCACATCTTCTTCACTTCTTCAACTATAAAGTATGAATAATAATAATATCTACCATATGCCACAGATACTAAAAGCAGAAAACACAACACCGGACGGATTATTTTCAGTTCTGATTAGATGCGTTGCGATGTCTTTCTGTCTTGATATCATGTACTGTAATGTGAGTCGGGGCCAGTACCGGGTAAGCATAACATTAAACTATAATCCATAAACGTAAGGTAACAACCGAGACCTAATTGATGACCGTGACATCAACGCAATTGACAGTGAAAAGTATGTTGTATGCCGGTGAATGGGACGTCGCAACAACACGCAATCTGATTGGTCAGAAGTGGTCACAAAGAATGCGAAACTTTAGAAAAATCGACCATGATCCGAAAAAATAAATGCCGCAAAATCACTGAGCGAGAAAACGTTGCCGATGTGAACGCGTGTATTGACAGGATACAGGTTTGAAAAAAAATATTGACGTCCGAAAAAAACGCACGTAAAAAACGCACCCGGTGTGTAAGGACCTTAACAGTACTTCATCAAGACTGCTCAGTTGTCTGATTTCTGACAGATGAAATCTTTCAAAAATTTGTGGTCGACAGTGGTTAATTTGTAGAAGGATCACAATCATGAGATCGTCAGCAGGCAGCTGACGTAGGGTTCACTTGTTGTCATGGTTACAGTTATGCCGTGCCGCTATCTCGTAATGATACAGAAATCTTGAACAAATCTATGGATCCAGACTATAAGCTGCATCACTGCAAAATCTAATCACTTGGTCCTTGTGTCATTTCTGACCTTCCCTAAAAATTTCACCAAAATCTGTTAATCCATTTTTGAGTAATGTTGCTAACAGACAAAAAGACAGACAGACAACCCAACACTGATCATCACATAACTCCACTGCATTCCTTGGCTAAGAAATAACTTAAATCACCTGTGTGATCTCACAGGGCATTTAACCAAAGTCAGACTGCATCAGCGACCTCTCCGATCCCTTGTATTCCTTGTCTTTGGCCCCAAACAGACCTCTCCCATTTTTTCATCCATCTAGCTGTTTGTTTGATGTGTAAGGATCACCACAGCCTCACAGGGTCACCAGTGTGACATCCCTTAAATTTCTCTACAGTCCACACATGCAGGTTACACTGGGCTTGGGTTTTCCCAGCTGTAGGCTATGTATGTGTAATTTATTTGTCATTTTATTTAAATATGTATGCAAAACACCGAGCTGTTGTAGTACCTTCACCTACACCTACCTAGAAATAGATGATCACCAGCTGGCTATGTGATATATTAGGTGAAAGATCAAATCTTCCAATGTAACAGTCAAAGGAAAAGCACACACACATTTTAATTTCAGATAAACCCTTCGTGCTGTCTGAAACCCACTTTCACATTTGTCTGATCAAATCTGGACGAGTGTCCATGTGACGCTGAGGATTCTTTAAAATCCAGTTTCTGATGAAACCCCCTGTCTAAAGCCAACTTCCACATTTTTTGAAAAACAAAAAAAAAACAAAAAAAGGGAAATGTGCCTACTTTCTCTCTGTTGTACTCGTGCAAACTGTAATTTGCATTTTTCCAGTCATATTGATGTGAGCTTTTTGTTTGTGCAGAGGGGCTGGGCTTGGCTTTCCTCCTAAACAGAAAGTTTGCAGAGCCAAGCCCTGTTTTATTTTTTCTTCTCCTGATTGCTTTGTAGTGTTGGACACTGAGCAGACCACACTTTCATCGGGTGCTCACTGAACCAGAGAAATGGTAAGAAAAGCTCTGTATTTTAGCCTAAACCAAACAAAACAATTAGAAATATTCATGAATGTACAGTGTAGATATATGAAACGTATTTAATATGGCTGTAATTCACATGATAATTCTCTGAAATGCCTTTGGAGACGGCTTATAGTAGAGAAATGAACATTCAATACAATTCAATTCAATTCAATTCAGTTTTATTTATATAGCGTCAATTACAGTCAAATCGTCTCAAGACACTTTACAGAACCCATATGCCTGACCCCCAGAGCAAGCCCAAAGGCGACAGTGGCAAGGAAAACACCCTTTTAACAGGGAAGAAACCTCGAGCAGAACCCGGCTCTAATAGGGGGGACCCATCTGCCTGCTGGCCGGGCGGGTTGAGAAGGACAGAAGAGGGCAAGGGGGAGGGGTGGGAGAAGAGGGAGGGGTGGGAAAGCAAGGAAAACACAACACACATTTGGATACATGTATGACAGGATATGTGACACAAACAAAGTATAAGCTAACATTGAAAACTGACTCATAGTTTACTCTTATGATGTACGGCTCTGACATAAAACATACTCCATATATAGCTAGCAGTAAAATTCAAACAGTATGTAAGTTAGCATAACAGTATAGTGAAGGCAATGCAGAGTTGACTGGTGGAAAAAGGGAGTTGGAAGCAGAGGGCTGGAGGAAGGTGAGCAGCAGCATCCCACAGTGGACATGGTGGAGACTGGACCAGCTGGTGGAACATCAACCGCAGATCTGAAGCATCCAGCTCTGGGACCAGGGACACTCGGAGAAATAGCACAGGGGGAAACAGAGTGAATGTACTGCAATAACGGTATACATATTAAATGTAAAGGTAGATAGAGAAGGGCTCAGCGCGTCAAGAGAAGTCCCCCAGCAGCCTATAGGCCTATAGCAGCATGACTAGAGGCAGAACGAAGGGACGTCCAAGAGGGAGTCAGCTGTGCAAATGAAGACACAAGCCGAACCCCTGTGGGTCACCCAGTCAGCCCCAACTATAAGATTTGTCAAAAAGGAACGTTTTAAGCCTGGTCTTAAAAATAGAGAGGGTGTCTGCCTCCCAAACCCAAACTGGGAGCAGGTTCCACAGGAGAGGCGCCTGATAACTGAAGGCTCTGCCTCCCATTCTACTTTTAGAAATTCTAGGAACAACAAGTAAGCCTGCAGTTTGAGAGCGAAGAGTTCTAATAGGATAATATGGTACTAACAGATCTTTAAGATATGATGGAGATTGGTTAGTAAGAGCTTTATATGTCAGAAGAAGGATTTTAAATTCTATTCTGGATTTAATAGGAAGCCAGTGAAGAGAAGCAAGTATAGGGGAAATATGATTTCTTTTGCTACACGAGCAACAGCTCTGGTCTTCTGTTCTCCTTTGCACAATGCATGATGGTGTTATCAGATCTCACAATAGAAACAAGCAACTAGCTCTGTGGAAACAAGCCCAAAACAAGCCCAACAGCTGAACTGCCACATCCTGTACATGAGATGCCTCTTGATAACAGTATAACTGCATACATTTATTTTTGTATATGCACTAAATTGACAGTAAATTGTCAATATAACCTTTTCATAACTTAAATTTTAAACTCTGATGAAAAGAAACTTAGATTCTAAAGCGCTGGTTGAAATAAAAGACATTTGTTCCAGTGTATTATGACTTCTTTGTCAGTCGAGGTAGATCCAGTTAATTCGCCAAGATGCTCCACAGCACTGATGGATGTGTGAGACAGGCTGTGTCAATGGCAATCTTTAGCTCATTTGTTTGTCTTGTCTCGTTCTGTTTCGTAGTGGTGGAACCAATGTCCGTAAGCCTCATGGACGGGAAAGGTGCAAAGGGTTTTTTTGTTGCCTGGAAAATCCAGACTGACTTTATTTATGTATTAATATAAATACAAATAAAAGCAGTCTGACATTGTGATGATACGAGACGATTTCAAAAAGGAGGGGCTAACGAATGCAGCTTGAACGAGAAAGAACCAATCAGCGTAACACGGATGTGACGCACAAACAAATCGACCTTGTAGTCCATGTAGTCCAAACAACAATGGCATGCAGCCGAGAAAGCGTTGCGGTGAATGATTACTGCCGTTTTTGTCACAAAAATCTGCGAATACATGGAGTACTCTCAAGTACACTTATTTTTGAAAAGGCTACGCAACAAAAGACTCCTTCCGAACGATTAGCGGTGTTAGGAATAACCAAGTCGTGCGTATGTGTAAAAGTTGCTTAAATTTACTCACACATTTGGAATGGGATTTTCCTCTGTACAAACAACGGCAAGAAGCCGAAAGTAACGAGCCATCCACTGCCTCCTCATCGTCGGAAACGTCAAGTGAAAAGAGGCAACGACTAATGCCATCCAAAACACCAAGAGACCACAAAAGATTCGCTTTGGCCCCCCTCCTCCTTCTCCTCCAGCGTCATCTTTATGGGTAATCCAGGCAATGAAGATGACACAGCATTATCTCCCGCCTCCCGTGCTATGATTGGTCGTACCAAACTTTCCCGGGAGGGAAAAGCGATTCAATTCGCACAATGCCAAACTGACTCTCCTGTATCTCCTAACATGGAGATAGGAGATTACATGGAGATTCAGGTTGGATTTTCCAAGCTAGTTTATTTGTGCTTTTCCGTGCCAGCATGTAGTATTAAATGCTAAAACTGCATGGTGAGCCTGTATCTCACATTTGCAAAATCTAGAGTTGCTACCTTTCAGAAATGACAATGAAGGACGCCCACCACGGCTCCTCAGGGCCACTACCACCCAAGAAATGGTATATTTGATTTTTTAAAAAGCATTTCAGTGCAAACTACTGTACAAATAAATTCTCTACAAACATTTTTTTTAAATCTAAACCTTATTTTAACACAATTTACATATTAATCCATTTATGTGTGTATTTTTATTTAGTACTGTTAATATATCAGAGTTCTGAGTGAGTTTTATTTTAGATAAGCAAAGTCCATTTATTGATTACATACAGGCTATTTAATAAATGTCTTAAAACTTAAAAGCATTAAAAATAAACAACTGAGACATTTATTGAGTCACTAAAATACTGTAGAGTCTATGACCACATCAGCATGATTATAAGCAAGCATCCTCTGGTAAATTAACAACCAGATTTTGTAGGAAATGTAGCTGATCACATCATGATGTTCCTTACGGACTTCAGGAGATGATTGGGGGGATGGTAACCAGTGACCTGCTGGTTGGGTTCTCTCTGTTCTTATGTTTCTTACAAGTTGGTCTCCTGATGCTGCCTTACATCAGCTTGTCCATGAGCAACAGAAAACAGGTAACGCTGTCAAGCCAGGGGTTCGACTCTTCCCACTTACTTTTGCAAATGTTTTTGCTTCTTTGGACGTGGTTGAGTTTTGGCTGTAAACATTTTTAATGGTGCTGGTGTTGCAGCGTCTGTAACCAGGCAACCATGACAGGACCGGGCACACGCAGACGTAGACGCAGAAGTCTGAGGTCTATCTGCTGTACCTGGCATCGGGTCTTCACTACATCAGTCCTACAACATCCAGACGTGTTGCTCTGCATGTTTATGAGTGTGGGTGGGGGCGGTAACCTAAAAAGGGGGAGTGTACGGCTCCTGGAAAAGGACAAACTCACGTGTTTCGCTTCATTGTGGAGAACTGGGAGAGAAGCAGGAGGGGTTCACACAAGCAGCAAAGCAAGCCCAAATACGCGACTACACTTTAGAAAACAAGCCCAAAAATCAGCAACCGATGAGATTTACAAGCGATTTTACAGAAAACAAGCCCAAAGTCGCTTATAATAAGCGGACTTGGCAACAAAACGCATACCGGTCCTGGAACGGTCTTTTGTACCCGTCTGCGTACAGGTAAGCATGTGTTTTTCAAGCTCCGTCGAGTAATGTTCATTAAAGTTACTATTTGTGATTTAAAAGTGACCGACAATCAATATGTTGCTCTGAGCAATGTCCGTCACTGTCATACGTGACTTAAATCCTCTAAGTTGAATGTTCAAGGTAGAATTCCTTGATGCTAAATGCTAAGCTAGCGAATGAGCACCGTCAACAGTTCGTTCTGCTCTTTCGGCATTAGAACCGAACCCCGGTAACCACAAGGCTCACGGTTCTGTTGTTCTGTGTACCATGGATGTAGAGGTGTTCTTTTCAGCGTGTTTCACTGGCTGGAAGTTGTAGTTATTTTTCCAACTTTTCCCAACTCAGGTTGTGGTTGAGTTGGGAAAAGTTGGAAAAATAATCACAGATTCGGACTTCCGGCATCAATAACTCGTTGGATATAGGTTGTCGAAACATGAACGATGCCTCTTTCCCATCGTTGTAAGGCAGACACTGTGCTACAAGAACAGTTTTATCTAAACTAGCCGTCTTTCAAGTTGCAGAAATAACTTTGGTGTCTATGTACACAGTGAACATCTGCAAATTGCAAAACCGCTGCAACAATGAATAGAAGCACTGTAAAGTCACCAAAATCACTATATACATACATACGTACGTACGTACGTGTGTGTGTGTATAATAATTTTCAGGATTTTTTAAATTAGTGATAAAATTCAATAATTTCACTCTTATACACTGTAGAAAAAACAAACTCCATCCAACCATCAAAGGGGTCCTGTTGATCATACCTTCAGGTTTTTTCTTCAAGTATTGTCTGAACAGGCCTTTACCTTTTGACGCCTATTGTTACGAATTCACGACATACCACTTTCATTCAGACTACAGCTGAAATAGCGTATCCATTCCCCCAATGTCGGTTTGTGAATATTCAATACATACCTCAGAGCCTTTTGCAAACACTGGTTTCTCATAGGAGCGGTGGGAGTGGGACCTAATTATTACATATCTGTTATTATTACAATATATCTGTTCTATGTGTCATAGACCAGTTAACAATCCGCACTTATTTTAGCATCAGCTGGAAAGCAAAAACATTTAAAGAAAATGTTTTTTTTTATTTAATTGTAAATAAATCCAGCCATCAAGAGGTTAACTTGAAAAATATCATTAGCGGTTTAACATTATGGTTTAAATGAATCAATTAACGCTGAAACCTTGTAAGACAGCGTCTTATTGTCTTTCTTCCCAATCGTCAGTCCATCAGGTGACAGTCTAAACAGTGTAGTTTGGTATATTGGTGTTATCTGATACACTGTTTGGTGTGGATTCCAGGTTCCATTACTATTCAGTATCATGGATTTGAACAAACAGGTGCACTATGGACCTATGCCATTTTTACTGTGTATTGTATCAAATACAGTACCACATACATTGAGAAAATAGTCATCAGAGCTAGTTTACTCATTAATCCTTAAACTTCACACACAAGCACACACTTCTTGATGCGTGGGTGGTCTAGTTCGATGTGGGTCAGAACAGCGGTGGACAGAGTGGAGCCTTGGAGTCAGGAGAACTTAATGGTGAAAGGAGTACTCAAAATGGTGCTTTCAGGCATGGTCTTTTAAAACATGTGCTTTCAGGCATGGTCGGGGGGGCATCTGGACCACCTTCCGTTGTGGAAGACTTGCGTCCAGATGTCCTTTGCAGAGTTACAATTTCATATAATTTTGCGATGGTTGTAATTTCAAAAATACCATGATGAGATGGATATGGTTTACTTGGGTGCATTCCTGACAGACTGATCAGAATCATAGCAAATATGAAGTATGATCATGTGAATGGCAGACATGTTAAAATTATAATGTTGAAACTCAATCAGGAAAATAAAAGATTAAAGCAAGGCAAGATGTCGATTGACCATGATGTTATTGAAAAGTTCAGTTGTTCTGTGAAATGGATGTACGTAAAAAGGAGTTGAGTCCAGAACTGTGGGATGATTGTCTTTGTTGGTTCTGATTTGAGTTCAGAGTTCCTTTTTCAGTGAGTGGAATGTCTTTGAAATTGTCAGGAAGATTCTGAGTCCCCCTTCAATGGCTCAGGAATCAGTCCAAGTGTGTACTGGCAGCCATTTGGTCAGAGATATTCAGCTGGCAACGAGCCTGAAACTTCCTGTTTAGGTTGTGTTGAAGTTCTAATGATGTTTTCTATCAGTGTTGCTCCAGTCAGCAGTTACACAGCATCAATATAGGGGATGTGTCAACTTCTTCCTTTCAGTAAATTCAATAGATGCCATAAATATGAAAGTCAAAGGATTTTACTCTGCCAAGGAGGCAGTGGAGTTATGTGACTATCGGCGTTAGTTTGTCTGCTTGGTAGCATCATTACTCAAAAACAGACAAACAGATTTGGATGAAATTTTCAATGAAGGTCAGAAATGACACAAAGACCAAGTGATTAGATTTTGGCAGTGATGCGGCTGATAGCCTGGATCAATGAATTTGTTAAATATTTCTGTATCATTGCAAGATAGTGGCATTGTAACCATGACAACAATGAACACTACATCAGCTGCCTGCTGACGATCGCATGATTGTGATCCTTCTCCAAATCCACTGCTGTGGATTTATCAGGACTTATCTTTTGGAAATGATACAAGAAACAATTGATTAAATTGTGGGGGAGTTTCTGAGTCCCATCAATTGCCGCCTGCTACATATTTAGGTCATGTGATTCGGTAGCCGTACATAACGTACACATGCCTGTGCTTAACGCCAGGTCATTTTGTTTGTGGGTACATCTGTGTTTAATGGACACATTCTATAGTACAGTGAGTTCTGATCATCAATAACTGATAGTTATTATTGGCAGAGTACTGCACTCAGAGTGCTTTTCTTGATTGTAAATTTCCATAATTCAGTGTTACAATATGAGAAAAAAGTAAAGAGCATAACTGAGACAGAACCACACAGTTCTGGGTGTTTTTATTGCTTCCTGCAGCAACAAACCCAATTCATCTTAATTAAATCTTATCCTAGTTAACAGAAGAAAACCTTGATTTGTTTATTTTTAAGCGGATGTGGGCTCACTGTTTTCACTGCAGCATAGAGTGTTTGGTTAATGTGACTGACCCAGCAGCTTTGTATGAGCTCACAGTGTTGACAGGTTATTAGACTGACTGTAGAACTGTCTCCACAGCATGCATCCTGTCCCGGCTTGGTTCTGGTTCTGGCTCCTGATGAATTCTCCCTCTCTGGGTGAGTTGCTCTAATTTACAGACTCGGTGTGTGAATAATCCAAAGCATCATTTTAAACAATGGAACCTGGATCAGACAGACTAAGCTGCAGCGTTTGTGTTCTGATTATCACTGAATTGTTAAAAGTAATACTGAGGGTTGGAAGTGTTTATGATACTGAAGCTAAAGTCCTCCTGAACTCCTGAAATCTGCTGATAAAACAACACAAAACACACGAGCTGCTGCACAGACGTACAAAACCAGAGATGCAAAGTTAGAACAGACAAATACATATAGAAACAGATAGGACTGGTATGAAGATTAATTTACACATTACAGGTAAATAGAATGGTGGAACTGAATGACCAGAGCATGAAATATTTTTTCTAATTATACAAGGTTCACCTCATTTAACAAACAAAAGCTATGTCAAATTACAGAGCCAGTACATCTGTTTCTTAATACTAATTGTGTCTAATTTTAGAAATATGTTCAACTTGAATTTAACAGTTTCATCTGTAAAATGTCAAGAAAACATTTGTGAACTAATTTTCTGAATGTCTTTCAAACAGTCTTTTTAAATCAAAGCTTGTGTTTGTGGGTGAAGTTTGTGTTCCATTGGTCAAAGCAGCTCCTTGGCATTTTCTGAGTCATCGCTGAAACTAAATTCTGTCTGTTTCATCTCTTTTTCAGCTCAAACACCCATCCCAGCTAAACTTGGACAGACTGCCATCCTGCCATGTAAAGCTCCCAACAACAAAACCATCAAAGGTGTAGAGTGGAAGAGACCTGATCAAAACCAAGGCTATGTGCTTTTGTACCGGGATGGGAAATTTCTTTCAGAATTCCAGCATCCATCCTGTGAGAACAGGGTAGATCTGCAGGACAAAGAGATGAAGGACGGAGACGTTTCTCTGGTTCTGAAGGATGTGACAATGGAGGACAGAGGAAGATACGAGTGTCGGGTTTTACAGAAAGGAGAGAATAAACCCGCCAGCATCATCGACCTGGAAGTTCATCCATCAGGTGAGTTTGTGTTCAGAGTTCAGTTTGTGTCTCTGATGAAGCTGCTTGGTCTCAGATCAGATGTTTGTGGTTTATAAAGATGTTGCTGATGAGACTTTGGAGAAAACAGATGATCTGACTGATGTTCAAACACCTGATACCTCTGATACCTCTGTCTGCAGGACACCAGGATGGAACCACTGGAGATGGAGGAAACAAGGATGGAACCACTGGAGATGGAGGACACCAGGATGGAATCACTGGAGATGGAGGAAAGAAGGATGGAACCACTGGAGATGGAGGAAACAATAATGGAATCATTCTAGGACCATTAGTGGTTCTGTTACTTCCATTTGTGTTGGTTATTGGTTGTATTCTGATGTGTAGAAAAAAGCCTAAGGTCTATAAACAGCTCAAAAGGATCTCTAGAAAACTCATGGGGCAGGATTCAACCCCCCCTGTTACTCCTGGTGACCAAGGACCTGAACAATTGACAGATTTAATGTTGCCAGCTGAACAAACCTGACAATATGAACAGAACAATGATAAACTGAATCCAGGTGTGGACCAACCATGTGGTCTCTCCTCAAACGGCCACCTTATCGGTGAACTGCAGGCGGTGTTTCCACAGAGCAGACGAGACAAATGTGAACAGATTAAAGACATAAATACTGACAGAATTTAGTCACCAGTTTGTTCCCGTGTTTTAGCTGTTGGCTGATGTTGTGAACTGTTTGCAGTATAAATGCAGAACCAATTTTATGAATTTTATATATTTTTTATAATTGTTTTTATCCTGCAGAGCGTTTTTGAGATTGATCTTTGTAATATGTTTTGTGTTAATCGGCACAGAAAATACAGATTAATGTAGTGCAATAAAATGCACATTATTTGCAGCTGAACTGTAGCAAAGTTTGAATAGAATATCTATTTATTATACTGTTAGAATGTACTGAGGTCCTTGTTTGTACTGTAACAGACTGCAAATAATGAACTTTCCTGTAAATATTGAACTTTACTGCAGATTTTGCACTTCTGCTCGGATGCTCAACTCTTTCATTGTCTGAATTCTACTCTACAATGATAATAAAGTTGAATGTAATTAGTGGTCTGTGGTTCATTATAATTTCATTATAAATCTACACACATTGATACTCCCTCAAACCCTTTCAGCTGTAAACATTAGCTGTTAGCAGCTCTGCTAGTGCTCTGGTTCATGTTTTTCACTCTGACACAACATTATGATGCTTTGATGATTTTTACTGATTTATTGCTGCAAAGATTAAACTACATTTGTAACTAAAAGTGGAGCACTCTGGATGTTTTTTTATCTGCAGATAACTGATTATGAAACATGTTCGTCCTGCAGTCGACATCTTCATGTAAACTTGATGTGGAAATGACTGGAACCAAGCTTCACGTCTGTTCATTGTTGGTTTTTGCTTGTAAAACAACAATATTGTGGCAGAAATTCATTATTTTACTGGCTTAATGATGTTTTTCTGCTGACACCAGTGTAGAAGCTGGACAGTGGATTAGTTTTTTGTTTGTAATGAAACTGAATAAGAATTTATTTGAGTGTTTGATGACTTTTGGACCAACAAATGCTAAAAAAAAAAAAAAAATCAACGTTGGCCTTTAAAGCCGTTCCACAACACCTATCACAAACTGGTACGTGATGATATTATAGGATGCATATTAAAGGAAAGCATTCATTACACTTCCTTTAACATTTGATGGACTGATTTTCTTTAAAAGCTCGGTGGAACTTGTAGGTAATGCTATGAGATGTTGTGGAATGTTCCATGTTGAAACCAGTCAAAGGATGGGAGTCTAAAAGCCAATATTATCTAAAACACGTATTATTAAGTTTGAGAAGCTGAATGGTGAAGAACTGTTGAGAAAAGTCACTCCTTACGGTTTGGGTTTCTACATGGAACTGTGTCCAGAAAAGAGGATTTAAAATGGAACGAAGCATCCAGATAAACGTGTTTAGGTGTGTTTATGCCAACAAACAAACATGTGGAGTCAGTGTGAGTTTATTAAAGCACTGTTCAGGATGCAAAACACATGGAAAAATCAGCTGTTACTGTTTTTAATCACCAAAAAAGACCCACAACTGATATTTATCAACAGCCTGTTTCCACATAGTTCCAACTGTACGAACTGCGCCACCTGGTGTTGAAGGCAGGGATCCATTCCAATACAGATAGATCAACCTGGTCTCACAAGGATTCGTGAAACTATCACGTAAATTAATCTATGGTTACGTGCGCACCAACACGATTTTCTCATGTTTTTCGTGTTGCTCACAACGAAATTCAAACCAATGTATTTCAAGCGGAGGACTTTTCATGCCACTCAGAACGTATTTCAAACGAATATTTTTAATGTAAACGCGTTGCGAATCAAAGCGGAGGACTTTTCATACCACTCAGAACGTATTTCAAACGAATATTTTCAATGTAAAAGCGTTGCGAATCCAACGCTATATTTTGCATTACATCGTCCCATACATATAATGTGATGCCTTTATTTTTGCTGCAGGATTTGGGTATTTGAGATTAAAAAACGTTAGTGTTTGTTTGTTTGCAAACGGGTTGGATTTTGTTTTCATATCTGAGTCTTAATCACACCTGAATAGAACGTTTAATTAATCAAATATTCCTCGTGTGTCATGTTTCTCCTCGGTCTGATTTAAGCGAGTTACGTAGGGCATTTTGAATCGGTATATTATATTTTTAATGTAAAAGCATTGCGAATCCAACGCTATATTTTGCATTCGCAGGGGCCGGCAATTAGATGTGGCTTCGGGCCAAAATTTGTGTAAACATTATTCGGCGGTTTGACCGACGGGCCGGTGCGCTGGTATTTATTAAATAATTTTGATGAGTTGGTATCCGATGCCCGTATAGCTCAGCACGTTAAGCAGGTGACTCATGTACAAGAGCTGGTCTCGGACGCGGGTTCGATTCCGGTTTGCTTTATTATAATATTTTGGAAGTTTTTCATACACAAATGCAGATTTCTAAACGGACTGCTGTAAAACTTTTTAACATGATTGAAGATATCAAACTCATGGACAACTCCTAACCCATTGGACATTCATGCGAACAGACTCCTGTTTCAATTAAAAAAAACAAAACAAAACAAAACGTGCAGCACTTCGGCACCTTTCTTCTTCGGTGGTGTCTGTGTAAAACAATGTCCAACATGCAAACAGCACACCTAGCGCCATGAAGCACAAAATGCAGGTGTAAATCAATGGGGTGCTGAACATAGTAATATTCATAGCGGAAATAATAGATAATAATAATAATGATAGGTAATAGAATATTCTGAAATTAAGCTCGACTGTAGACAGGTATTTTGCAAACACTGTGAACACACACACACACACTAATATATGTTAGAGAAGCAGATAATGGCAGTAAAGTCAATTATTTTAATAATTTGAAGAGACAATATATGATTACGCTATATATACATATATAAACAAAATACTGACTAATGAACACATATTTCTATATAAAACTATATATATATATATATATATATATATATATATATATATATATATATATATATATAAAATATCATTTTCTGACATATCTTTTTTAATATATATGTATGAATTATATTGATAGTCTATATGTGATTTATATAATAATTTTCTCTGATATATAACTTCTGTCTATTGTTTTATATAAAAATATGTGTTCATTAGTCAGTATTTTGTTTATATATGTGTATATAGCGTAATCATATATTGTCTCTTCAAATTATTAAAATAATTGACTTTGCTGCCATTATCCGCTTCTCTAACATATATTAGTGTGTGTGTGTTTACAGTGTTTGCAAAATACCTGTCTACAGTCGAGCTTAATATCAGAATATTCTATTACTGTTAATCCCACTATGAACATTAAAATACGCCGAACCATTTGTCCTGTATCATAGCTACATGTATGACGTTTGCAGCAAAAAAATTAAAAAACGCGTGAAAATCAGTTTAATATTCAGAGTTAAGATGGATTAAATGCGCTGTCAAACGGCGCTGAGTGGAGCGGATGACCGGACCAAGATGGCGGCCCCACCGCTCGTCAGCCCCAATAGGCAGTAGCGCTCGATGCGGCGTCTACTTTTTATTATGTCTATGGTGCTGAATGCTCTGGGAGCAAGTCTGCAGTGAAAACACTTTTGAAGGGGTCAAGGGTCACTAAATCAAGGTTCAAAGGTTCAAGGGTTCACTTTATTGTCGTATCATTCCACATTTGCACATGAAACAATATGAAATTTGACCCTGGTCCCAGTTTCAGCCATCAAAAAAATATAAAAACACTCTCATAAAGACAATATAAGTATAAAGAGACACACTAATATATACAAATCTGCAACATAGATATATGTGCAGTGAACCAACAGTTTGTGCAATATTTAGTAGGTAAATGAATAAAGAGCCTAGTCCAGTAGTGCAGTGTGTGTATGCTTGTGTGTGTATGTGGGGATGCGTGCATGCATGTGTATTTGCGGGGGAGAGGTGGTGATGATATGAAAACAGAGTCTACAGAGACCTGTTCAGTAGCCCGACAGCTTCGCGGAAGAAGACTTCAAATGAAGGAGACATTTTGTGCAACAAGTATCATAAAAGTCATTCCCAGTGGAATTCAAGTCTGATATTGTGTGGGACTATTCAGAGCAGTCACATGAAGCACTGTATCTGTTTTCAAGGGTCTAGCCCCACGGGAACCCGCGTTTTTCAGCAGTGAGGCCTGCTAGCAGTGATGCAGCCTGAGGCCTTCAGACATGTAAAAAAAAATCCTGCTCGGTCATTTTTGGGTCTAGTGACACCAAATCGTACACGCTCCTAGTAGACCACCTCCTGACCTGGCATATTTTTTTTCAGAGAGTTTACTCAAAAGGGGCTCGATCACGGCCCTGTTTCTTACTCTACGGTTAACCCTTTAATGTCCAAATGCTTCAAAACGGGCTAAAAAGGTCAAAATCTCGCACAATCCTAAACCAATTTGGACCAAACTGCACAGGTTCTATATACAGAGACTAATGTGAACGCTCATGCACGTTTCAGACCTCCAGGGGCCCTGAAGAAGGAATGAGGGCAAAAAAAAAACACGTTTTTTCATAAATGTCCCTCTTTTGCTCTCATTTCTCTTCTGTAACACTCAGAGAGCTGAAACCTGGGATCTGGTACCTCTGAAACATCTAAAATCTAAATCCACTAGAACTGTTTTGCTAGCCCCTCCCAAACCGGAAGTAGCTCCAGGAACGACCTAGAGACTTGTGCTTCAAATCAATTGTTTACCAAGGTCACCTGAATCACCCCTAAAAGTTTCAGCTCATTTGATGCAAAAATTACCGATTTGTGGGGCTTCATAGTCCAAAAATGTCAAACTTTGACCCTGCGCCAGGGGTCACAGGAAGGTCACAGAGACACCAAACCAGCACAGTTCAGCTCCAAATATAGCCTAGTATAACATACTAAAAGATCAGCCCCAGGGTCCCAGTAGAAAAATCTGACCAAGTGTTCATGTTTGAAAATCAGGTCTTGTCAGACTTTTAAACCCTGAGAGCCTTCTTGCCAGTGGAATTAGACCCTCACCCTAATTTTTTACCCAAACGGGACGAAATCTTAACCACAAGTACTAGGGCCCTCGGTGAGTCGGTATGTACAATTTCAGCCTCCTAGGTCAACTGGGGGCCAGATGGTACCTAATATTTGACTGAGTAGGTGTGCTCTCCATTCTCCAAACTTCAACATGGTACCATCTGGCCCCCAGTTGACCTAGGAGGCTGAAATTGTACATACCGACTCACCGAGGGCCCTAGTACTTGTGGTTAAGATTTCGTCCCGTTTGGGTAAAAAATTAGGGTGAGGGTCTAATTCCACTGGCAAGAAGGCTCTCAGGGTTTAAAAGTCTGACAAGACCTGATTTTCAAACATGAACACTTGGTCAGATTTTTCTACTGGGACCCTGGGGCTGATCTTTTAGTATGTTATACTAGGCTATATTTGGAGCTGAACTGTGCTGGTTTGGTGTCTCTGTGACCTTCCTGTGACCCCTGGCGCAGGGTCAAAGTTTGACATTTTTGGACTATGAAGCCCCACAAATCGGTAATTTTTGCATCAAATGAGCTGAAACTTTTAGGGGTGATTCAGGTGACCTTGGTAAACAATTGATTTGAAGCACAAGTCTCTAGGTCGTTCCTGGAGCTACTTCCGGTTTGGGAGGGGCTAGCAAAACAGTTCTAGTGGATTTAGATTTTAGATGTTTCAGAGGTACCAGATCCCAGGTTTCAGCTCTCTGAGTGTTACAGAAGAGAAATGAGAGCAAAAGAGGGACATTTATGAAAAAACGTGTTTTTTTTTGCCCTCATTCCTTCTTCAGGGCCCCTGGAGGTCTGAAACGTGCATGAGCGTTCACATTAGTCTCTGTATATAGAACCTGTGCAGTTTGGTCCAAATTGGTTTAGGATTGTGCGAGATTTTGACCTTTTTAGCCCGTTTTGAAGCATTTGGACATTAAAGGGTTAACCGTAGAGTAAGAAACAGGGCCGTGATCGAGCCCCTTTTGAGTAAACTCTCTGAAAAAAAATATGCCAGGTCAGGAGGTGGTCTACTAGGAGCGTGTACGATTTGGTGTCACTAGACCCAAAAATGACCGAGCAGGATTTTTTTTTACATGTCTGAAGGCCTCAGGCTGCATCACTGCTAGCAGGCCTCACTGCTGAAAAACGCGGGTTCCCGTGGGGCTAGACCCTTGAAAACAGATACAGTGCTTCATGTGACTGCTCTGAATAGTCCCACACAATATCAGACTTGAATTCCACTGGGAATGACTTTTATGATACTTGTTGCACAAAATGTCTCCTTCATTTGAAGTCTTCTTCCGCGAAGCTGTCGGGCTACTGAACAGGTCTCTGTAGACTCTGTTTTCATATCATCACCACCTCTCCCCCGCAAATACACATGCATGCACGCATCCCCACATACACACACAAGCATACACACACTGCACTACTGGACTAGGCTCTTTATTCATTTACCTACTAAATATTGCACAAACTGTTGGTTCACTGCACATATATCTATGTTGCAGATTTGTATATATTAGTGTGTCTCTTTATACTTATATTGTCTTTATGAGAGTGTTTTTATATTTTTTTGATGGCTGAAACTGGGACCAGGGTCAAATTTCATATTGTTTCATGTGCAAATGTGGAATGATACGACAATAAAGTGAACCCTTGAACCTTTGAACCTTGATTTAGTGACCCTTGACCCCTTCAAAAGTGTTTTCACTGCAGACTTGCTCCCAGAGCATTCAGCACCATAGACATAATAAAAAGTAGACGCCGCATCGAGCGCTACTGCCTATTGGGGCTGACGAGCGGTGGGGCCGCCATCTTGGTCCGGTCATCCGCTCCACTCAGCGCCGTTTGACAGCGCATTTAATCCATCTTAACTCTGAATATTAAACTGATTTTCACGCGTTTTTTAATTTTTTTGCTGCAAACGTCATACATGTAGCTATGATACAGGACAAATGGTTCGGCGTATTTTAATGTTCATAGTGGGATTAACAGTAATAGAATATTCTGATATTAAGCTCGACTGTAGACAGGTATTTTGCAAACACTGTAAACACACACACACTAATATATGTTAGAGAAGCGGATAATGGCAGCAAAGTCAATTATTTTAATAATTTGAAGAGACAATATATGATTACGCTATATACACATATATAAACAAAATACTGACTAATGAACACATATTTTTATATAAAACAATAGACAGAAGTTATATATCAGAGAAAATTATTATATAAATCACATATAGACTATCAATATAATTCATACATATATATTAAAAAAGATATGTCAGAAAATGATATTTTATATATATATATATATATATATATATATATATATATATATATAGTTTTATATAGAAATATGTGTTCATTAGTCAGTATTTTGTTTATATATGTATATATAGCGTAATCATATATTGTCTCTTCAAATTATTAAAATAATTGACTTTACTGCCATTATCTGCTTCTCTAACATATATTAGTGTGTGTGTGTGTGTTCACAGTGTTTGCAAAATACCTGTCTACAGTCGAGCTTAATTTCAGAATATTCTATTACCTATCATTATTATTATTATCTATTATTTCCGCTATGAATATTACTATGTTCAGCACCCCATTGATTTACACCTGCATTTTGTGCTTCATGGCGCTAGGTGTGCTGTTTGCATGTTGGACATTGTTTTACACAGACACCACCGAAGAAGAAAGGTGCCGAAGTGCTGCACGTTTTGTTTTGTTTTGTTTTTTTTAATTGAAACAGGAGTCTGTTCGCATGAATGTCCAATGGGTTAGGAGTTGTCCATGAGTTTGATATCTTCAATCATGTTAAAAAGTTTTACAGCAGTCCGTTTAGAAATCTGCATTTGTGTATGAAAAACTTCCAAAATATTATAATAAAGCAAACCGGAATCGAACCCGCGTCCGAGACCAGCTCTTGTACATGAGTCACCTGCTTAACGTGCTGAGCTATACGGGCATCGGATACCCACTCATCAAAATTATTTAATAAATACCAGCGCACCGGCCCGTCGGTCAAACCGCCGAATAATGTTTACACAAATTTTGGCCCGAAGCCACATCTAATTGCCGGCCCCTGCGAATGCAAAATATAGCGTTGGATTCGCAATGCTTTTACATTAAAAATATAATATACCGATTCAAAATGCCCTACGTAACTCGCTTAAATCAGACCGAGGAGAAACATGACACACGAGGAATATTTGATTAATTAAACGTTCTATTCAGGTGTGATTAAGACTCAGATATGAAAACAAAATCCAACCCGTTTGCAAACAAACAAACACTAACGTTTTTTAATCTCAAATACCCAAATCCTGCAGCAAAAATAAAGGCATCACATTATATGTATGGGACGATGTAATGCAAAATATAGCGTTGGATTCGCAACGCTTTTACATTGAAAATATTCGTTTGAAATACGTTCTGAGTGGTATGAAAAGTCCTCCGCTTTGATTCGCAACGCGTTTACATTAAAAATATTCGTTTGAAATACGTTCTGAGTGGCATGAAAAGTCCTCCGCTTGAAATACATTGGTTTGAATTTCGTTGTGAGCAACACGAAAAACATGAGAAAATCGTGTTGGTGCGCACGTAACCATAGATTAATTTACGTGATAGTTTCACGAATCCTTGTGAGACCAGGTTGGATAGATGGAAACTGATCTGTAATAATCTGACTTTATTCCTAAAGCACATTCTAAAACAGTTTACAGAAGGCTGGTCAATCCAAACATGGTGAAAGATCCTCAAAGTAAATTAATACAACAGAGAAATAATAAAACAAAACATCTAAGTCAGAAAATAAACAAGTGGAATTAAAGAAAAATAGAGGAAAGAACCAGAAACACAAGGGTATAAATTATAATTATAAATAAATACAATACATATTCAAATACGCAAATAAATACAGAATAAAAGAGAATAACAAGAACAATAGAAGATAAAAATACTAAATAAAATGAAACCCGTTTGGTCACCAGATATTACGTGGTGCATTGTGGTTTCTAAGCGTAAGGCAGAGCTAGGATCTTCATGTCGCTGTTCAACAGAGAGATGGGTCGATATGATCCACATTCTGTTGCATCTTGATCAGGTTTGAGGAGAAGAATATTACTTCTGACAATGTTTGAGGCAGAGACCCACCAGACAGTGAGTTATTAAACACATCAAGCAAAACTGTTGACAATTTATTAGCAAATTTTTTGAAGAATTCAACTGGGTAGTCATCTGGGCCAGGTGTCTTACCACTTTGCATTGCCACTATAGCATTGCCACTTTCTGTTTATTGTAGTGGGAGCTCAGTCCTCATCCCATGTCCTACATTCATGGACGGTGCCAGTTGGTTGTTAAAGAAGTGTTCCATGCCAGTATTGTCCTTTAGGGCTTCAGACGTATAAATTTGAGTGAAACATGGTAAATGTTTCCTTAATTGCTTTGGGATCAATGGTTAATTCACCGAGGGTTTTTTTTTATCTGAGGAATTTGGTCGTGACTGAATGCCTCTTGATTTGATGTGCCAAAAGGCGCCCAGCTTTCTCACCATGTTCACAGATATAACCTAGATATTTTAGCAACAGTCGTTCTGTTTTTCAGTTGATAATAAATCGTATTGATTCTGAAGGTCAAGTGTTATTTTAGAGAGTTCGGGGGAGGGAGAGATAGAGTACTGAACATCTACTGTGTTTATTGAATCAATTAGCTGATCCTGTTTCAGTAGCTGCATTCTATGAATTTTAGAAGAATATGCTGTACGCTATACTTTAACCTGTGAACTCATCTGGCACGTTGTTCTTCTTACAGAAAATGGAACAGTTGTGAGACAATCTCATCAGTGCAAAATCACGAGGCGGCTGCTATTCCTGCACTACCAGCCCGATCTCACGAGGATTCGTGAAACTGTCACGTAAATTTTAGTTTCGGTTTCGTGCGCACCAACACGATTTCGTCATGTTTTTCGTGCCGCTCACCACGAAATGCGCACCAATGTATTTTAAACGGCGGACTTTTCGTGCCACTCAGAACGTATTTCAAAAGAATGTGTATATTATATTTTTAATGTAAAACCGCGGCGAATCCAACGCTATATTTTGCATGACATCGTCCCTAAACATAACCCTAACCATAATCCTAACCATAACCTAACCATAAGCCGGTGCTACACTTACCAATTTGCATAGGAATTTCAAGAATGTCCGGCGGCCGGCGGCCGCAAACGCGATCACACAAGCAGTATACGCCGATGGACAGCTTAGATCGTCATGAATCCGCCGGTATAAACCACTTTCAGATGTGATTACCACAGCGAAAAACATTTCGTGGTGAGCGGCACGAAAAACATGACGAAATCGTGTTGGTGCGCACGAAACCGAAACTAAAACTTACGTGACAGTTTCACGAATCCCCGTGAGACCGGGTTGGCACTACAGTGCTCCAGAAATCATACAAGCCTACTTTACGTTCACATACAACTAGTACCAAGGAAACAAAGAGCAGAACAGGTGCTTCACCACTAGATTAGGTTCTGTTAGTGTTTCTTTATGTGTTGCTGTTCTCACAGGATTCATAAAACATAGTATTTCCACACGTTCTGGCGTAAACTAACCGTGACGTCACCCGTTGGTTTCAGCACCGAGAAAATGAAGCTCGGATTTTGCGACTTCCTGGTCGCCGTTTTGGATTTTTTGGCGCCAGTGACGTAAAAAGCGTCATCAAACACGTTGGACCGGAGAGCAACTAGGGGCAGGATTGGCTGAGGACTCTCTTATCTCGCCCACATTTTACCGCAGAGGCTTCTGTTGCTGTCCATCAAGTATAGCCACGCCCCCTGGCTCCGCCAACTTTAACGATTTATTTAAAATTCAGTATTGATTTATTTTAAGATCGGCCACCTGATCTCTCATTTTGACCATGAAAACTAACGGGAAAAAAATCCTGAGCCGTAGAAAATCTGTCTATCAAATTTTATTTTTCCAAAAATGAATTGGGGTCTATGGAGAAAAAGCTTTTTGGAGCCAACCCTAGCGGGCGGCGTGATATTGCAAGTTTTTGACACTTCCGGGTGGACTTCAATTCTGGAGCCAGATGCTACGTCCATTATATATACAGTCTATGACGTTGTCACATCGTGGTCATTTTAAGCTAATGGCTAACTCAGAAGACACATTTGACACAAATTATGTTCAAACTCCATCCTCTAGCACTTATTTTGTGCACCAGTTAAGCCAGATGTTTCCCTACTGCTCCTGGCACTTCAGTGACACCTTTTTCCCATCCACTACATCTGCATATTAGTTTTTTTGTTTGTTGCTTTGTTGTTTTTTTTTAACTTGAGTACATTCAAAATATTTATAAATATCTGACTTTTCTACCCACCTTTGTGCAAAGTCATTGCACTACTTGTATACTGAACAGAATTAAAGCACAGTCATCTACACACAGCTGAAACCAAAGCCTGGGATGGCAAACAAATCTCACTGCTGATTGCTCCCTCCGGGTTGGGGGGGAGTTGCTTCCCAAGCGAAGGAGTTCAAGTATCTTGGGATCTTGTTCACGAGTGATGGGAAAATGGAGCAAGAGATGGACAGGCGGATTGGTGCGGCGTCGTACCGAACCATTGTGGTGAAGAGGGAGCTGAGCCCTAAAGCGAAGCTCTCGATTTACCAGTCCATCTACATTTCAACCCTTACCTATGATCATGAGCTTTGGGTAGTGACCGAAAGAACAAGATAGCGGATACAAGTGGCTGAAATGAGCTTCCTCCGTAGGGTGGCTGGACTCAACCTCAGACATAGGGTGAGGAGCTCAGACATCCGGAGGGAGCTCGGAGTAGAGCCGCTGCTCCTTTGGATCAAAAGGAGCCAGTTTGAGCTGGATGCCTCCAGGGAGACTTCCTTTGGAGGTTTTCCGATCACGTCCATCTGGGAGGAGACCCTGGAGCAGACCCAGAACTCGCTGAAGGGATTATATATCTCGTCTGGCCTGGGAATGGCTCGGGATCCCCCAGGAAGAGCTGGAAAGCGTCACTGGGGGAGGGACGTCTGGAACGACCTGCTTCGCCTGCTGCCCCCGCAACCCGGCCCCGGATTAGCGGAAGAAAATGGATGGATGGATACCTATAAAGCCAAGGCCAGAGAGACTCCTCAGAAGTGATGCTGCCGCTGCTCTCATCACTGTGTTACTCTCTATCATTTCTCCTGATATCAGTAAACCTTATTCTCAGCATCAGCATCTGAGTCTCAGACAGTCTCTGAGTCTGTCTCCTGATTCTTCTCTCCACATCACACAATTCCTTAACAATTAGATAAAAATACAAAATGGACATTTGAAAACAAGTTGTAGAAAATAAAACAGAAATGATAAAAAAATGTTGAATTTTATATTTATAAAAAACAAAGGCTCACTTTGATGAACGCAGAAACAAAAATGATGTTTCTCATGTTTATTCACATTACAGCAGTCTGAAGATCTCTCCATCGTTGCTGATGAGTTTGATCTGATGTTCGTCTTCAGGCCTCCATTTCTTCATGTCTGACCACAGCAGATCAACATCATCAGGATGTTCGCTGGACCAGCGTGGGCGCCGTATCTGTAAATGTAATAAATAAAACAGTCACAGATGTACAGACAGAATAAAAAAATGAGAAGTTTTAAAAAGTAAAAATGTAACAGAAAGTGAAAAGTTCAGACTCACACAGAGAATCTCTTCAGCCTGAAGTTTTAATGACTCACTGAATGTGTATGTGTCTGGTTTTCTGTTCTTAATCTGTAGTTCTAACTCCCAGCCTCCCAGTTTTATCTCCTGCAGGAGGAAAATTAGACACCAAAGGTAGAAAATCTAAGTAATCTGCAGTGTATGTTACATGCATTCGTGTCCACAAATAAAATTATGACCTGTCATATGAGGTTATGACAGCATTAGCATTATTCAGAAGGTTCATCTACATGTAAACAACATTACCTCAGTGGAAATGTTCTTGAGACGGATGTAGTTGCCGTATTCACTGATGCTTTCTACAGTTATGGGTCCTGCCAGCTCCAGCTGAGAGACAACACACAGGTCAGTTATTCAGGTGTGTGGAAGCAGGAAGTCACTCATTGTTTCATGGTTTTGATTTATTTTTTAACAGATTCTGATGAGAGCAAATGATTTAAAGTTTAAATGAAAGGTGGAATGAAGTGATTCTGATTAAATTTGGATTTTAAGCTCAGATTTGGATCAAATTGAATGTGAAACATGGATAGTTCAAGGACTGCTGGAAACTGGAAAACTTGAAGGTTCTTTCTGTTTGTTTTACAGCCTATGGCTAAAAATGTATTATTGTTTTTTTACTGAAATGTATTTCACACCCACCAACAGCTTCTGGGGTTCAGAGCGTTAACCTAAACTGAAAAGTGAATCCCCAAAAGGTTGAGTTCTGATTAAATGTCTAATAGTCTGATAATAAGTCTGATATTTCTATGAACATTAAACCTGCTGCTCAGTAACACATTAACACAGGAGGAATGTGATCACATTAAACTTTGCTGCAGTCAAACTGGACTTCAGTCTCACTTATTAAATGTTTAAATGAGTTTTTATGGATGTTTAAAGTTGTCTTGTTCCCAACAACAAATCAGTTTCTTATGAAAAGAGACAGAAGAGAGATGGCAGCAGATAAACCTCCTGGTTCATGTTCTGGAGTTCTGTCTTCAGGTTTACAACAGTCTTCATCCACTTCTGCTTCTCATCCTGGAGCTTCTCTAACTGGAGACAGAATAAAAAGACAGTTTATGTATTGAAGCACAGATACACATGACATGATTGGTGGAAAGATTCTTTCTTCTGATTGGTTGGAGACTCATTAAAAGCATGTTCATGTAACATAGCTGAGTTCTGCTTAAATCTCTGTTTCTGTAGCTTTAGATGGTGACTTCTTCTGTGTGTTTGTCACATTATTGGACTTTCAGACTGATGGATGTTGATGTTTCTTTAGTGGTTTATAGCAGAAAGTAACAGTGAACAAAACTGGACTGTTGAAGTTTATTCTGTGTTCAAGATCATTTAGATTTATGCTCAAATGTAACTCAGTTCATAGACACCAGTCAGTTTCACTGTTAATAGTTTCCATGAATTTAACATTTTGATCTGATTCTGTAGAAAGTTAACGACATTTCATTAATCTGATAAACAGTGAACTAGTTAACTTTCCTGCTAGAACTTTACATCACAGTGAGTTCAGTAGACATATCAGTCATGTGATTGAAAAAGGTTTTGATGGTGACATTCACCTCTTCCTGTTGATTCTTCTCATCGCTCCCAGTAGGGTCAGAGTTGGTACCAAAGTTCATTTCATCCAGCTGCAAATAAAGAAACACATGCTCTGTTTTAGTTTCTGATATGAAAGGAGAATGTTCACCTTAGAAGGAAGTGGTTTAAAAACTTGTTCCATTTTGTCTGGGAACTAGTTTCATTTTTTCACCAAACATGAAAAATAAAATCAGAATTAGAGATCACAGTGGAACTGAATCTGAATCTGAAAACAGCTGTTTGTTGTCTTGTTCTTCTGGAAATTTGAAGTTGTTTTGGTCTCAACAACAGACCAGTATTATATGAAAAGAGAAGAGAGATGAGAGCAGATAAATGATTTGAGAGAAAACATGAACCTCCTGGATCTTGTTCTGGATCAGTGTCTTCAGTTTTCTTCCAGTCTTCATCCACTGGAAACAATAGAGAGACAAAACAGTATATTTATCTCAACACATCTGTACATGATGTAGCAGGATAGTCCAGCCCAAGGCTGATTTTGGCACTCTCCCAGCAGTACTGGGCTGTAAGCCCATCGGGGTATGTCCACCAGCTATAAAAGCAGGGGACGACCCTCTATACCAGGGGTCGGCAAGCAGATGTGGCTTCGGGCCAAAATGTTTGTAAACAATCGAACAGCGGGCCAACCTGCGGGAGGGTGCACTCCGCTGGGCGATACCGCGAGCAGCTGATCAGCTTCTACAGCTGATCGCCGTTGCTTGGGACACACGTCTCAATTCTGATCACAGATGTATTAAAACTCCCGAGACACACACATGTTTTGCACACACTGTTGCTCAGTGAAATGTGGCTGGTACAACCGTGTCCGACCAGTAGCGCAAATGCGGAAATGCCCGGCAGCAGCCGACCACGCGAGTTTCGTGTTGCGGTGACGGACTGGCTTGTCTCGTGCCAAATCAAATTTTCAAAATCATCTGGAGGGCCAGATATTATTCCTGACGGGACAGTTTTGGGCCGCCAGTTGCCAACCACTGCTCTGTACTCTCTCTTGCTAAGGCTGAAGACACGCCCCTTCCAGTCGCTCGCTCTGGTCTGTCGCCGGTGTTAACCATTTTGTGTGTGGCATGGTTTGAGTGTTGTGCAGCTGCATTTTGGAAGCTGCAACCATAGACATATTCACTGGACGCCTCATCGACTGGCCGGAACACACATCAGAGTGTCCGCCATCCTGCGAGGGTCATTTGTCAAGACTTCAGAAATGATGCCATATCACTGCACTGCTTGGGGTTATACAAACCGACAAAATAAAGACAATCGACTCCGTGGAATTACCTTCCACAGGTAGGAAAAAAGAGTTTTTGTTGTTCTTGTTGTTGTGTTTAGCTTATATAACATTAGTTTCAGAGATAGATCACCTGGAACCATGGAAAATGCCATCTATTCCATTGCTAAAGCTAGCCCTCAAACAACAACAACAATATCGACGTCTGTTCGGTTTAACTAATGGAGGCTATTTTAGTCGCAGCACATAGAATATTACATTTTAAAAGAAATCAGTCGCTTTCAACTGAACTGTGGTCATATTTGACGGCTATTTACTAACTTTTTGCGCATTAGAAGGTTTCCCACCAACAACATAGCGAGGAAGCAGTGGGAAGTAGCTCTCCGAAGAGAGCCTTTTATTGCCACTTTGCACTCGAGGCTCTGTAGCGAGCACTTTGGGGAGGCAGACTTCGACAGGACGGGTCAGAATGTCCAGATCAGAGATGGAGTAGTGCCATCTGTCTTCAACTTCCCAGTTCATCTCAAAGGAGAAGGTGCAACACTAGATGATGAAGTTAAAACAATACCACACTGTTTTGAGAATTTTTTTGTTTAGCTACATATTCGACTCAAAGAATTATTTCTATGACAATGTGTGGTAACTAGATATAGCCTTCCAAGTTGTGATTGTATTCATTTCAGCCGGTGGACAAGCTGGACATCAAAACAGGCAGACACTGCAACACCTCAGAACCAGCCAGTGGACTGTTCCCCGTCTGTTATAGTAGCAGAACCTCAGCCTAACCCCAGTCTTGTGAGTAGGAAGTACTGTGTCTGACTGTGCTCCAAACAGCTGTGAGCACCGTGTCACACATCACTCCTTTTAGACATACTGACATGTACATAAACATTATTATTGCATAATATTATTTCCTTTCCTATGTGTGTGAGTCGCGCGGCTGCCATTAGTGGTCGTGCCAAGGATCTGCTGCTGTTTTGCCTTGCTGTGTGCTTTGATCCGCTGGGCCGTGTACCTGTGACGGGCGCGGCTCTACGGCTAACCGCAGCTAGCCTCCACTTCCTCTCAGCCTCATCTGCTTGGTCCTTTGTGATGTTTAGTTTACTGGATTTAGTTCTTGTTTACAGTTTAATTTCTTGTTTATTTTGTTTATTTTCATGTTGTGTTCCCACTATTACCCCTTTTTGTTTTGTTTCAGAGGCTGAGCACCTGTGGTAGGGTCATGGTGTCACCCTCCTAGCTGCAACTACACGAGCCACAGTGACATTAAAGTGTGACTTCTGATTGGTTGGAGACTCATTAAAAGCATGTTCATGTAACATAGCTGAGTTCTGCTTAAATCTCTGTTTCTGTAGCTTTAGATGGTGAGTAAGTTCTCCTCTGAACCAGCTGCTTGGAACATTCACTTTATCACCTTATTTTAATTCAGGTAACTCTGTCTCTCAACAATCATGTTCATATTTAACTAAACTACATGTTTGATTCTCACTAATATGTTTCTAATCAACATCTTTTCTTTTATTTCTTGTCAACCTGGTAACAGAGAAAATGGAGGAAAGTCTTCAAACATGTTCTGAAAGGTTCATATTTGAACCCAAATCATGGTGTTTTTCTAACTGCAGAGTTCTGGTTGCAGAAATGTAACCAAGCAGTGAATGAAAGTGAAACCAAAGTGTCAGAATAAAGGTTCCACATGGAACATGAATCCTGGTCTCCTGGATGAAAGTCCTGTTTCTGTTTTATGTCTTCTTCAAGAAACTTTGTGGCTCTTTCAAACTCTAAACTTTTCCTACAACGTCACAGTCTGAGAATTCTAGTGAGAAAATAGATTTGTGTGAAAAATGAGAATGTAGTTTAGTGGTATAGGAAGATAATTGTTGCTTTCAGAATGATGGATGTGGATGTTTCTGCAGTGGAAGTGACACCACAATGTTTCCAAACTTTACTTCCTGTTACTGACCTTCACTCATTGATTGTGCTCAAAATTAAGGTTGGTTTTTAGAAAATCATTGTTTCTGTTCAAAGTTTACATCATTTCATTAATTTTATCAACATTACATCATGGTGAGACAGAGTTCAGTGAATATGTCAGAAGAAGAAGAGAAAAGATGATGATGGTAAGATTTACCTTTTCCAGAAGAGTGTTCAGGGTCTTTATCTCACTCTCAGCATTCTCATTTTTCAGTTTTTCCTCCTGGAGCTGATTGTTGGTTTCTGAATTATTTCCCTCCAGCTGCACGTAAAGAAACACTGATTTTAAGGTGTGAGACTGATCGTTTTTAACTTTGCATAACAGAAAGCATCCAACTGTCCATCTTAGAAGTGATGCAGTTACTGTGCAGTGATTCAGTTGTGAATGATTTGACATTTATGTGATTTTACAGTTTTGTTCACACTTAATTTATTAATAACTAAAATAACTCATCAAATGCAGGTGATGTTTCTGTTTCTGCAGGTAAAGTCAGAATTACTGAATGCCGATATTCCAGAAAAAGTTGAGGTTTTATTAAGTTACTTTATAAAGATTATAATGATGAGATTTACCTCTTCCAGTTGATTCTTCAGGAACTTCATGTCACTGTCGGCCTTCTGATTTTTCTGTTTCTCCCGCTGAAGCTGATTGTAGGTTTCTGAATGATTTCTCTTCAGCTGCAGGTAAAGAAACACATGTTGTGATTTTCAGGTGTGAGACTGATAGTTTTAATTTTACAGAACAAAAAACACCCGACGGTTCATCTTAGAAGTGATGCAGTTACTGTGCAGTGATTCAGTTATGAATGATTTGACATTGAAGTGATTTTACACAGTTTTTTCTCATTTCTGTTGTAAACTGTAACTATTAGAATTGACAGTAGATCAAACTTTACATTTATTAATGACTAAAATTAACATCAGCACTCATCAAATGCAATTGATTTTTCTGTTTCTGCAGGTAAAGTCAGAGTTACTGAACTTGCATCGATATTCCAGAAAAAAGCTGAGGTTTTATGAAGTTTCTTTATAAATGTTATGATGATGAGATTGACCTCTTCCAGCTCATTCTTCAGGGTCTCATTTTTCAATTTCTCCTCCTGGAGCTGATTGTTTGTTTCTGAATTATTTCCCTTCATCTGCAGGTAAAGTCAGAATTATTGAGCCTTCATTGATATTCCAGAGATCTCAGATCATGAGTTAAACTTGTTAGTTTCCATCTTTTCCTCCAGAATCTACAGTTCAGTCTCCATCTTGTGTTTTTCATCCAGAAGCTGCTGTTTCTTTACATACAACCATTAACTTCTTTTTACTGCTTCTTTGACTCCTGCTCTTTAGTTACTGATCGTCTGTTCAGGTTCACACTCTTTGGTTACAACAAATATGTCGTTATTAAATAGAAACTTGTGAGTTTCTGTTTAATGTAAACTTTCTTTTATCTCTACAGAAGTTCGCTAAATCTGTTGTTCTTCTCTGTTTCTGTACTGAACCACTTCCTCTGTTCATTGATAAACTACATCTGGTTTTTCTTCTCCACTGTCCAGATTCTTTACTTGTCTTCCTGTCAGAGCTTGAATACTGACGTCTGATCTGCTTTACAGACACAAACCTTCTTCCTTTATTCCATAATTGTTTGTTTACATCAAACTTGACTTTACTTTCTGCCATCACCTGATCTTGGTGTCTTTCTCCATCTACTAACAATCAAACTTTGTTTCAGTACTTACTAGTTCAAGTTCTTCTTGCTTTTCATTTACCAAAGTCTTCCTTTTCCCTTTGAGAAAATAAAACAATCAGTATTTGAATACAGAAAGAACAATGGTCTAGATAGTTTTGTATCATGAATTTAAACCTCTCATATCAGTTTCCATTAAAACCTCAATATTTTGTAAAGGTCAACAGTTTTATATTAATGTGACTTACTTTTTTGTCTTCTTGTGCGAACAAAGAGAACAACTGCTAGAATTAACAGGATGACGGCTGCAGCCGAACTAACAGCCAAACCAACAATGGTCGAGGTGTAACTGTACTGGGACATAAAGAAATCACCTGAAACGATAAAACATGGAATAATGAGGCATTTAATATAAACTGCAGATTACCTGGAACCTGAATCCATGTCTGTCTGCTCTGGTTGAGGGGAACTTATTCTGCCAGATTAAATTTGAAACTGAATCAAAAAATGAGGCAAAACTGAAAGGAACTTGGACTGCGATGTTTTTGGTAAAAATCCAGTTTCTCTTTTGTGTCTTACCTCCTAACCTGGACTTCCTGGTTGCCTTTTCCTCCTTTAACATTACAGGTCAAAATTACATTTCGAGAACTTTATTTAGAATACAGTTTAGTTGTAAAGGAATGTAATGTTGTGGAGACTGTGTTGCTTGAAGAAGTATGAGGGGACTAAAGGTCAACAACGAGACCTTCAACATGGAGACTGGGTTTACATCCTATGGTGGGCCCACTGTTGTTTAATTTAGCTCTAATGTTCACTAGTTTGATTAGATTTTAGCACCAAAAGTACTTTGGTGCAGGACAATATTACTTTCACACACAAAAAAAGAAGAAAAAAACTTATTAGGAGCTTAGTTGACTTTACACACCATAACTGTTTGGTTAGGTTGAGGAAATCTTCAGGATTTTGTTTAAAATACAACCTTTTCGAATATATTTCGCATTTTTCTTCAATTTTCTGGTTACCTGGTTGCTGAATCCTGCTTCATCTAACATATGAACAGTAAAGCAATGAAATAAATGGGAAATAGATGCTGATAAGCAAATGTGATGTTTGCTGGTGACATGTCACCAGCAAACATCACTGATAATACATTTTAGCTGAATCAGAATGTAGATTTCATTTGAAAAAAAAAGCATTTTCTCTCATAAAATACTCTCAGTTACAGTCGAATACAAAGTGACAACATACTTTTAGAGTTTTTTTTTTATTTAAAAAGAATCAATAATTGAAATCTCTCTATGAAGCATGTCTGGACTCTTTGTTCAGCACTTTGTAAAAGTCCCTTTGCTAGTTAAAGCTTCAATGCTTCTTGGAAAAACTCTGCTAAATGGACTGTTGGCTTCCTTGAACAGAACTTTCTCATTTTATCAGTTTGGTTGAACAGCTAATGCCATCAAAAGTCCTGGTAGTTTTCAGTTATTGAGGCCTCCAGGCTCCTGGAAACTATTCAGAAATGGTTTATACCCTCTTCTCTGATCTTTACCTCACCATGGTTTGATCAACAACAGAAACTTCCTTCAACTTAAACTATGTCCAGTCAGTTCAGTTTGCTACAGTGGACTCCAGTCAAGTTCTGGATTCTGCAATCTGGAGCTACAACAAAGAGTTTGAATTCTTTAGCAAATGACAAGTTTTGATTTTTAAAACTATAAAATATTTGCCCCAAAACAGTGACAATATGTTTACAGTGAGTGTAGATTGATGAGACAAAGAAAATAACACATCTTTTAGGGTGACGGTATGAATCTATAAACTACATATGTAGAGAATCTAGTCTGAAGGAGATCTGAATTAACAAGAAGAATTATTAGAAAAACCTTAAATATCTGAGTCTTGAACTTTCAGTATTAACTCACCAACAACCAGTTCAACAGTAGATCCTCGACCCAGTGTAGGAATGAAGCATCCATATTTTCCCTTATCAGACAGTTTCACTTTGGAGAGTTTCAGTGAAACGTCTCCAAACTCCAGTTTATTAAATAACAATGACGTTCTTCCTTCATAATCAGGATGTTTTGAACTTTCCAGTTCCTCTTTATCCCACCACACATAGACATATGAAGGGTCTAGGCCTCCTCTGGACCACTCTATGGACATGTCTGAAGCATCCACGGCAGGTTCCAGCCGACATGACAAAAGAACGTCATCACCAACCGTTGCCAGGACCGGCTGAGACGGACCGACCACCTGGGAAAGACCTGGAGAAAAGCAGGTTGGGATTTTACAGCTTTTAAATGGAGGAAACAAATGACTACTAGTTGATTTTTTGTTGAGGGAACATATTTTAGAACGTTCGTCTATAAGATGTTACTGAGCAGCTTCAATTTTTAATCATCTTTGTGTTTAAATGTACATTTTGATGGTGTGTGTCGGTTACCTGAACAGTTTTGTGTCAGAAGAAGGAAAACTAAAGCTGTGAAGGAACTGAGCTGAGTCCATGGTTTAGACGAAGAATCATGAAGTTCTGAAAACTGAAATAAATCGCATGTTAAATATACTGAGGAACATGCTGATTGTAAATATCATTGTACATCCGAGCAACATAAGTCATCCACCAATCAGATTCTAGATCATCAAAACATCTGGATCAAATAAAACACTTGAACTTTCCAGATCTTGAATTATTGTAGAATCAGAGTTCAGGACCGATGATCTCACATTTTAACTTCCTAATTTTTTATTCTTATTTCAGACTGATCAATAGTCTAAAGGTGTGTTCTGTAATATCAGAATGTAAGTTTTCAGTTTGTAAAACTGGGCAATTTTGAGCTGGATATCCTTTAGAACCATCAATATTCCTAAAGAACATTCACTTAAATAAAATAAAATTGAAGGGAAATGTCACTTCTTCTTTAGCACATGTAGGGATAAAAGTTGCTGTTTTTCAAGACATTGCATGAAATTACATTTAAAAAGCCCCAAAAGCATCATGATAACGAGATGACAGATAGTTCCAGTACAGTGAAATAGACTTTCAACAGCTATACTAAGCATTATATTGTGTTAGTTGGGGATTTACCAGTTTT
The DNA here is from genome assembly GCF_021347895.1 of Acanthochromis polyacanthus. NCBI lineage: Eukaryota > Metazoa > Chordata > Actinopteri > Pomacentridae > Acanthochromis > Acanthochromis polyacanthus. The sequence continues at coordinate 3,836,440 of NC_067136.1, forward strand.
ATTTATTATTTGGAAAAACCCTCAAGAAATCTAAGTAAAATTTACATCAAAAACAGTAGATACACCTTTTGATCACAGAAAACACTTGTTTTTATGGAGAAGCTAACTGTACATCATGTTTGTACCCAATAATTTATATTACAGTTCATAGTTTTGGCTCAGAGGAGTTCTCCTTTTCTTTGTTTCGTCTTCTTTAATGAGCTCAATGACCAAAATCTTGCATCAATCGTTGGTTTGAAAAAATTGCAAATTAATTGCAAAAAAATAATATGTAACTGCAATGCTTATTGCACTTTGTTGTTTACAATCTGGGAAGCCATGTGTTAAAATAAGTGTTCCTTTCTTTTAATTTCTTTTTTTAAGCTTGTAAAGCAGAGTCTGTCTTGAGAGACAAGAGTTTAAGTGACAAAAGTTTACTTTTGTTAAATGTTTGTTACAAAATAATAATAATAATAATAATAATCATTTTGCACATAATTATTTGCAGTTTAGGAACTCATCCTTTTGAAAAAAAACCTTTTCTTTCCTTTTTATGCTTGTAAAGCAGAGAATGTGCCTTTAGAGACGACTGTTTAAGTGACAAAACGTTATTTCAGTGATTGCACCTTACTGTTTATACTTATAAATGTCATACAGTGATGCCCTGCAGTGTTGAAAGTCATTGTTGTTCAATGATTGTCACACAAAAGAATGATTTTATTAATAATTAGACATTATTGTTGTCATTTCAACTAAATTTCATATGAAAGATGAAACCACTGTTTGATGATGAATTCATGTTTCATTGGTTCTAATACATGTTTAAAATGAAAATATAGCAAAAAGAGTTAAATGATTACGATGCCACCCTCAAACAAAACATATCAAAGAATGTGATGATTTCCCTTCGATTGAAGCTCTAAAAAGCTTTGCAGGAAGATTTAATTTCAAGTCAGATGTAGCTGACCTACCTGAGTCATGGCTGTAACTGTTTCCTCGTCTCTGAAACATAAAATGCTCTAAACATGAAGCCCTTAGAGAGCAGCCCCCAGCTCTGATGCAGAGGGTGGATCCATGTTAGATAAACACTCGTCTGGTTGGTGTGGTGCCAAAGAACTTACCCTGATCGTAAAGTATACATCCTGCTGCAGGCCTGCACGTGCATTTATATTATTTTTAAATTTTGTATGTATGATCAGAAATATCTACAGAATAAACCACATGATGTTAATACATCACCTGAGGGTTACAGAGGGGGAATAACATTTTCTGGCAGGTGCAGTAAAGCAAAAATAATGTGCATCCTCCTCATGACATGTTCTGGTTCTAGTCCTCTATCTTCATTTGTCTGTGTTGAGAATTTCTAAATAACTACTATGGAGTTATAATGATCAACTGAGGGGAAATAAAAAGAAAATACACCAATATTAAAAGATAAAATACCTTTTGGAAAGGGAAGTGAGTTACAACAACAATTATTGTTGGCAGCGCTGCAGTAAGTTCATCACAGCTTAAAATTCCAGTCAAAAAGGTGGAATTGAGTCTGGCAGTGTGTTAAAATGCTCACAGTGGTGTTGATTTTATTGTATCAGACCCCAACCAGACGAGTGTTTATCTAACATGGATCCACCCTCTGCATCAGAGCTGGGGGCTGCTCTCTAAGGGCTTCATGTTTAGAGCATTTTATGTTTCAGAGACGAGGAAACAGTTGCAGCCATGACTCAGGTAGGTCAGCTACATGTGACTTTAAATTAAATCTTCCTGCAAAGCTTTTTAGAGCTTCAAACAAAGGGAAATCATCACTTTCTTAGATATGAGTCATTCTACTGAGTTGGTTTAAATTCTGACTGAATTTGAGTGAAATCTGTGTATTATTTGGGAACTTTTTTTTTTTTTTTTTACCATATTCACATTGCACCACATCTAAGGGGCACATACATATTAAAATAGTCAATTTTCAAATTATATTTTATAACTTTTCCCAAATAACTTTCCTCTCCTAAAATTTGTCACTACCAAAAAACACAGAATTACATGAGAATAAAAAGAATTGTAAGAACCTATTCATTTCTTTGTTCCTCACCGTACAGAGTATATTTTGTGAATTAATGTGTTTGGTGTCTAAATGAATGTTTAACAGAATTTAGTATTCATTTGTTCCAAAAGTATGAACATTTTAGTACAAAAATGTATAAAGTTGATCTTATTGACTGTATAAGTCACCATGGCTTAACGTAAACATACACTTAACCAATCATTATCATAAAATGTTGGTTGATGATTCAGAACATTTTATTTGTGGTAGTGACCATACTGTTGCTGTAGTCCAGTAGTACTTGGTTTGAGGGAGGCATTGTAATCATTTAACTCTTTTTGCTATATTTTCATTTTAAACATGTATTACAACCAATGAAACATGAATTCATCATTAAACAGTGGTTTCATCTTTCATATGAAATTTAGTTGGAATGACAACAATAATGTCTAATTATTAATAAAATCATTCCTTTGTGTGACAATCATTGAACAACAATGACTTTCAACACTGCAGGGCATCACTGTATGACATTTATAAGTATAAACAATAAGGTGCAATCACTGAAATAACGTTTTGTCACTTAAACAGTCATCTCTAAAGGCACATTCTCTGCTTTACAAGCATAAAAAGGAAAGAAAAGGTTTTTTTTCAAAAGGATGAGTTCCTAAACTGCAAATAATTATGTGCAAAATTATTATTATTATTATTATTTTGTAACAAACATTTAACAAAAATAAAGTTTTTTCACTTAAACTTTTGTCTCTCAAGGTAGATTCTGCTGAAGAACTATAATAAAAAGAAATGGAAAGAAAGGAAAGCTCATTTTAACAGATGGCTTCCCAGATTGTAAACAACAAAGTGCAATAAGCATTGCAGTTATATATTGTTTTGCAATTAACATTTACAGAAACATGTGATGTTGTGACTTCTACAGTGAAGGTTCAGTTATCATTGGAATGTTTTATTTTTCTCTTTTCAACTTACACATTGGTCTCTGGAGGCAGACTGCTTTGAAAGCATAGAAAAACCAAAAGAAAACAGAAAACAGGCTCCTTTTTGAAGTGATAGGTTCCAAGATTATTGCTATGACAATGAAAAAAGATGTCTCTTGAGCATGAGCAAGAGTTGGACTTGCCTCTGTGTCACTTTTTCAGGGGGATCTATCAGGGTGATGACCTTGTCCCTGGTCTACTTTGTGCTTCATTAATTCCCTTTGAGTGTCGTTCTTGGAGAACATTTCGACAGTTCTGCTTCAACCTCTGACATTGTTTTCTACAGTTTTACTTCTTCTTCTTCATTTCTTTGGGCTTCAGGTTTAATTTCTGCATTTTTCACCCTCAAAAATACCCCTTCATTAGAGGTGTTCAGAATCAGAATCAGAATCACTTTATTCATCCTCGAAGGGAAATTCAGTTGTCAGGGTTCTTATCTGTTTAATTTTGAACTGAATAGCTTGACTGCTGATGATAAGAAAGATTTCCTAAATCTTTCGGTCTTGCAGGGATAGGAGCCGTCCACTGATATTTTGTTGTTCCTTGAGGCAGATGTGAAGTGGATGATCCATGATTGTCAGAATGGCCTCCATCTTTCTAAGTATCTGTCTCTCCACCTCATCCTCCAATGAGTTCAATCTGATTCCAACCACAGAGCAGCTTTTTTAATCAGTTTGTTCAGACACCTTGCATCCTTCTGTTTTATACTACCTCCCCAGCAGACTGCAGCATAAAACAGGACACCTGCTACCACAGACTGATAAAACATCTGCAGCATCTTACTGCAGATGTCTAGTGATCGAATTCAGTGATCGAGTTCAGTGGAGATGAAGACCAGCAAAACGCCTCCATCTCTCGGTTTTCTCAGAGATATCATCCTGTGGTCTTGCTGTCTTTTCCTTCATGCTCTTCTGACATACCTCTGCTCTGTGATGGATAAGTTGTTGATAGATTTCAGCTTTTCTTCTTCCTTCCATCTCTTATTTCTTTTGTAGTATCTGATCTGAGATATATGTTGAGATATTCACCCCCTGTCAAAAGTTTTAGGACACTGTCTCATTCAAATAAAGTAGAACTTGTCCTACAACTTTTGACAGGGGGTGTATTTCATCATATGGATGTGATCAGGGCAGGACGGTAGTGTTGTGACGTTCACGAACGAACTGGTTCTTTTGAACGGCTCGTTAACATGAACGATGGGAACCGAGTCGCAGCTGGGAACGGTTCTTTTTTCCCCCCAGTTACATGGGGAGGAGCGCAGTCCAGCTGCGCGGTGCTTATTAGATATGCAAATAGCGTCAGGGCACGTTGTGCATGCTGCCTTCACGTGAGTGCGCCAGTAAAAAAATAAAACAACAACACAGAAACAGTGAACGCCCCCTGCCTTGGAGAGCAGCAGCAGCAGCGAGTGGTCTAAATGAGGAGGAGGAGAGTCCATGGGCGTAACGGACGCGGGGTACGTGTGGAACATGTCCCCCGCACTTTCCACATCTGTCCCCTCTGTCCCCCGCACTTTTTTCAGCCGTTACAACCGCTAAATCCGTTATTAGCATCCAGTACCGTGTTTTCCCGAGCCGTCTTTGAATGCACCATGAGCGCATGCTAACGCAGGTGTTCCACAGGAGACGTGCTGCTGTGCTGAGCAGTGCTGAACGTGCGTCTGGAGTAATGTTTAGCAAACCAGCCAGAGCCAGCAAGAAGCAAAAGACTTTACACAGTTTTTTTCAAACAAACCGTGTAAGTTGTGTGACCTTGTTGGATGCAAACAATGTTAGACTTGTTAGCTAAATGATGACAAGGTAAAACATGGCAATATATCAATATGTTAAGCTAGTTAACAATAATTTAAATGCTGTTGCCTCTGTTACATTACTTGCTAATTAGTTTATTCGTGGAATAAACCCAGTCCTCTTTCATTTCTGGGCAGAAGATGTGCTCACAATTGCTCTCCATGTATTTAAGTCTTTTGGTCCCAAAAGAGGAGAGTCAGGGAGGAGAAAAAAGAATAGGCTATCTATGGTATAAATTTACAACTATTTTTTACTCCTTCTCTTTCTAATTCTATCTCAGAATTTTGATTTTTAGATTTTTTAATGATTATTTCCACAACAAAGAGCAGAGTCAGGGAGGAGATGGATCAGAGGCCAGCAGCAGGGACAAGGATGTAGGGTCTTTACAGGTAAGGAGAGATTATAACTTCCTGAGAATAAGATATCTATTGCAGGGAGAAACCAGGCAGTACTGATCATTTCATGTTCAGTGTTTGGCACCTTTGGCTACTCGTCCAGTAGATGTTCAAGGGACATTGTTGTCAACTCAACTAGAGTTTGGCCACTAAAACTTTAGATTTTATAGTTTAAAGTTTTATACTTTATAGTTTAAAGAACTAGCCTAGTTGGTCCCCTGGTATTGTACTGTGGCTGTTAGGGATTATGTGGTTCTTTAGCCACTAAGGACGGTGCAATTAAATGTAAAAGAATGATAAATCGCTCTGAAAAATTAGTCCCCCTCACTTCTGAGATGGTGGTTACGCCCATGGGAGAGTCAGTCTGTCGTCGTTGACAAAATGAGCCAATTGAGGAAACGAAGCAGCATTTGGATGCACTTTTCTCTCGTGGCAGACAGTAAGGGTAAATGCAGTATTTGTCAAAAAAAATATTTCTAAGTCAGGCTCCACAAATAATTTGCACAGACACCTGAAAACTCAACATTCAACAGTAAAAGTGGCAGACTTTAAAATCGAATCCACACGTGTCAAATAAGGTTATAATCAATATTTCAGAATAATTCAAACTCATATTGGTGGGATATCTAAATTCATTCCTCCCAGTGATTATTTCCAAGATTAAATGAGTTAAGGCCAGACTGGCTTTTTAAAATTTAATAAATATAAAAATGAGCCAAATGAGCCAGTTTTTTGAACGGCTCTTTGAAAGGAACGGCTCACCAAGATCCAGCTCCCCTCAAAGAGCCATAAATCCCATCTCTACAGGACGGTACGTGGTCAACTCGTGCGTATTCAAACTCGTGCGTATGCAAACTCGTGCGTATAGGAAAAAATAAGCAATTACGGTTAAAAATTAGATTAGGGGTGAGAAAGGTTAGGGTTAGCAAAAGAAAACAGGGGTAGGACTAAAGAAAGAGCAAATAGAAAAACATAAAATAAGGAATGAGTGGTTAGGGTTAGGGAAAAGTAAACAGGGGTAAGGATCAAAAGAAAAAGGGTAAGAGAAGAAAGATAAAATAAGGGTTACGAGGTTAGGGTTAGGGAAAAAGAAACAGGGGTAGGGATAGAAATAGAAATAATAAAACACTGATTTTTCATTCACTCAATAAGCACGATGTTGGAAGACGCACAAATTTGCATACGCACGAGTTGACCAGTATTCAGCAGGACTCTGATCATACATGTAAAGTTTCAGGCAGATTGGAGCATGTTCAGGGCATTTACACAGCATTTGAAATTTCATGGCGAAGGATCAAAATTCCAGAGGCTGCCAAGGACACGCCCTTTGACTTTGGAAAAAGATTTTAATAACTTTGGATCATTAAGGCCTCCTGTATGTACTGGCCCAATTGGAGGTGAATTGGAGTTTCCCCCTAGGAGGAGTTCGCTCTAGAAAAAAATGAAAAATGGGCAAAATCTGACATTCAATGCAAAATAGCTCACTTCCTGTTGGGTTTGGAATGTGGCTGTCACTGACTTTTTTGTTCAGCCTGATGTGCTGCATATGTGTACCAAATTTGGTAGATACACCCCCTGTCAAAAGTTGTAGGACGGGTTCTACTTTATTTGAATGAGAAAGTGTCCTCAAACTTTTGACAGGGGGTGTATGTTGCTTCTTGGAATAGATGTGGTCTTTTGTTGAAGGAAGTCATTGCTGTGATTAGATTGGGAGCCATTATGTCCAGGTAATGATAATTGTTCTTTGGGGTTAGGGTTAGGTAAAGGGTTAGGGTTAGGCCTAACCCAAAACTTATAAATATGATCTCTGATTGCTGTTCGGGGAGATTCATTTGGCCGGATTCTCCCAGACAGTCTCTGTCTGATCGATGCTGCTCTTCCTTATAATAAACTTATTATTAAGCAAGTCAGTGTCAACGGACATTTCTTCTCCACCTGCACTTCACGGACATCAGAGAAACTACACTTTCTCTTTTTTTTATTAAATATTCTTAGTACTTCACTGGGTCATCTTAACTCTTTGCCTATACTCTCTCAGTCTCTCTGCTCGGCTTTTTGCCATTTTTGTGTTTTATCACACTAGATAATATCAATCTAAATCCTTCACCTTGCCTTTCAAAGAATTCCAAATATCTATTTAAACTAAAATATTTTGGAAATTGGCAAAAATCATTAAAATGTTATTTTCATGAACTGAAATTTAGGAGTTAGAGGTTGAACCAGCCACCTCCCAATAGAAAGTGACATATAAGAGGATTTTTTAAAGATATATTCAGTTTGATGGTATCTCAATGAATGTCTTGTGATAAAAAAGATCACAACATGATATTAGTATGTATGCAAGGTCTGAACACTTCATTGTTTTTGAAATTTCATCGTGGGACAACAATCTTAATCAGTTCAGTAGAATGGCTCATGTACAATTTGTTAAACAGTGTTTTAGAAAGTGTACAGAATGACACAGAAATGTTTTTGGAGCTGATATGTAAAGTTTCACTACTACAAACTGAATATTCACTGTTAAACTGTGGTGGTTCTACACGGGGTCCAACATGGACCAGTGTCTCTGTCCAAATATCACTAAATGATTCATAAACAGATCACTTTAAAAGCGTGATCAGCGCTAGATCTGAAACCGAAAGTAAAGAGGTTCACCCAAACTGCAGCTGTGTCTCGGTGCTGTCTGCCTCCTGGACATCTGGTTCTGGTTTGATACAGATTTTGGAGAAAGGGGAAGCTGCTTTTTAAACACACACAAGTCAGCAGAATGATTTCACCTCGCAAAGTGACTTTGTTGCAAACATGACAGTGTTACTGTAGTTTCTCATCTGACAATGAAATCATGTTTGAAAATGTCCTGTGTTGAAGATTTTGGTCACTGAGTTCATTAAAGAAGATAAAATTAAGAAAACAAGAACTCCTCTGACCAAAACCTATGACTTGTAATATAAATTATTGGGAAAAAATATGATGTACAGTTAGACTTTACATAAAAAGAAACATCTTCTGTGATCAAAAGGTCCATCTGCTGTTTTTTAATGGACATTTTATTCACATTTATTGAGCATTTTTCTGAATATTAAATAAAATTGGTAAATCCTCAACTAACACAATATAATACTAAGTATAGCTGTTTGATGGTTGCTGTCACTGTACTGGAACTATCTGTCATCTAGTTATCATGATGCTTCTGGGGCTTTTTCATGTCATTTTATGCGTTGTCTTGAAAAACAACAACTTTTATCCTTAAACTGACATATTTATTTCATTTGTTAAGCTAAAAATATACCCAAAACCCTAAAAAATGTAGAAAAGACACAAAATATGCACAACCCCACACGTGTTTAAGCAGAAGTGACATTTCCCTTCATTTTTTTTACATTTAAGTGGATGTTCTTCAGGAATATTGATGGTTCTAAAAGATATCCAGCTCAAAAGTACCCAATTTTACAATCTGCAAACTTCCATTCTGATATTACACAACACACCTTTAGATTATTGATCAGTATGAAATAAGAATAAAAATAAGGTAATTTAAATGTGAGATCATCGGTCATGAACTCTGATTCTACAATAATTAGTGTCTTCAAGATCTGGAAACTTAGTGTTTTATCTGATCCAGATGTTGGAGATCTTTGATGATCTAGAATCTGATTGGTGGATGACTTATGTTGCTCAGATGTACAATGATATTTCCAATCAGTATGTTCCTTGGTACATTTAACATGTGATTTATTTCAGTTTTCAGAACTTCATGATGCTTCGTCTAAACCATGGACTCAGCTCAGTTCCTTCACAGCTTTAGTTTTCCTTCTTCTAACACAAAACTGTTCAGGTAACCGACACACACCATCAAAATGTACATTTAAACACAAAGATGATTAAATATGGAAGCTGCTCAGTGACATCTTATAGAAGAACGTTCTAAAATATGTTTCCTCAACAAAAACGCCACTAGTAGTCATTTGTTTCCTGCCTTTAAAAGCTGTAATATCCCAACCTGCTTTTCTCCAGGTCTTCCCCAGGTGGTCGGTCCGTCTCAGCCGGTCCTGGCAACGGTTGGTGATGACGTTATTTTGTCGTGTCGGCTGGAACCTGCCGTTGATGCTTCAGACATGTCCATAGAGTGGTCCAGAGAAGACCTAGACCCTTCATATGTCTATGTGTGGTGGGATAAAGAGGAACTGGAAAGTTCCAAACATCCTGATTATAAAGGAAGAACTTCATTGTTATTTAGTAAACTGGAGTTTGGAGACGTTTCACTGAAAATCTCCAAAGTGAAACTGTCTGATAAGGGAAAATACAGATGCTTCATTCCTACACTGGGTGAAGGATCTACTGTTGAACTGGTTGTTGGTGAGTTAATACTGAAAGTTCAAGACTCAGATAATTGAGGTTTGTCAGGTTTTCTAAACATATTTCTGTGTATGATCAGAACAAAGACTGTAGGAATGAGTCAGTGCTCCAGTTTTAGGGTTTGTTTATGAGTGCAGGTCAGACAGAGTGAGAGATTTTACAGTCAGTTAACTGATTGATCCACATTCTAGCAGTTTCTCAGGTCGGTTGTTTCTTTCTAATCCATGTCATCATCTCTGTGGAGGTGATGTCCTTTTTTTGATCAGGTCAAATAAAACAGAACCTAGATCACATAAACTCATCCCTTATAGGAAAACAGAACAAAGGCATCACAGCAGCAGCATTTTACAATTTAAAACTACTTTAGCGCCAGAAGATTCACATGTGCTATTTGTCAATGACAAAATAGGTTTTTGTGAATTTTGATATAATTAATTCAGATCTCCTTCAGGTTAGATACTCAGCATATGTAGTTTATTCATTTACTAAATAATTCAGACTCTTTGTTGTAGCTCCAGATTGCAGTCAGTTTTAAATCATCCTTCAGATGAATCGAGAACTAGACTGGAGTCCACTGTAGCAAACTGAACTGACTGGACATAGTTTAAGTTGAAGGAAGTTTCTGCTGTTGATCAAACCATGGTGAGGTAAAGATCAGAGAAGAGGGTATAAACCATTTCTAAATAGTTTCCAGGAGCCTGGAGGCCTCAATAACTGAAAAACTACCAGGACTCTTGATGGCATTAGCTGTCCAACCAAACTGATAAAATGAGAAAGTTCTGTTCGAGGAAACCAACAGTCCCTTTAACAGAGTTTATCTAAGAAGGGTTGAAGCTTCAACTACCAGCATATATTTCTCATTCATTTTATTGCATTACTGTTCATATGTCAGATGGATTCAGCAACCAGGTAACCCAAAAATTGAAGAAAAACTTCACCATGTTCTAAAAGATTGTGTTTTAAACCAAACCATTAAAATGTCCTCAACCTAACCAAACAGTTTTGGTGCATAAACTCAACCAAGCCTCTAATAAGTAGCTATTGTTTTAAACGTGATGTTGTCCTGAGCCTGAGTACTTTTGGTGCCTAAATATAATCAAACTAATGGAAATTATAGAAAAGTCCAACAACAATGTTCCAAACCCAGTCTCCATGTTGAAGGTCTAGTTGTTGACCTTTAGTCCCCTCATACTTCTTCAAGCAACACAGTCTACTCAACATTACATTCCTTTACAACTAAACTGTATTCTAAATTAAGTTTTTTCAATGTAATTTCTGACCTGTAATGTTAAAGGAGGAAAAGGCAACCAGAAAGTCCAAATTAGGAGGTAAGACTGGTAAATGGAGGCATAAAAGAGCAACCAGATTTTAACCAAAAAGATTGTAATCCATGTTACAACTTTCAGTTTTGCCTTGCTTTTTGATTCAGTTTAGGTAAGGAAATAAAAAACTATGAGGTTGAGAATTAGCACACTCTATCAGACATTGTTTACATATTGGAAATTTGGTTTAGTTTAATCATCAGGGTTTGGGGAAAAATCATCTTTTGGGGGAAAATCATGGTTTGGATTAAAATGCAAATCTTTTACTACATATTTTTGTCCCAGTCTGATACATGACTGGTTGGCTGAAGAGAAGCAAAAAAGCAAGCATTAAAATACATGACAAAGATATGTTGATTTGTGAAACATGACAAACAAATGTAATTTAGTGGAATAATTTCCCGTCAAGGGTTACACAGTGGGCTAGTGGTTAGCACTTTCGCCTTGCAGCAAGAAGATCCCGGTTCTAATCCCGGGATGGGCCTGGGATCTTTCTGCATGGAGTTTGCATGTTCTCTCTGTGCATGCGTGGGTTTTCTCCGGGCACTCCGGCTTCCTCCCACAGTCCAAAAATATGCTGAGGTTAATTGGTTACTCTAAATTGCCCGTAGGTGTGAATGTGAGTGTGATTGTGTGTCTGTATATGTATCCCTGTGACAGACTGGTGACCTGTCCAGGGTGTCCCCTGCCTTCACCCGAGTCAGCTGGGATAGACTCCAGCACCCCCCATGACCCTAATGAGGATAAAACGGTGTATAGAGGGTGGATGGATGGAAGTTCCCCTCAACCAGAGTAGACAGACAGGGATTCATGTTACAGGTAGTTTGTATTCAACCTGACAAAATCTGTAGTTCACTTTATATTAAATGCCTCATTATTTTATGTTTTATGGTTTCAGAGGATGTGTTTCTGTCCCAGTCCAGTTACATCCTGATTATAGTTGGGTCAGCTGCTGCCTTCATCCTCTTAATTCTAGCAGTTGTTTTTTTTGTTCGCACAACAAGACAAAACAGTAAGTCACATTAATATAAAACTGTTGACCTTTATAAAGTATTGAGATTTTAATGGAAACTGATATGAGAGGTTTAAATTCATGATAAAAAATTATCTAGACCATCGTTCTTTCTGTATTTAAATACTGATTATTCTGTTTCCTCAAAGGGAAAAGGACGACTTTGGTAAATGAAAAGCAAGAAGAGCTTGAACTAGTAAGTACAGAAACAGAAGTTTGACTGCTGGTAGATGAAGAAAGACACCAAGATGAGGAGATGACAGAAAGTAAAGTTTGATGTAAATAAACAATTATGGAAAAAAGGAAGAAGGTTTGTGTAAATTTAAATATTTTAAATTTGAGCATAAATCAGTCAGTGAAGGTCAGTAAAAGGAAGTAAAGTTTGGAAACATTGTGGTGTCTCTTCCACTGCAGAAACATCCACATCCATCATTCTGAAAGCAACAATTATCTTCCTATACCACTAAACTACATTCTCATTTTTCACACAAATCTATTTTCTCACTAGAATTCTCAGACTGTGACGTTGTAGGAAAAGTTTAGAGTTTGAAAGAGCCACAAAGTTTCCTGAAGAAGACATAAAACAGAAACAGGACTTTCATCCAGGAGACCAGGATTCATGTTCCATGTGGAACCTTTATTCTGACACTTTGGTTTCACTTTCATTCACTGCTTGGTTACATTTCTGCAACCAGAACTCTGCAGTTAGAAAAACACCATGATTTGGGTTCAAATATGAACCTTTCAGAACATGTTTGAAGACTTTCCTCCATTTTCTCTGTTACCAGGTTGACAAGAAATAAAAGAAAAGATGTTGATTAGAAACATATTAGTGAGAATCAAACATGTAGTTTAGTTAAATATGAACATGATTGTTGAGAGACAGAGTTACCTGAATTAAAATAAGGTGATAAAGTGAATGTTCCAAGCAGCTGGTTCAGAGGAGAACTTACTCACCATCTAAAGCTACAGAAACAGAGATTTAAGCAGAACTCAGCTATGTTACATGAACATGCTTTTAATGAGTCTCCAACCAATCAGAAGTCACACATTAATGTCATGTACAGATGTGTTCAGATAAATATATTATTTTGTCTCTGTCTTGTCTCCAGGTCCAGGGTGAGAAACAGAAGTTTCTGTACACCAAAAGAAGTTTGATAGATGAGAAGCTGAAGTTGATGAAGACTGAGAGGAAACTGAATAATAAGATCCAGAACAAGATCCAGGAGGTTCATGTTTTCTCTCAAATCATTGATCTGCTCTCATCTCTCTTCTCTTTTCATATAATACTGGTCTGTTGTTGAGACCAAAACAACTTCAAATATCCAGAAGAACAAGACAACAAACAGCTGTTTTCAGATTCAGTTCCACTGTGATCTCTAATTCTGATTTTATTTTCATGTTTGGGGAAAAAAATGAAACTAGTTCTCAGACAAAGTGGAACAAGTTTGAAATCAGTTCCTTCTAAGGTGAACATTCTTCTTTAAAATCAGAAACTAAAACAGAACATGTGTTTGTTTATTTGCAGCTGGATGAAATGAACTTTGATACCAACTCTGACCCTACTGGGAGTGATGAGAAGAATCTACAGGAAGAGGTGAATGTCACCATCAAAACCTTTTTCAATCAATGACTGATATCTCTACTGAACTCACTGTGATGTAAAGTTCTAGCAGGAAAGTTAACTAGTTCACTGTTTATCAGATTAATGAAACGTCGTTAACTTTCTACAGAATCAGATCAAAATGTTAAATTGATGTAAACTATTAACAGTGAAACTGACTGGTGTCTATGAACTGAGTTACATTTGAGCATAAATCTAAATGATCTTGAACACAGAATAAACTTCAACAGTCCAGTTTGTTCACTGTTACTTTCTGTTATAAACCACTAAAGAAACATCAACATCCATCAGTCTGAAAGTCCAATAATGTGACAAACACACAGAAGAAGTCACCATCTAAAGCTACAGAAACAGAGATTTAAGCAGAACTCAGCTATGTTACATGAACATGCTTTTAATGAGTCTCCAACCAATCAGAAGAAAGAATCTTTCCACCAATCATGTCATGTGTATCTGTGCTTCAATACATAAACTGTCTTTTTATTCTGTCTCCAGTTAGAGAAGCTCCAGGATGAGAAGCAGAAGTGGATGAAGACTGTTGTAAACCTGAAGACAGAACTCCAGAACATGAACCAGGAGGTTTATCTGCTGTCATCTCTCTTCTGTCTCTTTTCATAAGAAACTGATTTGTTGTTGGGAACAAGACAACTTCAAACATCCATAAAAACTCATTTAAACATTTAATAAGTGAGACTGAAGTCAAGTTTGACTGCAGCAAAGTTTAATGTGATCACATTCCTCCTGTGTTAATGTGTTACTGAGCAGCAGGTTTAATGTTCATAGAAATATCAGACTTATTATCAGACTATTAGACATTTAATCTGAACTCAACCTTTTGAATGACCACAAGTTTAGTCACATCTTCCAATGAATTAGAAACAAGAATTCAGTTAAATCTTGTGAGTTCATTGACTCAATGACATGAACTTGATCGTCCAGTGAGAGAAGATTTGAGAAACTCTTCATTTTATTGATGAGACTTTTAAGGAAATGTTTCTGTTGTATCAGATCCTTTAGAGGAATCCCACTTTGAGGTCTTCACTTTTCAGTTTAGGTTAACGCTCTGAACCCCAGAAGCTGCTGGTGGGTTTGAAATACATGTTATTAAAAAGATAATTCATTTTTAGCCAGAAGCTGTAAAAACAAACAGAAAGAACCTTTAAGTTTTCCAGTTTCCAACAGTCCTTGAACTATTCATGTGTCAAATGATCCAAATCTGAGCTTAAAATCCAGATTTAATCAGAATCACTTTGTTCCACATTTCATTTAAAACTTTAAACCATTTGCTCTCACCAGAATATGTTAAAAAATAGAATAAAATAAATCTGGACTGCATTGTAAAACCATGAAACAATGAGTGACTTCCTGCTTCCACACACCTGAATAACTGACCTGTGTGTTGTTTCTCAGCTGAAGCTGGCAGGACCCATAACTGTAGAAGAGGTCCATCAATACGGCCTCTACATCCGTCTCAAGAACATTTCCTCTGAGGTAATGTTGTTTACATGTAGATGAACCTTCTGAATACTGTGTAAACATGAACAATAAGTTTTATATCAATATGATGATCAAATATATCCACAGATATTCTAAATGGTTCATTAAATAACAGCTAATGCTGTTAACATCAGAGTGTATTTTGTCTGTAGGTCAACATGTAAAGAGGTCATCATTTTATTTGTGGACACCATGTATGAAACACACACTGGAGATTATTTTGGTGTCTAATTTTGCTTTTACAGGAGATAAAACTGGGAGGCTGGAGGTTTGAACTACAGATAAACAACAGAGAACCAGACGTATTGATGTTTGAAGAGTCATTAAAACTTCAGGTGGAAGAGATTCTCACTGTGAGTCTGAACTTTTCAATTCATGTTAGACTTGTACTTTTCAAAACTTCTTTGTCATTTTTTACAGATAAGGAGCCTCTTCTCGTCCAGCAAACATGCTGATGGTGTTGATCTGCTGTGGTCAGAACTAAAGAACTGGAGGCCTGAAGACAATCTGCAGATGAACCTCATCAGCAACAAAAGATCTTCAGACTGCTGTGATGTAAATAAACATGTGAAACATCATTTTTTATTTCTGCATTTAAAGTGAGCCTTTGTTTTTTATAAATATCAATTATCAACATTATTTTTTATCATTTGTGTTTTATTTTCTAAAACTTGTTTTCAAATGTCCATTTTGTATTTTTATCTCAATAATTCATGTTTAGTTCTGTGTAAAACTCATCAAGTTTGTTGTTTTATCAAAGTTGTAATGAACAGAAGATACAAAAGAAAAGACCAGAAATATGTACAACATTAAAACAATCAGAACAAAATGTCTTCTTCAGATTAAAGTCAGTTTTTAGTTTCACCTCCTTTTGCTGTTCTTCAAACTTCATGAGTCGACTGTCTTCAGGTTTTCTTCAGTAATCTTGTATTTTATTCAATAAATCTTCTTTCACTAAAGATAATTCTTCTTTCATCTTAAACTGCTTTTATTTTCTTTCTCTAATGACGTGCCACCATTTCACTAACAAACATTTCATTCTAAATCAGTGATTCCAGCAGCTACAGGCAGAAAAGAGCTTCTGCTGGAAGTTCAGTCCATTTGTTTGACGTCTGTTTATCCTCATCACATTCAACTGTGCTGTGACTCCAAAGTAAAAATCTAAACTCTGACTCATCATGAACACAGAGTTAGGTTCTGATAAAACAGTTTAACAACAGCTCCAGTCACTTTAACCAGGTTAAAAACTGCATTATATGAGCTGTGTGGTGTGAAGACTTGGGCCTCCAACTGAAAATGTGCTCATTAATGCTCATTAATATCTATCACAGCTAATAGTCAACATGTCTGTGTTATTTTTAGCTCAACCAGACGGACAGTTAAGTTAGATTATCCATGTTTTTGTTCTGTGTTCATTTTTATTCAGTTACTTTCCAACTACTTCAGCTGAAGTTGAATTAAGTCGACAGTATTTTTCATCATATGTGTGACAGACTGAAACGGAGAGAAAAACATTGAGAAGTTTTCCATGAACAGAAGTCAGTAGGTCAGAGCAGGGACAGTGCAGGTCAGACTGACAGCTCCAGAGAGGACCAGGGTCAGTCTGAATGCAGCCACAGACCATCATGTGTCCTTTTGTGACTCTGTGATGACATCAGCCATCTTCTACACTGATCTGTTGGAGCAGCAGCATTTCTGCAGGAAACAGGAAGAGACCGAACAAAGTGGTAAAGAAGACCAGCTCTGTCCTGGGATGTCCCCTCTGGTGGGAGACAGGAGGATGATAGCTGGAAAATGGAAGCTCAACATCCAGTAGATATTAAACTATTTACATTTTTAACACGTCTACAAAAGATGTTTGACCACGCTGAATGTATTTTCCAACAACTTTCTCCTCTGTTCACAGTTTTTTAACCATGCAGCATTTATTTTATTGATCAGGATGTTTGATTTTCCTCTCAGTCTCTCTTGTCTTCTCTCTGAATATTTCATTATTGGTCACAGTTGAGTCACTGGAGAATCAGTTTTACTGAGGAATTCAGAATTATTAAAAATACTTCCATTGCAAAAGATTTATGTTTGTTGATTTTATTTTAAATGAGAGAGGTAGAATGAAGTGATTTTCTAAAAATGTCATGATTTTTACAGTTTCTTTTAACCTGTCAGCAGGTTCTGAGGTTCAGAAGGTTTATAAATGTAATATCCTTAAATGTATAAATGTAATAGTGTTGAAGTCTGCAGAGTCTCTGTCTTGATTACTGAGTTTCTCCTTCAGTCCAAAGTTCACTTGATATGCTGTTTATCTGACAATAAAACAAGTCATCTGATGATGACTCAGCAGTTTCAAAGACGAGGAAACGCTTACAGCCATGAGACAGGTAGGTCGGCTACGTTTGGCTTTAAATTAAATCTTAAAGCAAAACTTTTTTATAGTTTCAATCAAATGGAAATCATCCCTTTCTTCAATATACAAGTTGTTAAACAATGTTTTAGAAAGTGTACAAAGACAAAAGACAAGTTTTGTGGCTAATATGTAAAGTTTCACTGCTGAAAACTCAACATTCACTGTTAAAGCTGTGAAAAATTAACAATTAATGCAAGATTTTGGTCACTGAGCTCATTAAATAAGCCAAAATGAAGACAATGAGAACTCCTCTGAGCCTAAACTATGGATTGTAATCTAATTTATTGGGGAAAAAATATGATCTATAGAATTAGTTTCTGCATAAATAGATGTGTTTTTGGTTTAGCAGGTTGACAGCCTATATCATTGCACTGTAACTATATGTCATCTAGGATGTAATCATGACGCTTTTTGGCCTTTATCGTCATTTCACACAATGTCGTCTTGAAAAACAGCAACCTTTAACCCTGAACCGAACATTGAACTTCATTTAAAACCATAAAATGACATAAAAACCCTTAAAATTGAAAAGACACACAAAATGTGCACAGAATTTCACATTGGCCCACTTGTGTTTAAGTTGAAGGGAAATTTACCTTCAAATTTTTTTGCATTTAAAATGGACATTCTTGAGGAATATCGATGGTTCTAAAAGATGTCCAGCTCAAAATGTCCCAGTTTTACAATTTGATATTTGATATTGCATAACACACCTTTTAAGAGCACTGATCAGTGTGAAATACTAATAAAAATAAGGTCATTTAAACGTGAGATCATCGGTCATAACTCTGATTCTACAATAATTGGTGTCTTCAAGATCTAGAAAGTTCAAGTGTTTTACTGATCCAGATGTTGGAGATCTTTGATGATCTAGAATCTGATTGGTGGATGACTTATGTTGCTCAGATGTACAATGATATTTCCAATCAGTATGTTCCTCATTATATTTAACATGTGATTTATTTCAGTTTTCAGAACTTCATGATGCTTCGTCTAAACCATGGACTCAGCTCAGTTCCTTCACAGCTTTAGTTTTCCTTCTTCTGACACAAAACTGTTCAGGTAACCGACACACACCATCAAAATGTACATTTAAATACAAAGATGATTAAATATTGAAGCTGCTCAGTAACATCTTATAGACGAACGTTCTAAAATATGTTTCCTCAACAAAAAGGCCACTAGTAGTCATTTGTTTCCTCCCTTTAAAAGCTGTAAAATCCCAACCTGCTTTTCTCCAGGTCTTTCCCAGGTGGTCGGTCCGTCTCAGCCGGTCCTGGCAAAGGTTGGTGATGACGTTATTTTGTCGTGTCGGCTGGAACCTGCTGTCGATGCTTCAGACATGTCCATAGAGTGGTCCAGAGAAGACCTAGACCCTTCATATGTCTATGTGTGGTGGGATAAAGAGGAACTGGAAAGTTCCAAACATCCTGATTATAAAGGAAGAACATCATTGTTATTTAATAAACTGAAGTTTGGAGACGTTTCACTGAAAATCTCCAAAGTGAAACCGTCTGATAAGGGAAAATACAGATGCTTCATTCCTACACTGGGTCGAGGATCTACTGTTGAACTGGTTGTTGGTGAGTTAATATTGAAAGTTCAAGACTCAGATAATTGAGGTTTGTCAGGTTTTCTAAACATATTTCTGTGTATGATCAGAACAAAGACTGTAGGAATGAGTCAGTGCTCCAGTTTTAGGGTTTGTTTATGAGTGCAGGTCAGACAGAGTGAGAGATTTTACAGTCAGTTAAATGGTTGATCCACATTCCAGCAGTTTCTCAGGTTTGTTGTTTTCATGTCATCATCTCTGTGGAGGTGGTTTCCATTGTTCTGATAAAGTTAAAGCAAAACTGAAACCTCAGAAACTCCTCCTCTGCAGGAAAACAGAACAAAGGCATCACAGCAGCAGCATTTTACAATCCAAAACTACTTTATAGCACCAGAAAGTTCACATGTGCTATTTGTCAATGACAAAATAGGTTTCTGTGAATTTTGATATAATTGTTCTGGTTTATTCAGATCTCCTTCAGACTAGATTCTCTACATATGTAGTTTATAGATTCATACAGTGACCTCAGAAGATGTGTTCTTTTCTTTGTCTCATCAATCTACACTCACTGTAAACATATTGTCACTGTTTTGGGGCAAATATTTTACAGTTTCAAGCACTAAAGTCTCTCATTTACAAAATAATTCAGACTCTTTGTTGTAGCTCCAGATTGCAGTCAGTTTTTAAATCATCCTTCAGATGAATCTAGAACTTAAATGGAGTCCACTGTAGCAAACTGAACTGACTGGACATACACACGTGGACAAAATTGTTGGTACCCCTCAGTTAAAGAAGGAAAAACCCACAATTCTCACTGAAATCACTTGAAACTCACAAAAGTAACAATAAATAAAAATTTATTGAAAATTAAATAATCAAAAACAGCCATCACTTTTGAATTGTTGATTAACATAATTATTTAAAAAAACAAACTAATGAAACAGGGCTGGACAAAAATGATGGTACCTCTATAAAAGATTGAAAACTATTTGACCAGAGTGACATGATTAACTCAGGTGTGTCATTTAATTGACATCACAGGTGTTTCCAAACTCATAATCAGTCAGTCTGCCTATTTAAAGGGAGACAAGTAGTCACCCTGCTGTTTGGTGAAAAGGTGTGTACCACACTGAACATGGACAACAGAAAGCGAAGGAGAGAATTGTCCCAGGACATCCGAAAAAAAATGATAGACAAACATCTTAAAGGTAAAGGCTATAAGACCATCTCTAAACAGCTTGAAGTTCCTGTGACAATAGTGGCTCATATTATTCAGAAGTTCAAGACCCACGGGACAGTAGCCAACCTCCCTGGACGTGGCCGCAAGAGGAAAATTGATGACAAATTGAAGAGACGGATCGTTGGAATTGTATCCAAAGAGCCCAGAGCAACCTCCAAAGAAATTAAAGGTGAACTCCAAGGCCAAGGTACATCAGTGTCAGATCGCACCATTCGTCGTTGTTTGAGCCAAAGTGGACTTCATGGGAGACGACCAAGGAGGACACCACTGCTGAAAAAAACTCATAAAAAAGCGAGAGTGGAATTTGCAAAAATGCATGTTGACAAGCCACAAAGCTTCTGGGAGAATGTCCTTTGGACAGATGAGACCAAACTGGAGCTTTTTGGTAAGGCACATCAACTCTATGTTCATAGACTCAAAAACCAAGCATACGAAGAAAAGAACACTGTCCCTACGGTGAAACATGGAGGAGGCTCAGTAATGTTTTGGGGCTGCTTTGCTGCATCTGGCACAGGGTGTCTTGAAAGTGTGCAAGGTACGATGAAATCTGAAGACTATCAAGGCATTCTGGAGAGAAATGTGCTGCCTAGTGTCAGAAAGCTTGGTCTCAGTCGCAGGTCATGGGTCTTCCAACAGGACAACGATCCAAAACACACAGCCAAAAACACCCAAGAATGGCTGAGAGAAAAGCGTTGGACTATTCTAAAGTGGCCTTCTATGAGCCCAGATCTGAATCCCATTGAACATATGTGGAAGGAGCTGAAACATGCCATTTGGAGAAGACACCCATCAAACCTGAGACAACTGGAGCTGTTTGCTCATGAGGAGTGGGCCAAAATACCTGTTGACAGCTGCAGAACGCTCATTGACAAATACAGAAATCGTTTAATTGCAGTGATTGCCTCAAAAGGTTGTGCAACAAAATATTAAGTTATGGGTACCATCATTTTTGTCCAGCCCTATTTCATTAGTTTGTTTTTTTAAATAATTATGTTAATCAACAATTCAAAAGTGATGGCTGATTTTGATTATTTAATTTTCAATAAATTTTTATTTATTGTTACTTTTGTGAGTTTCAAGTGATTTCAGTGAGAATTTTGGGTTTTTCCTTCTTTAACTGAGGGGTACCAACAATTTTGTCCACGTGTGTAGTTTAAGTTGAAGGAAGTTTCTGTTGTTCATCAAACCATGGTGAGGTAATGATCAGAGAAGAGGATTAAACCATTTCTAAATAGTTTCCAGGAGCCTGGAGGCCTCAATAACTGAAAACTACCAGGACTCTTGATGGCATTAGCTGTCAAAACAAACTGATAAAACAAGAAAGTTCTGTTCAAGGAAGCCAACAGCCCATTTAATAGAGTTTATCTAAGAAACCTTGAAACTTCAACTACCAGCATATATTTCACATTTATTTTATTGCATTACTGTTCATATGTTAGATGAAGCAGGATTCAGCAAACGGGTAATCTAGAAATTTAAGAACAACTTCACCATGTTCTAAAAAGTTGTATTTTCCAGTTTTCTTTCTCAATTGCTAGGACACATTCCTGGAAAGCTGCTCTCCTTTTCCCTGAACTTTGAACACAAAACCCAATTTTCAAGCTACATTCACCAAACCTCTGACTCTTCTTGCAAAACCAAACTTTCACCTCAAAACAGTTCAATCTGTGCTCAAAACTGAACTTTGCTGTCAAATCATGCCTCAAGTCAATAAATTAAATACCTACTGAGCAGTCACTAAACACTACATAGAAAAAAGGAAAACCCAATGCTCAGGACATGAAGCGGTAGAAATAAATGGTTATTTAGGCTAAATGCATGTTGTAAAGCTAAATACCTGGGCATTTGTAACACTTGTACGTAGAAAAAAGAATTTGGAAAAAAACAGAAATGCTGTGCATTTACATGTAGCACTTGTACGTAAAAATAAAGCACAAAAATTTACAAATGAAGTACAAAGAAAAGAAGAGCATTACTCTGCCACAGCATCATTTCTCCGTACTGGGTCAGACCACAGGACTTCATCTACATCACAGGACACATTTTCTCTGGAAAGAAGGACCTGGTGTGTCTGATCCAGCCCTAACATGCATCAACAGAAACATCACCACATGTCAAGACCATTGATGGAACAAGATTTTCCTGCTGCTCATAAACCTTCCACCTCCATAGAGAAGAATTCTTCTATAGGATTCAGAAAGGGAGAATATAGAGGCAGAAAAACCACAATAACTTGAGGGTTCATATTGAACCATTCCCAAATCAATAGTCCTCTATAAAACTATCATTGTCCCAGGTGTATTTATGTGTATCATCAAAATCTAACTGAAAAACTCTCTGGAACAAACACACACAAAACAGAGGGAAAAGTCAGTCATGTAACTTTCTGTAATTTTACCAGCACTTGTGAAGCAGAATTTTCTCTGGCCAGGCAACGGGGGGGATAAAAAAAACTCTGGCATGCCGTATCCATGCTGCTCTTCTCAGATTTCTGTCCATTGTAGTGCCTCACAAACCAGTGCTCTGGCTTATATGGACCCTCACATCATTAGTCACAAGTGTGATCAAGTTTGAGTTGTTGTGTTCAACAGGTGACGCCTGAGCTTTAACTGTGTTTGACTTTTGCCACCAGTGCTCACCATTATGGAACACAGGTGCATCACAATGACAATGTGTTGACAAGATGTGTCTAAACAGGTGGAAAGGGCTTATGGTTTAGCCAAAAGAGTGACTGATTCAATAAGTGGGTTCAGGCAACTGAGAATTTGGTTCAGACAATAGAGTTTAGTGTTTTAGCAATTGAGAAAAACTGTAAACTAAACCATTAAAATGTCCTCAACCTAACCAAACAATTTTGGTGCATAAACTCAACCAAGTCTCTCATAAGTAGCTATTGTTTTAAACATGATATTTTCCTGAGCCTGAGTAGTTTTGGTGCCTAAACTTAATCAAACTAATGAAAATTATAGAAAAGTCCAGCAACAATGTTCCACATGGGATGTAAACTCAGTTTTCATGTTGAAGGTCTAGTTGTTGACCTTTAGTTCCCTCATACTTCTTCAATCAACACAGTCTACTCAACATTACATTCCTTTACAACTAAACTGTATTCTAAATTAAGTCTAAATGTAATTTCTGACCTCTCATGTTAAAGGAGGAAAAGGCAACCAGGAAGTCCAAATTAGGAGGTAAGACTGGTAAATGGAGGCATCAAAGAGCAACCAGATTTTAACCAAAAAGATGGTAATCCATGTTACAACTTTCAGTTTTGCCTTGATTTTTGATTCAGTTTAGGCAAGGAAATAAAAAAAAACTATGAGATTAAAAATGTTTAAAAATCAGCACACTCTATCAGACATTCTTTACAGATTGGAAATTTGGTTTAGTTTAATCATCAGGGTTTGGGGAAAAATCATCTTTTGGGGAATAATCATGGTTTGGGTTAAAATGCAAATCTTTTACTACATAGTTACTGCCAAATCTAATATATGATTGTTTGACTGAAAAGAAGCAAAAATGAAGCATTAAAATACATGACAAAGATATGTTGGTTTGTGATACATGACAAACAAATATAGCTTGGCAGAAAAAGTTCTCCTCAACCAGAGCAGACAGATAATAATTCTTGGTCCAGGTAGTTTGTATTCAAAATCTGCAGTTCACTTTATATGAAATGTCTCATTATTTCATGTTTTATGGTTTCAGGTGATTTCTTCGTGTCCAAGTCCAGTTACATCTCAACCATTGTTGGTTCGGTTGCTGCCGTCATCCTGTTAATTCTAGCAGTTGTTCTTTTTGTTCGTACAGGAAGACAAAACAGTAAGTCCCATTAATATAAAACTGTTGACCTTTACAAAGTATTGATGCTTTAATGGAAACTGTGATATGAGAGGTTTCATTTTATTCTGTACAACTATCTGAATTATCATTCTTTCTAGATTTAAAAACTGATGATTTTATTTTCTCAAAGGGAAAAGGAAGATTTTGGAAAGGAGAATTCAACAAGTAAGTACAGAAACAGAAGTTTGACTGCTGGTAGATGAAGAAAGACACCAAGATCAGGAGATGACAGAAAGTAAAGTCAAGTTTGATGTAAACAAACAATTATGGAATAAAGGAAGAAGGTTTGTGTCTCTAAAGCAGATCAGACGTCAGTATTCAAGCTCTGACAGGAAGACAATAAAGAATCTGGACAGTGGAGAAGAAAAACCAGATGTAGTTTATCAATGAACAGAGGAAGTGGTTCAGTACAGAAACAGAGAACAAAGGCTTCTGGATGAAAAACACAAGATGGAGACTGAACTGTAGATTCTGGAGTAAAAGTTGGAAACTAACAAGTTTAACTCATCTCAAATGAAATATCATTTAGTTGAGTTTAGGGATCAGGATTTCTACTATTGTTGTCTCTTTAATTTTATTTTGTTTAAGGGTCTTCTTCTCCAACCTTTATTCTGTCACTGAACCACAGTGTTGTAAAAGAGAAAATCAATGAACATTTCTCACATCTGGAACTTCTTCATGTCTGTTTTCACTTTTGAATCTCACCATCCTGATGTTTCTGAATCAAATTACTGACATGTCCACTGAACTCTGTCTCACTATGATGTAATGTTGATAAAATTAATGAAATTATGTAAACTTTGAAAAGAAACAATGATTTTCTAAATATTGACTTTAAATGTGAGCATAAATCAGTCAGTGAAGGTCAGTAACAGGAAGTAAAGTTTGGAAACATTGTGGTGTCACTTCCACTGCAGAAACATCCACATCCATCATTCTGAAAGCAACAATTATCTTCCTATACCACTAAACTACATTCTCATTTTTCACACAAATCTATTTTCTCACTAGAATTCTCAGACTGTGACGTTGTAGGAAAAGTTTAGAGTTTGAAAGAGACACAAAGTTTCCTGAAGAAGACATAAAACAGAAACAGGACTTTCATCCAGGAGACCAGGATTCATGTTCCATGTGGAACCTTTATTCTGACACTTTGGTTTCACTTTCATTCACTGCTTGGTTACATTTCTGCAACCAGAACTCTGCAGTTAGAAAAACACCATGATTTGGGTTCAAATATGAACCTTTCAGAACATGTTTGAAGACTTTCCTCCATTTTCTCTGTTACCAGGTTGACAAGAAATAAAAGAAAAGATGTTGATTAGAAACATATTAGTGAGAATCAAACATGTAGTTTAGTTAAATATGAACATGATTGTTGAGAGACAGAGTTACCTGAATTAAAATAAGGTGATAAAGTGAATGTTCCAAGCAGCTGGTTCAGAGGAGAACTTACTCACCATCTAAAGCTACAGAAACAGAGATTTAAGCAGAACTCAGCTTTGTTACATGAACATGTTTTTAATGAGTCTCCAACCAATCAGAAGTCACACATTAATGTCATGTACAGATGAGTTCAGATTAATATACTGTTCTGTCTCTCTCTTGTCTCCAGGTCCAGGACGAAAATGACACGTTTCTGGACACCAAAAGAAGTTTGATAGATGAGAAGCTGACGTCTATGGAGACTGAGAGAAAACTGAAGAATAAGATCCAGAACAAGATCCAGGAGGTTCATGTTTTTTCTCAAATCATTGATCTGCTCTCATCTCTCTTCTCTTTTCATATAATACTGGTCTGTTGTTGAGACCAAAACAACTTCAAATATCCAGAAGAACAAGACAACAAACAGCTGTTTTCAGATTCAGTTCCACTGTGATCTCTAATCCTGATTTTATTTTCATGTTTGGTGAAAAAATTAAACTAGTTCTCAGACAAAATGGAACAAGTTCTAAACCAGTTCCTTCTAAGGTGAATATTCTTCTTTAAAATCAGAAACTAAATCAGAGCATGTGTTTCTTTATTTGCAGCTGGATGAAATGAACTTTGATACCAACTCTGACCCTACTGGGAGTGATGAGAAGAATCAACTGGAAGAGGTGAATGTCACCATCAAAACCTTTTTCAATCAATGACTGATATGTCTACTGAACTCACTGTGATGTAAAGTTCTAGCAGGAAAGTTAACTAGTTCACTGTTTATCAGATTAATGAAACGTCGTTAACTTTCTACAGAATCAGATCAAAATGTTAAATTCATAGAAACTATTAACAGTGAAAGTGACTGGTGTCTATGAACTGAGTTACATTTGAGCATAAATCTAAATGATCTGAACACAGAATAAACTTCAACAGTCCAGTTTGGTTCACTGTTACTTTCTGCTATAAACCACTAAAGAAACATTACATTGCATTAAGGTAATGCGTTTTATATGCGTGGTTTTAAATAATGAATGTTTTTTATTGACCAAGGACTACAGATGGAAATTAGCTTGAAGCTAAATCTGGTGCAACCATCTTTTTAATGTAACTGCACGCTGTCCTTTTACAAATAAACTTGAAACTAAACTAAACTAAACTAAACATCAACATCCATCAGTCTGAAAGTCCAATAATGTGACAAACACACAGAAGAAGTCACCATCTAAAGCTACAGAAACAGAGATTTAAGCAGAACTCAGCTATGTTACATGAACATGCTTTTAATGAGTCTCCAACCAATCAGAAGAAGGAATCTTTCCACAAATCATGTCATGTGTATCTGTGCTTCAATACATAAACTGTCTTTTTATTCTGTCTCCAGTTAGAGAAGCTCCAGGATGAGAAGAAGAAGTGGATGAAGACTGTTGTAAACCTGAAGACAGAACTCCAGAACATGAACCAGGAGGTTTATCTGCTGTCATCTCTCTTCTGTCTCTTTTCAGAGGAAACTGATTTGTTGTTGGGAACAAGACAACTTCAGATATCCATAAAAACTCATTTAAACATTTAATAAGTGAGACTGAAGTCAAGTTTGACTGCAGCAAAGTTTAATGTGATCACATTCCTCCTGTGTTAATGTGTTACTGAGCAGCAGGTTTAATGTTCATAGAAATATCAGACTTATTATCAGACTATTAGACATTTAATCTGAACTCAACCTTTTGAATGACCACAAGTTTAGTCACATCTTCCAATGAATTAGAAAGAAGAATTCAGTTAAATCTTGTGAGTTCATTGACTCAATGACATGAACTTGATCGTCCAGTGAGAGAAGATTTGAGAAAGTCTTCATTTTATTGATGAGACTTTTAAGGAAATGTTTCTGTTGTATCAGATCCTTTAGAGGAATCCCACTTTGAGGTCTTCACTTTTCAGTTTAGGTTAACGCTCTGAACCCCAGAAGCTGCTGGTGGGTTTGAAATAAATGTTATTAAAAAGATAATTCATTTTTAGTCAGAAGCTGTAAAAACAAACAGAAAGAACCTTCAAGTTTTCCAGTTTCCAACAGTCCTTGAACTCTTCATGTGTCAAACGATCCAAATCTGAGCTTAAAATCCAGATTTAATCAGAATCACTTCATTCCACATTTCATTTAAAACTTTAAACCATTTGCTCTCACCAGAATATGTTAAAAAATAGAATAAAATAAATCTGGACTGCTTTTCAAAACCATGAAACAATGAGTGACTTCCTGCCTCCACACACCTGAATAACTGACCTGTGTGTTGTTTCTCAGCTGGAGCTGGCAGGACCCATAACTGTAGAAGAAGTCAGTGAATACGGCCGCTACATTCGTCTCAAGAACATTTCCTCTGAGGTAATGTTGTTTACATGTAGATGAACCTTCTGAATACTGTGTAAACATGTACAATAAGTTTTATATCAATATGATGATCAAATATATCCACAGATATTCTAAATGGTCCATTACAGTTTTTCTCAATTGATCAGACACTAACTTCCATTCTCTGCACACATTTCTCATAATCAGGACTCTGCTGTCCAAATGTTGGACACTATTCATGGTTTGCACACAGTTTCCAAAACTCTTGCACTCTTTTTGCAAAAGACTGAACATGTTTTTTCTCATTTGAACACACTTTTTCACTCATAGCACACATTTTTCAAAAAGTAAACACTAGGAAGCAGAATTGGGAACAGAACTGAACTGTTCCAACACTGCTGTCACAATTACAGTTTTCCTCTATTGCTAGGACACATTCCTGGAAAGCTGCTCTCCTTTTCCCTAAACTGTGAACACAAAACCCAGTTTTCAAGCTACATTCACCAAACCTCTGACTCTTCTTGCAAAACCAAACTTTCACCTCAAAACAGTTCAATCTGTGCTCAAAACTGAACTTTGCTGTCAAATCATGCCTCAAGTCAATAAATTAAATACTGAGCAGTCACTAAACACTACATAGAAAAAAGGAAAACACAATGCTCAGGACATGAAGTGGTAGAAATAAATGGTTATTTAGGCTAAATGCATGTTGTAAAACTAAATACCTGGGCATTTGTAACACTTGTACATAGAAAAAAGAATTAGCAAAAAAACATAAATCCTGTGCATTTACATGGAGCACTTGTACATAAAAATAAAGCACAAAACTATACAAATGAAGTGCAAAGAAAAGAAGTGCATTACTCTGCCACAGCATCATTTCTCCGTACTGGGTCAGACCACAGGACTTCATCTACATCACAGGACACATTTTCTCTGACCAGGAAAAACCCCTGGCATGCCGTATCCATGCTGCTCTTCTTAGATTTCTGTCCATTGTAGTGCCTCACAAACCAGTGCTCTGGCTTATATGGACCCTCACATCATTAGCTACAAGTGTGATCAATTCTGAGTTGTTGTGTTCAACCGGTGACGCCTGAGCTTTAACTGTGTTTGACTTTTGCCACCAGTGCTCACCATTATGGAACACAGGTGCATCACAATGACAATGTGTTGACAAGATGTGTCTAAACAGGTGGAAAGGGCTTATGGTTTAGCCAAAAGAGTGACTGATTCAATAAGTGGGTTCAGGCAACTGAGAATTTGGTTCAGACAATAGAGTTTAGTGTTTTAGTAATTGAGAAAAACTGTAACATCAACATGTAAAGAGGTCATCATTTTATTTGTGGACACCATGTATGAAACACACACTGGAGATGATTTAGTTTTTCTACCTTTGGTGTCTAATTTTCCTTCTGCAGGAGATAAAACTGGGAGGCTGGAAGTTAGAACTACAGATTAACAACAGAGAACCAAACATATTGATGTTTGATGAGTCATTAAAACTTCAGGCTGGAAAGATTCTCACTGTGAGTCTGAACTTTTCACTTTCTGTTACATTTTTACTTTTAAAAACTTCTCATTTTTATTCTGTCTGTAAATCTGTGACTGTTTTATTTACTACATTTACAGATACGGGACCCATTATGGTTCTTCAAACATCCTGATGATGTTGATCTGGTGCGGTCAGACATGATGTACTGGAGGCCTGAAGACGAACTGCAGATGAAGCTCATCAGCAACAATGGAGAGATCTTCAGACTGCTGTAATGTGAATAAACATGAGAAACATCTTTTTTATTTCTGCATTCATCAAAGTGAGCCTTTGTTTTTTTTATAAATATCAAATTCAACTCTTTTATCATTTAGATTTTATTTTCTAAAACTTGCTTTCAAATGTCCATTTTGTATTTTTATCTAATTGTTAAGGAATTGTGTGATGTGGAGAGAAGAATCAGGAGACAGACTCAGAGACTCTCTGAGACTCAGATGCTGATGCTGAGAATAAGGTTTACTGATATCAGGAGAAATGATAGAGAGTAACACAGTGATGAGAGCAGCGGCAGCATCACTTCTGAGGAGTCTCTCTGGCCTTGGCTTTATATGGAGTTGGAGGAATGTCAAATGTAGGTTACAGTCCAAGTATAGTGACATCTTTGTTCATTAATGGACAGTAATATAGTCATGTTTTCTTTACAGCAGTTGTCTCTCACTCACATGTCTTCCTTGGCAGGCGTCTGTCTGTCTCATATTAGGAACAGAGAGTTCATAAACATGTTTACAGCCTCAATTTAGGAGAAACAGGGTAAAGAGTGACAGCCTGTAGAGTAGTTTGGGGTGACTTGGTACCTACACTTGATTTAAGGATCTAAGGTGACTGCAGCTGGCAGAAGTAGCGGCAGATGGGATGTCATAAACTAACAGCTGTGAGGAATTTCCTGAGTCATGAGAAAGAGTCATTTTTCCTTCACATTTATTAAATCCATGTTCAGTTCTGTGGAAAACTCATTAGGATTGTTGTTTTATCAAAGTTGTAATGAACAGAAGATACAACAGAGAAGACCAGAAATATGTACAACATTAAAACAATCAGAACAAAACGTCTTCTACAGGTTAAAGTCAGTTTTTAGCTTCACCTCCTTTTGCTCTTCTTCAAACTTCATGTGTCGACTGTCTTCAGGTTTTCTTCAGTAATCTTGTATTTCATTGAATAAATCTTTTTTTTGCCACTTAACAGAGTTTTTCTTCAGACTTGAACTGTTTTTAATTTGTTTCTCTCTCTGCAGTGTCAGCTTGTTGTTCTTCTGCTTCCATCTAAAATTCATGGAAAACTGATCCTAGTTTTAATATCAGTTCACATCTGATCCCATCATTTATTATCAGTTACAGGAAATATTTACAGAAACATGGAGAAAACGGTCCGTGTACGTCGCCGTCATTCTATTTTCGATTTGGGGTCAAAACACCAAAAACGGATAACGGCCGTTTCCCGTTTTTCGTTTTCAAAATAAAAATCAGAAAACGGAAAACCAATCCGTTTTCCGATTTTCTTTTTTCAATAAAAACGGATATCAAAAAACAAATTAGAAGTTAAATTTCATTTTTTGATATCCGTTTTCTAACTACACTTTTGCAAGACAAACATCAGAAATGACGAGTTATGAATGTCCAAAAAATAAACAAAGCAGGTAACAAGGTAGAAAATGCAATAAAAAAATAAAAAAATAAAGAAATACAATAAATAATTGAAATATTATAACTTAAATATCAAAAACACCTGAGAAAATAGAAAAGAGAAAACAATAATCTAAAGCTCTAAATGCAAACTTTTATTACACTGTTGGTGGTACTGATGACATCTTCAGAATTTCTGTCTCCTTGCTTTCTTGGAAGCAAAGTCCTCTATAGTGTCATCATATGACATCTTGCTTCCAACCTGATGGTTGATGCTGATGACTGCCAGACCACTGAGACGCTCTTGTGCCATGGAGGACCTTAGGTAAGTTTTTATCAGTTTGAGCTTGGAAAAACTCCTTTCTGCAGATGCCACTGTCACTGGCAGTGTGCAGGCTATTCTCAGTGCCACCCAAAGGTTGGGATAAAGCCCAGTCAGGCCATTTTGGTGGAGAAAGGTGAGTAATTCAAAGGCTGTCATGCTTGCTTTTGGTAAGTTTGGAAGGCTCTGGATTTCCATGGTCAGGTCTTGCCAGTCAAGGTCAGTATGCTCCCCATCAGTCAGTGTGTTCCCAGGTAGCTCACAGTGCTCTCTGAGAGACTCATCATCCATTTCAGTGAAACTCAGCAGAACCCAGAATTTATCTCTCACATCCTTAAGTGTTGTGAAACGATCTTCCAGTGACTGGATGGCAGTGTCCACAACAACATTAAAGAATGTTACCTCCATTCTCTTTGCTGCATCATTCACAGTCTCATCTGCTGCCTCATAGCTAAATTGCCTTTTTGAGCTTCGAATCCTCTTCTGCACCAGCACTGCCTCCACATTCATCTTCTCACATGATTCTTTTGCCTTTGACAGGGCATCAGAGAATCCAGTGTCCCTGTACTTCAACAGGGATTCTTTTGTCTTGTCAATAAGATTGACAGTGACATCAAGCTGCATGTCTTCAGATTGCAGGAGTTTACTTGCAATGTTAATGTTGGAGAGGATATCAAACCAGACCATTGTACAGATTTGAAATCTGAATGAGCCCACTTCTTCTGCCAGAGACTGGGCCTCAATTCTCCCAACAGCATCATTTGTTTGGTCTCTGAGTTCAGTCAATGCCTCTCTGACCTTGTCAGCTTGGTACCGTAAAGGCTCAATGCTGTTGATTCTGCTTTCCCATCTTGTCTCACTCCATGACTTCAGTGTAATCTGGACATGCTGCTTAAGAATGGCCCACCTCTGAGGAGCAGCAGAGAACAAGTTGTAAAACTTCTGTACAATGCCAAAGAAGCTGATGGCATCTGTTGACTTCTTTGCTGAATCTGCAACCATTGTGTATGTGTTCCACATGGAACATAAAGAGCACGAGCATTTCTTTCCAGAAGCCTGGCTTGCACTCCTTTATTTTTTCCTTTCATGTTGGAGCCGTTATCATATGACTGACTCCTGCAGTCTTGAAAACTGATGCCCAGCTCCTCCAGCTTCTTCAAAATCAGTGATGACAAGCTAAGGCCAGTGGACTCCGGGGCAGGTAGGAAACCCAGAAAGTGCTCTTTAATCTCTGGAGGTGTTGTGGTGGTGACAATTCTGACAACAACTGACATTTGTTCCTGGTGACTGATGTCTGGGGTGCAGTCTAAAATGACTGAAAAATATTTTGACTGCTGTATTTCGGTCACCATAGTACTCAGTATTTTCCCACTAATACAAGCAATGAGTTCATTTTGGATCCCTTTCCCTAAGTAGGTAGTGTGATTTTCTCCAGAGCTGATGCGTCTGACATGGTCATTTAAGACTGGATCATACTTGGCAAGAAGCTCTACCTCTTTCAGAAAATTGCCATTGTTTGGACTGTTGAGGGTATCTATTGATCCTCTCAGAGCAAGATTCCTTTCAGCCAATGACTGAATGATACTGATCAAAAGTTTGAGTACCTCTCTCCATCGATTCTGCTCTGCTTGCAAGAGAGCTATCAGTGTGTGGTCAATTGTTTTTCCTGCTTTCAGTTGACGCTCCAAATCCTTCCAGGCTATCAAATTTTTGATGTGATCAGGGCTGATTTCGTGAGATTTTAAAATTGCACTGATATTGACCCAGTCATTCTGACCCTCTGTGGCAAGCTTCGATGACTTTTTTGAATATAACTTGCAGCAAAAGCAGTAAACTGCATCACTGTGCTTTGAATATGTCAACCAGTCACGTGCAACTTTCTCACCATTGGCAAGCTTTCTGAACATGTGATGGTAGTGAAAGCTTCTGTTTGATGAGGATTTTGGGAATTCAAAGTCTCTATCCACCTCTGCAGGACCTCTGATAACAAAGTCGCACCTTAGTTTGTCAGATAGACTTGTTGGCCACTGAGCGGGATCAATCGGTGGTGCTGCTGGAACAGGGTTGGCAGTAATAGTGGTGGGTTGGCTTGGATCAGCAGTTGAAGTTTGAGCTGTGTGGTAAAATCAGTTGAAAAATGTTCAACTACAAAATAAAAGATTTTACAACAGAGATAAACACATTGTGGCAGCAAACAAAACTTACCAACTGTATCACTGGAACCAGCCACAGGTAGGGATGAAGATGACGTTTGACACGCTGATGATGGGCCTGAAATGAAATAAAAACATCAACATCATTGTGGTTAGTTCTTTTCTTAGTTTTTAAATGTGTTAGAATGAACTTAATCAGTATACCAACATTGTACATAAGGTCTAATACATATTGTTTATTTAGAATTTGCAATGTATAGTTAACTTACCAGCAACATCATCCGTTGTTGTATGCTGCTGCAGACTAGTCTCTACTGAAGCAGCAGTAGTCGCCTTCAGCTGCTGTGATTAAAATAAAGTCATAAATATAGTATGCATTATGTGCAGACTAGATAAAACAATATTAAAAAACACAAGTTCATATTTGAATACAAGAAAAAAACACAGTAAAGTTTCACTGCAATACTTTACAGTGGCAAGAGGAAAACTAGTTATGTTCAGGTTGCACTCAAAACTACTGAAAAAAAGGCAATGGAATATTTTTACTTACCAGTGACATCATCTCTTGTGTCAGCCTTCTTTGACGACTATCCAAGGGCACCACCGAAATACCTGAGCAATGATCCCTCTGAGAAAGAGAATATTTTGTTTTTACAGTTTGTGTGAGCAGAAAATAATGTTAAGGGTAAATCAAAGTAGTCTAAATACAATCACAATAAAAATGGTACGAAAATCTGAACCATAAATTAATTTTGCATTCATAGATATATTATTGATATTTTACTAAGTATTTTCGTTAGGTCTTACTTATAATAATAATAAATAATAAACTTTATTTATATAGCACCTTTAAAAACATTAGTTTACAAAGTGCTTTGACAGCAGACAGGAACAGAACAAAGCAAAGCACAAGAAATCAAAGAACATTTAAGACAAACAAAATGGCAGAATGAAATTGAGAAGGCTCCAACACATAAATAAGTCCAGGCCCAGTCACTAAACACAGACATATGCCATATGAGCCCAGGCAATACAGGAACACTGCTACATAAAATGAGACCATGAGGACCAAATACAGTAATAAATAAGTAAATAAATAAATAAAAAGTTAAAAAGAAAACAAAAACAAAGCAATATAAAAGACAATATAATATATATATATATATATATATATATATATATATATATATATATATATATATATATTAGGAAGATAAAATAGAAGACTAAAAAGACTAAAAAGATGACATCACATAAAAGCAGTTCTGTAAAAGTATGTTTTTAAAAGTGACTTAAAAGAAGCAGCAGACTCCGTACGCCTTATCTCCCCTGGCAGGTCACTCCAAAGTCGAGGAGCTCGGATGGCATGTATAGCGCCACTTCTAAAACTGCATTGATCGTCCAAAAACTCATTAGTTTCACCAATATTTCATCATGGTCTCCTGAAGCACTGTTTGGATCAGGAAAGCCTTCTGGGTGAGTATATCGTTCTACTTCATCCGATAAACAATGTGAAAGCTGCAGGAACCGAGCTTAATCTTAATGTATAATACAAGAAAACACATCAATATAGAAGCTGTCTGTACCTAGAAATTGACTGCGCCGCTAGCTAAACAGCGCTAGCATTAGCAACAACGATTTGGTCACCGTCAGCTGAGCTGAATATATCAAGGACAACAAGTGCATTTAAAAATGAGACTCACAATCATAGTATCCACAAAACAATCACCTGATGTTTTCAAAAATGACCTTGCGTATCTCTCTTTTGTTCGTCCTCCTTCTTTTTCCTTTTTTCTGCACCTGAAGGATAAACGCGCTTCATCTTGTTTTTTTTCTGTTCTTCTTCTAAACATCCTCCTTGATGCCAGTTTTTGATCAACCAACCAAATATTTTGACACGTCTGGGTCTGCGGCTGCCGGCCAATCAGCGACACTGAACTTACAACGCGTGTTGGGTGGTTGCCAGGTTAGTCCGAAGCAAGTAATGTTAGATGGCAGTCTGTGGGTCAGACCATCAGACACAGTCAATTCGGGGGCCCCCTAGTGGCGGCGGGGCCCTAAGCAGCCGCTTAATTCGCGTATAGGGAGAGCCGGCCCTGCATGGGCTGAAAACTTAAACTGAAACTAACAGCTAAACTCACAGCTGGATATTCCAACGGCGGGGCGCGGACGGGCCCAATGGTGGTGCACTATGGGGGTATTATTGTCGCAAAACTATTTTTCAATGCGAATCGAGAGTTGTCTGTCTGTATTTCAATTCATGTGTCTGAAGTGAGATTTGTCAATGTGTAAAAGAATTTGTCTGTGAACTGAGATTTGGCAATGCGAACCGGAATCTTCAAAAGTCGTCTGAAAATTTGTCCGTCTGTAAATAGGTTTTCAAATGTGTAAAAAAATCTGCCAATCTGTATTAAAATTTGTACAAGTAATAAGATTTGTCCATGCGTACAAAGAGTTGTCAATGCGTACAAAGACATTCGTAGTTGAAAAATTTACGTATCCCACTACACATCAGCAGAAAATACAGACAACTCACCAGTTACGAGTCGTTTGGTTTCACAATTGGCTGTTTTATTACATGTGACTTTTGATACACTTCTGCCGTGAGTAAGACTCTGATCTGAAAAACATCTGGGTTTTAGCTCCCTGAGCTCAGGCTCACAGGCTCGTCCATGCTGGCTGCCTTCCGCTCTGCTGCCCTGTACCTCGGCAATTCCCGCCGTCTGCAAGCCATCAGGCGGCGCTATGCCCCAGAGTCTTTGAGGGATCGCGACATTGTGGGGCAGGGTGTGGACAAGATGGAGCCCCGATCGCACACAGTGAGTACATGTTAATGTTTTTGCAGTTTGTATATTTAGGCAGGCTATTGCTGAGCCTTCTAAAAATATAATATTGCAGGTCCATGTGAACAACTTACATATGCTGAGTTTATAGGTCGCTGAGCAAACTCTTTCATGAAGACACCCTGCCAGACAACTCTCGATTTGCATTAACAAATAGTTTTGCTACAATAATACCCCCATACAACTGAGCCCAATCGGCCAGAGCTGAGCGCAGCACAGAGAAGGGAGGGACCATGACACAGATGAGTTCATGTCACAAAAACACATTTGCAGCTTGTTTAGAACCGCCGACTTTTACAGCAAACTGCAGCGACTCCATGAATCTGAAAGATGCTGCAGAAAAACAATTCAGATAAAAGTGGAATATTTACATTCAAAGAGTCACAAAAAGGTTTATCTACATGAAAGCAGAGAAACATGACAACTTTTTAACACCTTCTGTATCATTCAGATTCAGATTCACATTCAGAAAACTTTATTTGTCCCCAGGGGTCAATTAAAAAGGCAAGTAGAGCAGGCGGTGCAACACTGACAATATTTAGCTTAAATATGGAAATAGAAACACTCACACAATGGAAAGTCAGTTTTTTCTGTGTTTCCTTTTTTAAACCTCCAGAAAATGATCACAATAAAATAGTTTATATGGGAGATACTTAGTCAGCAGAACTTTCCTCATAGAACTGAACACAGTCACCAGAAAATATTAGCAAAAATGTTATCAACATCTTGCCGTACCAGTTTAATCGTCCTCACTTATCATTTCAACCCGTGGCTCATTTTGGAGAAATAATTTCCAATTTTAGCACATTTGTCTGCGTCTGTTTCCAGAGCTTTCCTCTTTTAATTCTTGCTCTTTCTGTTCTCCATCCTTCAAACACCACTGACTGTGAGCACAGACGTGTTACGTCAGTTTGCATCTGCAAAAAAAGAAGAAGAAGAAGAAAAGAGCTGACAGTGGAGGTGGAGGCTGCCCAAGGACAGTGGTAGCAGCAGAATATCAACCCAGAGCCATTAGCCTCTCCGGGCCTGGTCACAGTTATGACTCAGGTAGGTCTGCTCCATTTGACTTTAAATTATATCCTGCTGCAAAGTTGTTTTTTTTAGCTTCAATCAAAGGGAAATTATCACTTTCTTGGATCTACAAGTTGTTGAACAGTGTTTTAGAAAGTCTACAGAATGACAAAGAAAAGTTTTTGGAGCTGATATGTGAAGTTTCACTGTTGTCAACTAAATATTCACTGTTTAACTGTTAAACTGTGGTGGTTCTACACGGGGGCCAACATGGACCAGTGTCTCTGTCCAAACGTCGCTGACTGATCCATAAACGGATCACTTTATAACGGTAATCAACGCTAGATCTGAAACCGAAAGTAAAGAGGCTGTGCGCAGATAGAAATTAGATCCAAACCAGACTGTAGCTGTGTGTCGGTCCTTCTGCCTCCTGGACATCTGGTTCTGGTTTCATACAGATTTTAGACAAAGGAGGAGCTGGTTTTTAAACACGCACAAGTTAGCAGAATGATTTCACCTCATAAAGTGATTTGTTGCAACACAACAAATCACTTTAGTTCCCCCTCCAACAATGAATCATGTTTGTAAATGTCTGGTCTGATGTTAAGTAAAGTACTGAACGGCATCCATCAGCTTTGTGATGTAGAAAGTTTGTTTATTGGGTCATGACAACTTATATTACTGTGTCCAAAAAATGCTGCTTTCTTCTGTAAATTATTGTTGTGTGCCATTGATGCATGAATCTTGTGTTTCAAAAATCAACAAATGCATATTCTGCATTTTTTAATTTGCTTTTTTCTTATTTTAAAGAACAGTCACAACATAAACACTTACAAATCACAATAAATACCAGAAAATCCCCCCTAAAATAAGACATTACCACCAAGCGCTGCAGTATGTTTCACATAGTAATTAAATAAACATAGAAAACCACCTCTCATCTATCCGTCTGACAGAAATCTAAAAGTAAATTAAAGCTGCAAGCAGCGTTGGACGGTACCTCGCATCCTTGCTGGTCGGCAAATCCACACACGTCCACCAGGGGGTGCTGCGACTGAGAGTGTATGTCAACCTGTTTACACACGTGGACAAAATTGTTGGTACCCCTCAGTTAAAGAAGGAAAAACCCACAATTCTCACTGAAATCACTTGAAACTCACAAAAGTAACAATAAATAAAAATTTATTGAAAATTAAATAATCAAAAACAGCCATTACTTTTGAATTGTTGATTAACATAATTATTTAAAAAAACAAACTAATGAAACAGGCCTGGACAAAAATGATGGTACCTCTATAAAAGATTGAAAACTATTTGACCAGAGTGATATGATTAACTCAGGTGTGTCATTTAATTGACATCACAGGTGTTTCCAAACTCATAATCAGTCAGTCTGCCTATTTAAAGGGAGACAAGTAGTCACCCTGCTGTTTGGTGAAAAGGTGTGTACCACACTGAACATGGACAACAGAAAGCGAAGGAGAGAATTGTCCCAGGACATCCGAAAAAAAATGATAGACAAACATCTTAAAGGTAAAGGCTATAAGACCATCTCTAAACAGCTTGAAGTTCCTGTGACAACAGTGGCTCATATTATTCAGAAGTTCAAGACCCACGGGACAGTAGCCAACCTCCCTGGACGTGGCCGCAAGAGGAAAATTGATGACAAATTGAAGAGACGGAGCGTTCGAATTGTATCCAAAGAGCCCAGAGCAACCTCCAAAGAAATTAAAGGTGAACTCCAAGGCCAAGGTACATCAGTGTCAGATCGCACCATTCGTCGTTGTTTGAGCCAAAGTGGACTTCATGGGAGACGACCAAGGAGGACACCACTGCTGAAAAAAAGTCATAAAAAAGCGAGAGTGGAATTTGCAAAAATGCATGTTGACAAGCCACAAAGCTTCTGGGAGAATGTCCTTTGGACAGATGAGACCAAACTGGAGCTTTTTGGTAAGGCACATCAACTCTATGTTCATAGACTGAAAAACCAAGCATACGAAGAAAAGAACACTGTCCCTACGGTGAAACATGGAGGAGGCTCAGTAATGTTTTGGGGCTGCTTTGCTGCATCTGGCACAGGGTGTCTTGAAAGTGTGCAAGGTACGATGAAATCTGAAGACTATCAAGGCATTCTGGAGAGAAATGTGCTGCCTAGTGTCAGAAAGCTTGGTCTCAGTCGCAGGTCATGGGTCTTCCAACAGGACAACGATCCAAAACACACAGCCAAAAACACCCAAGAATGGCTGAGAGAAAAGCGTTGGACTATTCTAAAGTGGCCTTCTATGAGCCCAGATCTGAATCCCATTGAACATATGTGGAAGGAGCTGAAACATGCCATTTGGAGAAGACACCCATCAAACCTGAGACAACTGGAGCTGTTTGCTCATGAGGAGTGGGCCAAAATACCTGTTGACAGCTGCAGAACGCTCATTGACAAATACAGAAATCGTTTAATTGCAGTGATTGCCTCAAAAGGTTGTGCAACAAAATATTAAGTTATGGGTACCATCATTTTTGTCCAGCCCTATTTCATTAGTTTGTTTTTTTAAATAATTATGTTAATCAACAATTCAAAAGTGATGGCTGATTTTGATTATTTAATTTTCAATAAATTTTTATTTATTGTTACTTTTGTGAGTTTCAAGTGATTTCAGTGAGAATTGTGGGTTTTTCCTTCTTTAACTGAGGGGTACCAACAATTTTGTCCACGTGTGTATGTCAACAGGACCGGACTCTAATAAACATTAGCCTTTAAGAGGAAACAAAGGTGAAGTTAAAGCTTTTGTAGGAAAGTGTGCAACAGTTGCCAGACTCTCCAAAAATCTTCAGACGTGTGATTCAGATCATCAGTCAGTTTTTCCAGACGGAGAAAAGCTGAAATCTGTGATAACCAGATATCAACTGTAGGGAGCTGGGGAGCAGACCACCACAATAATATGCATTTTTTTAGCAAGGTATAAAAGAACTCTTAACAAGGACCTAATCAAAAGATTGCCCCATAGCTGGTTTAACAAATAAAATAAGACAGACAATGTAAAATGTTTGCCGGTGACTTCCTGGATGACAGAGTGTGCATCTTTCCAAAATGATTGAATACAATCACATGACCAAAACAAATGAATAAATGTCCCCTTATAGACTTGACATTTGTAACAAAGGTTAGAGTCGCTGGGGAACCGTACACCCACCCCCACGTGGGGTGAGTTTTTGTGACTGGCTGAAAGGAGGGAGACATCTGATTGGCTACAGAAACTTCCGTGTTGAAAAAAATACATTTGTGGATCAGACGACGGCAGAGGAGTCTCAAAAAAGATTCACACACAAAAGCAGTTTGTGAATGCAGAAATACATTTGTGAACTTTCTTAATTTATTTGTGGATTGCAGTTTACATTTGTGAACCCCAGTTTACATTTGTGAATACTAGTTTACATTTGTGAATACTAGTTTACATTTGTGAATCCCAGTTTACATTTGTGAATACTAGTTTACATTTGTGAATTCTTCTGTGTGCATTTGTGAATTATGAGACTGTTCTAACTCACTCCATATACTTTTCAGATGTGTCAAATTCTGACAAAATTTGTTGTCTCGCAAGAAGGATTAAAAAAAGTGACGAATTTGAGGATATTTGTAAAAATCCTTAGAGAGAATGTCAAACTCGGTCTCAGTTTGTTCAAATGACTAGTTGGAGGTGAGCAGTCCTGTAAAATCTAAAATGCCCTTAGGAATCCACTCCCTCAAACCAATACTCCTAACCCGGGGTGGAAAGTCAGGATTCAATGCCAAAGGGGACTGAGTAGAGACAACAAAGGGGATATTTAAGTGTTGTCTCACATCCCTCCTGTTATAATGATTTCAGGACCTTATCACTATCCTATGTTGGGATGGTTGGTGTGCTGTCCCACTGCAATGTGTTCGATCAGAAACACGAGGAGATGCCACTGTAGTTTGACGTCTTTATTGAGCACTGCCTCACATGTAACACATTCAGTTGCAGTTGTATGTGTGTGTGGTTCTACAAAAGAACAACCAAATTCTTAACAAAATAATCTGACTTAACATGTAACATCAGTAACATGAATGAAATAACAGTTACTCTGTAGTCTAGTTCAATAGTCTAAATAAATGCCCACATTAACAAAGTTACAACCCATAATGAATTCTAACATCCAAACTCTAGCACAAAAATACAGTTCTACACAAACAGTTATAGTTGACAATTTGTGTGTTTCAAAAATGCACATGACTCCAACTATGCATATTCTGTGCAGCTCTGTATCTCTCACAGCTTCGGTCTCCTCTCCACCACAGTCTATTACATTGACAGTAGCCGTAACATCCTATTGGCTGCTGGCTGAGGTGTCATGAGGGGTGAGCATGTCACTCACATGAGAGAGATGGGACAACCTGGCTCACAAGAACGCTGCAGTAAATTCTTTTTACACCTTCACACTAGTAGAGTATTGTAAATAATGATATTTTTGGCAAGGAACAGCACTTTTTCAAAATTGCAAATAAATGGGAGAGATACCAGCTTAATAGGGTTAACATGTTAGGGACTCAAGACTGATCCATAATGCATCTGGTTTATTCATGAACCAGTTAGTCATCATTTTTAATTGGGCTGACCAGTAGTAGAATTGGAAATTAGGGAAAGAGAGACTAGTTCCTTTGGTTTAGTGAGTTTTGAAAGTCTAACCCTCTGTTGTTTATTATTCCAGATATACTGGGAGATGCTCGTGTTCAGAGATTTAAAGAATACAGAGAACAAGTAGCACT
This sequence comes from Acanthochromis polyacanthus, assembly GCF_021347895.1. Classification (NCBI taxonomy): domain Eukaryota; kingdom Metazoa; phylum Chordata; class Actinopteri; family Pomacentridae; genus Acanthochromis; species Acanthochromis polyacanthus. Next base: position 3,878,530 of record NC_067136.1, read on the forward strand.
GAAGATTTTGAAATAAATCATTTGAGGAAGAACATTCATTTTTATAACATTGACTCTCCCAAAGAGGGAAGTAGGTAAAGATGACCACTTCTTTAAATCGCCCTTGATTTTCTGAGTTAAAGGGAAGTAATTATTCACGAATAGGTCAGTTAAATCAGAGGTGAGAAAAATACAGCCCCTGGGAAAACCTTCGGATAACAAGATGTTTGTACTGAGATTTTCTACTGGGTCTGAATAAAGAGTTTTGATTATCTTAATGAAAGGTAGGAAGTGATGTTAGATTCCACCTTTTGTGTGCTGTAGAGGGAAGCATAAAAATCTTTAAATGTTCTGTTAATAGTAAGAGGTTCACATGAAGCATCACTGTCTGACGTCCTTATCCTGTTAATTAAGCGGACAAGAATTTGTTTTTTTAAATGATAAGAGAGTAATTGATCAGGTTTATGATCTGGCTATAGGAACTGGAAAAAAAGCCATTGAGACAGAAGGGAGGTTTTCAGGACATGCAAAGTCTGAGCAGCACAAGTGGAGGGACTATCAGAGCTGTTAAAACTGATGCAACACTGTCACATGTCCTTACCAAAGACCACAGGAAACAAGGACAAGAAAATCAGGAAGTGCTGTTACTGACAGTGACTCAAAACATAACACAGAGATTTTAAATGACAGGAAACTAAACCACTTTTATTACATGTGACTGATCTGGAATAGAATAGAATAGAATAGAATAGCTTTATGTCATTGTACACAAAAATCTTACAACAAAATGAGTGGGAGCTTCTCCCCATAGTGATCTTAAAAAATACAAATATGCAATATGCATGGCATAATAAAAGTAACAAATAGAAAAAACAATAAAGGTCTGCATGAACACGCTCATGTTGCACTGTCCCATGTTTGACCAGAAGAAAGTAGTCCAGAAGTATCCGTGGGGGTCACTCCTGTAGGATCTCCTCTCAACTTCCTGAAGTCCATCAGCATCTCTTTAGTTTTGTTGTTGTTCAATATAAGGTTTTTGTGTGAGCACCATGCCAGGAGCCTCTGATGAGACCCACCACTATTGTGCTGACTGTAAATGTGACGATGATGTTTGGGTGGTGGGAGGGGATGCAGTCATATGTGTACAAATCATACAGGAAGGAGCTCAGTGTGGCACTATGTGATAAGTTATGCTTTAAAATAGTTGCCTTCGATTTAATTTTATCTCAGGTTGAAAACTACAAGATTAACTACTGTTTCAGTATATATTTTCTGTACCGCCCGGCAGTGTTTACATTTTTAGTTCCTAGTCGGACCAGTTTAAGGGACGGATCAGTTCGAGCAACAGCAGGGAAATCATAAACGAGTCTTCTTCATAACGGAGTTTGGTCAAATCTTTGTCTTCTTACAGACTTAAATGGAGGAAAACGTAAGGAAATAAAACTGAGGAAGAAAAGTGAACAAAAGACAAAACATCAATCGTCAACAAGACTTCTGGAGTTTCCCTTCTTTACGCTGTTAACTATATGTCTGGCTGTACAAAGTTGACGTCGTACTACGAGGGCAGAATAGTAAGAAGACAGTAATACACCAACTTCCACACAAAGTAGTTCAACTCTCACATCGATTTCATCGTTGCTTCTTCATTGTCATCAAATACCAAGATGGATAAATGGTGTAACACAGAAGAAACACATCAGTCTTTGGGGACGAGATCCATCATCCAATCAAGTAGCAAATCATCATCTACAAGCTCTGCAGCACTCAAAGCCCGTGCAAGAGCCGAGGCTGCTCGCATGCAGGCTTCATTCGCTAAGAAAGAGGCAGAAATGATGGTTGAAGAAGCCACATTAAAGGCAAAAATGCACATTCTAAAGAAAGAAAAGGATGCAGCTACGGCCACCGCAGAAGAGGCAGTGTTTGTGGCTGCCGTGGAAAATGCTGAGATAAGCTCTCACCAAGACATCGACTTACCATTCTCACCATCCAATGCTGCACAGCGGACGAGTGAGTACGTCTTGCAACACAACTGTGGTGCATCGGAACACGTATCTATGTATACATGCTCACAACGTGCAGCGGACAAAGTTGGACAAGAAATGACAAACCTCAGAATCGATAATGAAGATACTTACCTGCAAGCAGCTCCGAGAGATGTGAACTCCCAACGGTCAGGGAACACAACACAGCGTACTCCTGGAATCATTCCTCCTGAGCCAACACAGAGAAAGAGAGATTTAGATCCACAAGCAAATTCATCTTACCTGCGACAGCCTGCACAGCAGAGGTGGGATCCTGTTGACTCTAAAGCGGACAGCAGCCACACCAGATGTTACAAGGTACCTAATGCGAAGAGAAGTGGTCACATCTGGGTTAGTGGAGTTTGATGACCATGCAGAGAATTATTGGGTGTGGAAAACCTCCTTTCAAAGCGTTATAGATTAACTCGCCTTAGCTCCAAGAGAAGAGTTAGACGTCTTGATTAAATGGCTCAGGCCAGCGTCTAAAGAACAAGCAAAAAGAATCCGAGTCATACACAGCCACAACTCAGCTGAAGGACTAAACATGGTTTGGCAAAGGCTAGAGGAGACCTATGGAACCTCAGAGGCAGTTGAACATTCATTCCTGAAAAGGATTGAGGATTTCCCCAGAATCTCAAACAGGGACAATGTGAAATTGAGAGAGCTTGGAGAAACGAAGCCCAACGGATCATAGAGGCTCTGTACCATTGAGAGGAGGCCTCTTTTCGTGAATGGACGGCGGCGGCGAACACACTCTGAGGGCCGCCTGGGACGGCGGCGGCGAACACACTCTGAGGGCCGCCTGGGACGGCGGCGGCGAACACACTCTGAGGGCCGCCTGGGACGGCGGCGGCGAACACACTCTGAGGGCCGCCTGGGACGGCGGCGGCGAACACACTCTGAGGGCCGCCTGGGACGGCGGCGGCGAACACACTCTGAGGGCCGCCTGGAGCGACGGCCGCGAACACACTCGGAGGGCCGCCTGGAGCGACGGCCGCGAACACACTCGGAGGGCCGCCTGGAGCGACGGCCGCGAACACACTCGGAGGGCCGCCTGGAGCGACGGCCGCGAACACACTCGGAGGGCCGTCTGGAGCGACGGCCGCGAAGACACTCGGAGGGCCGTCTGGAGCGACAGCTGCGACAGAGGTGGAGTCGACAGCGTCGACCCGCTCGGAGACGGAGGCTGCTGCGGAGGCGGCGTCGACCCGCTCAGGAACCAAGGCTGAGGTGGCGGCGTCGACCCCCTCAGGAACCAAGGCGTAGGCTGAGGTGGCGGCGTCGACCCCCTCAGGAACCAAGGCGTAGGCTGAGGTGGCGGCGTCGACCCCCTCAGGAACCAAGGCGTAGGCTGAGGTGGCGGCGTCGACCCCCTCAGGAACCAAGGCGTAGGCTGAGGTGGCGGCGTCGACCCCCTCAGGAACCAAGGCGTAGGCTGAGGTGGCGGCGTCGACCCCCTCAGGAACCAAGGCGTAGGCGTCAGAGGCGGTGTCGACCCGCTTTGGAACATAGGCGTCCGAGGCTAGTCCCTAGAAGAAATAGTGACTGGAGAGGGCTGTGGATTCCTAGATCGAGAGGGCCGCTTCTCAGAACTGGGCTTGTATGCCAGTCTAGTTCCCTCAAAAGGAGATTTGTCGGTATCTCTGGCAGAGGGTTCAGGGGGGAAGCAATATATAGGATTTGGTGGTGGTGGTGTCTGTGACAGAGTGGTGGCTGATTGAAAACTCATGGTACCGGTCCAAATAGTACTCGGAGGGGTAATTGACTGAATGGTTCCCAGAGCGGATGAGTTATGAGAAGTGTGAGTGGCAGAAATGGGCTTGGTCATGTATTTCAAAGGAGTGTTCATAAATTCCAAAATATGGTCTGGAAGGTGGCTCATTAGCCAGGGCATCCGAGAGGCCACCCGGCGACCCCGAGAAGCAAGATCCTCTTAAAGGCTTTGTCCATAGGCACTTCTCCACTCACTCCATAAATTAAACAAGGTGTCATAATATTCCAAATTCTCTTTGGAAGAAAAAAAACGGCTAGGGATTCAGGGAAAGAAGGTGTGACTGTCTGTCGGCCTGCTGGGTTCAGTTCTGGCCGGTTCATTCTGTCACGCAACGGGGCCGGTGAACCCAAGCAGCAGGCAGACAGACAGATAGAGGAGTAAAATAAGGTTTATTAAAGAAAATGACAAAACACAACTATAGTGACAGGAACTAAGGCAGCGAGAAAAAAAACAAATAAACTAGGGCTGTGATCCTTCAGGACAAAAATATAACAAGGCTGAGGAGAAGTACTTACGAACAGAGAAACTCAAACAAAGGGGCAAACATAAATTGAGGTAATCCAAGGGTAGAGTCCAGGGGGGAAAATCCAAGAAGGGAAAAGGCAGAAAGGGTCCAAAAACATGTGTAGTCCAGGAGGGGAACAGAGGCAATGGCGGTGTGTCATGGCAAACAATGAACCGGCAAAGACTGAAGGAAAATGGCAGAGCTTAAATAACAAGGGAAGGGACCAGGTGAATTGGATTGGGCTGATTGCCACAGCTGAGAGTGATGAAGTAATCAAGTGACAGAGCCAAGGGACAAGCGACAGGGAGAGAGACAGAAGAGGAAGACGACAGACAGAGGGAGACAAACACACAAACCAAAACACACACAGACGGTCAAAATTTGAGAAAAGGGAGGAAAGGTGGAAAACAAAGGCAAAAGCCAGACCATAACCATGACAATCTAGAATCTGATTGGTGGATGACTTATGTTGCTCAGATGTACAATGATATTTCCAATCAGTAAGTTCCACAATACATTTAACATGTGATTTATTTCAGTTTTCAGAACTTCATGATGCTTCGTCTAAACCATGGACTCAGCTCAGTTCCTTCACAGCTTTAGTTTTCCTTCTTCTAACACAAAACTGTTCAGGTAACTGACACACACCATCAAAATGTACATTTAAATACAAAGATGATTAAATATGGAAGCTGCTCAGTGACATCTTGTAGAAGAACATTCTAAAATATGTTTCCTCAACAAAAAGTCAACTAGTAGTCATTTGTTTCCTCACATGCTTCCCTTTAAAAGCTGTAAAAATCCCAACCTGCTTTTCTCCAGGTCTTTCCCAGGTGGTCGGTCCGTCTCAGCCGGTCCTGGCAATGGTTGGTGATGATGTTCTTTTGTCTTGTCGGCTGGAACCTGCTATTGATGCTTCAGGCATGTCTGTGGTGTGGTCCAGAGAAGACCTAGACCCTCGATATGTCTACGTGTGGCGGGCTGGAGAGGAACTGGAAAGTTCAAAACATCCTGCTTATAAAGGAAGAACGTCATTGTTATTTAGTAAACTAGAGTTTGGAGACGTTTCACTGAAACTCTCCAAAGTGAAACCGTCTGATGAGGGAAAATACAGATGCTTCATTCCTACTCTGGGTCGAGGAGCTACTGTTGAACTGGTTGTTGGTAAGTTAATACTGAAAGTTCAAGACTCAGATATTTGGGGTTTGTCAGGTTTTCTAAACATATTTCTGTGTATGATCAGGGGCCTATTTCACGAAGCAGGTTTTACAAACTCCGAGTTTCTTCCGCAACTCTGAGTTGATCTACTCTGAGATAGAAAACTCTGAGTTTTCGGTTTCACAACGGCTGATATGAGTTGGGTTAATTAACTCGGAGTAGTTTGACCCGGAGTTACGCGCGTGCACTGCAAGTCTGAAAAGACAGCATCAATGGAACCCCGATTCGACGAGTCACCATGGAAACGGGGAAGCGAAAGGCTGCGTTTTTGAACTGGAAGTTTTTAACGCGCTCATATGGCGAGTTTGATCACGTTTTTAGAAAGAAGTGCAACACCGCTGCTGCTGCAAAAGAGAGAGAGAGACGGCGTGGAGAACACTGCTGCCCGGATCAATGCGTAAGTTTAAATGTATTCCTTTGTAATCGTAATAATATTAGAGGGAATATCTGTCTGAATGGCAGCCTAGTAAGTTATTTCATTTAGGTGAAATCCCGACGGGGCAGCAGCTTAAGATGAAATATAAAAACATTGTTCAAACAGGTCAGACCTCGGCATTATTTCATGGAGGTACTTCATGTTGATCATGTTTTACATTGTAAAGTAGCCTAAATATTAAGTGACTGTTTGACTGTGCAGTTGTTTTATCCACACATAGCCTAAATGTCTGCATCCATATCATGTCCTGTTAAATAATTAAGCCTATTTAAACTAACACAGACTTCTGCTCAGCCAACAGAAAGAAAGCAGATGCCTGTAAAACAGTGGTATAAAAGGTCATGGATGCACATATATATATATATATATATATATATATATATATATATATATATATATATATATACACACACACACACATCTTGTAATTGTAAGTAGTCAACACTCCAAAGATTTATCCAAATGGTAGTTTAAGTTTACTGAAACATGTCACTGATCAAGGATGAAACTGTGTCTGCTGCCTTTACAGAGGGGGATCCAGAAAGGCATAAAGAGGTATGTTACTGATAGTTCTCTTCTCATTCAGATTTTGGGTGGAATATAGAGTGTGACATTTAGCCTACACATTCTCATCCTTTTTAACAGAGCATGGCTGGACAGCAGCAGGATGGTTCCTCAGCTTCCACTGCAGTGAGATGGATGTTCAGGAAACACCAGAGCTTCAGTCTGTGGAATTCATGTGTAACTGTATAATTTAATGTCCTCTATGCATTCCCAGTTATCAATAAAACAGATTTACAAACTGCATTTGCTGAGAAAAATACAAAAAAACAGATTAGGAGGGCAGATCTGGAAATTGAAATACTGGAGCACAAGTTAGAGGTGGTGATGGTCACAGGTGAATTATGTTAACTACTGGAACATTAACTGAACTATCTTTTATTTGTAGGGAATAAAGAAGACCAAATGAAATGTGTATCATGTCTTTATTTGCTGTGGTGGTGATGATGATGACTTAAACTCTAAAGTGATTATTGCATACGGTGTCTCTGACTGCTCTGCTGTCCTGGATAGCTGCAGGTGGATGGGCTCATCATCTGGGTCTTCAGTTTGTAGGGCAGGGTGTTGCTCTCCTCTAATAGTGGTAATATTATGAAGAACAACACATGCCACAGTAATATCACAGGCCCTCTCAGGGGTCACCCTGAGGAGACGTAGGCTCTGGAAACGGGCTTTCAGCAGGACTATGATCATCTCCACCCGGGCTCTGGTCCTGCAGTGAGTCCGGTTGAAGTTCTGTTGGGGCCCTGGTTCAGGGTCAGGGTATGAGGTCATCAGCCTGGGTTGGCATGGTAACCCCTGTCACCCAGCAGAAGGCCATCAAACTCTCCTGTAATGTATAGTGGATACATCAGAGCATATTAAAGGAGGGAGACAAGAGAATTCTATCGTGAAAATCTTTATGCTGCTGACCACGCTGCAGTCTGTTGCTCAGGTTAGACTCTCCATAAATCCTGGAGTCATGAACAGACCCAGACCACGTGGCCTCCACATTAGAAATGATGTATGCAGCATCACATATGATCTGGACAGTGCAGAGAATGACAGATGTTGAACTATGATGCAGTCTTTAACATTTAGAAACAGTAGTCAGTCTACCTGTAACCTACCTGCACATTTATGCTGTGAATGGACTTCCTGTTCATGATGTGAGGGAGCTGTGATGGGGATGTGTGTGCATCTATGCAGCCAATCACACTGGGAAATCCTAAAAGAAATTAAAATGACTAATCCCAGTCTGAGGCTGCAGCACAATGTCATTAACAGAATATGATTTAAAATGAATTTAACAGATCTCTACATCATTCACCTGCAATCCCATGGATCCTCCTTGATGCTCTGACAGGTTTATGTCCAGGAAAACCACAATGACGAGTAAAAGTTGTTTCAGAGCCAGGAAAACTTTTCTGACTGTCCTCCATACAGTTGTCTTACTGTAGTGCTCTGCATCTCCGACATCATATAAAAACTTCCATTTGCAAAGAACCGCAGCGCAACACACAATATCTGCTGGATGTGAGAGCATGACTGGTTGGTAATGTAAATGTAAGGACAGATTAGGTTGTTTATGTAGATTATGGACTTGAAGCGATTACGAAACGGTACCGCTCAAACCGATAATTGTCCGGAAATGCGAGAACATTTATGCTCGGTCTGATAACAATCTACCGACGAATATTTAATTATCTGTGCAGTAATGCTGCTCCTTTATCCACTGGATCGTTAATAAAAGCTGTTCTACGCCAAAACTCGCTCGCTTACTGACTGAATGAATGAGGAAATGAAACAGCGTGTGTGGCTGAAAGAGGGCGGAGACGGAGAGAAACTCGAGGTTTTCTCAGATAAACCTGCTGGCGACCAGGTTAGAGTCATAGACTCTGTTACTGCGGTAACTGACCGAGAGTTGAAGTTACCCCTCTTTGTGAAACAGGCTCGAGTTACCCCGCATTCCCTGGTTAGAGTTACCTCGCTTCGTGAAATGGAAAACTCTGAGTTTCCCTCATTTCAGGGTTAACAAACTCAGAGTTTTCACTAAACCTAAGGCCCCAGAACAAAGACTGTAGGAATGAGTCAGTGCTCCAGTTTTAGGGTTTGTTTATGAGTGCAGGTCAGACAGAGTGAGAGATTTTACAGTCAGTTAACTGTTTGATCCACATTCCAGCAGTTGTTTCTCAGGTCGGTTGTTTCTTTGTAATCCACATCATCATCTCTGTGGAGGTGGTTTCCATTGTTCTGATGAAGTTAAAGCAGAACCTGAACCACTGAAACTCCTCCTCTGCAGGAAAACTATACAAAGGCATCACAGCAGCAGCATTTTACAATCCAAAACTACTTTATAGCACCAGAAGGTTCAGTTTATACAGAATCAAAAAGGTTTTTGGTATCAGAGACCAAATATAATGAGAAACAATGGGATTGAATTCTTCAGTATGGGCATGCAGGGTTTGATCTGAGCCTTACGGATTGGACACATACATGTCCTATTTGTCAACCCTAAAACAGGTTTTTGTGAGTTTCAGAATAACTTGTGGCTTAATTCAGATCTCCTTTAGGCAGCGTTTCTCTATTTAATTACAGATTCATGCAACCACCTGAAGTTTAAATGAACAATATTTGCCTCTTATCCACCAACCCTCAGTAGAAGCACATTGTCTGCATGTCCACATTTTATAGTTTTAAACATTGAAATCTCTCATTTACAATATAATTCAGACTCTTTGTTGTGGCTCCAGATTGCAGTCAGTTTTAAATCATCCTTCAGAAGAATATAGAACTAGACTGGAGTCCACTGTAGCAAACTGAACTGATTGGACAGTTTAAATTGAAGGAAATTTCTGTTGTTGATCAAACCATGGTGATAAAAAGATCAGAGTAAAGGTTACAAACCATTTCTAAATAGTTCCCAGGAGCCTGGAGGCCTCAATAACTGAAAACTACCAGGACTCTTCATGTCATTAGCTGTCCAACCAAACTGATAAAATGACAAAGTTCTGTTCAAGGTAACCAACAGTCCATTTAACAGAGTTTATCCAAGAAGCACTGAAGCTTCAACTCCAACCAAAAGGGCTTCTACAAAGTGCTGAACAAAGAGTCCAAAAAATGTTTATTGGAGAGATTTCATTTTTGATTCATATATATATATATATATATATATATATATATCTAAAACATGTTGCCACTTTGAATTCCAGAGTTATTGAGAGTATATTAATAGAAAAATGGTCATTTTTCTTTTTAAAATAAAATCTACATTCTGATTCAACTAAAATGCATTATCAGTGATGTTTGCTCGTGACATGTCACAAATACATCTCTCATCAGCATATATTTCCCATTTGTTTTATTGCTTTACTGTTCATATGTTAGAAGATGCAGGATTCATCAACCAGGTAACCCAAAAATTAAGGAGAAATTTGAAGAATGATATTTTAAATCCTCAACCTCATCAAACATAACTGAGGATGCAGATTAGTTCTTGCTTCAGGTGAACTTTGTAGTTCCTTTAAAGACTCTCATGTCACAGTCTTGCTTGTAGGTTTCTTTCAGAACATTATTAAGAATGCAGTTTTACTTTAGAGGAATGGATGTTTCAGAGACAGAGTTGTAATTAAATGTGCAAACACTGAAGGTGTTAGAATTGTGGGGGTGGAGAACCCAAGCGCAGGCAAACAGGCAGACCAAGAAGTGATAACAAAAAAGGGTTTTTATTTAGGAAAACTCCACAAACACAAATACAGTGACTGTAACTGGGGCAGCAGGGCAAAAACCAAATTAACTAAAGCTATGGCACCACAAGGCTAAATACAATGAAGCAGAAGGGAAGTACTCACATTACAGAGGACTCAAAATCGAGGGAGCAAAAACCTGACTGAAGTAATCCAAACGACAGGGTCCAAAGGGGGTAATCCACAAACGGAAGAATAAGCAAAGGTCCAAAAACAAAAGTAGTCCATAGGTGGGGAACAGAGGCTGTGGCAACACGTGGACATGGCAAACAATGATCCGGCGAAGACTTAGGCCCCATCCACACGAAGACAAAATGCTTAACAGTTTCAAAAATGATCGCCATAAAGACAAAGGCGTCTCAGAAAATGCGTGCGTCTACATGAATGCACTCGATACGCATGGAAGCGCTGTAAAACACAGGCCAGACTTCTAGGGGCGCTGTAACGATATGACGGAAACACGTGCAAACAGAAGAAAAAACAGTGGGCATGCGCACTTGTGACAAAAATTGTAAACAGAGACCAAGCCGGGCAGTAAATAAAGTGCCGTAATGTGTCCTCGATAATTGTTTGTTCAACTCGGTGCTGGATAGTTTTCCCAGTAGGCCCACCACCTGCAGGGCAGGAAGTCGGGGTTGGGTGCTATGTACACTGGGCAGTAGGCAGGAGCGGGCGCCTGGGCGTGCCGGCCCCTGGTGGCATAGACTAACTCTGGGGACGTGGAACGTCACCTCACTGGCGGGGAAGGAACCTGAGGTGGTGCGGGAGGTGTAGCGATACCGACTAGATATAGTTGGGCTCACCTCCACGCACAGCAAGGGTTCTGGAACCAGAATCCTGGAGAGGGGTTGGACTCTCTCCTACTCCGGAGTGGGTGAAAGGCGCCGGGCGGGTGTGGGGATACTCACAAGCCCCCGGCTGAGCGCCACTTTGTTGCAGTTCTCCCCGGAGAACGAGAGGGTCGCCTCTCTGCGACTTCGTGTTGCAGAGGGGAAAACTCTGACTGTTGTCTGTGCGTATGCGCCGAACCGCAGATCAGAGTATTTGGCCTTCTTGGAGTCTCTGGGTGGTGTCCTGGAAGGGGTACCGCCCAGGGATTCCATAGTTCTCCTGGGAGACTTCAATACTCACGTGGGCAACGATGGAGAAACCTGGAGGGGGGTGATTGGGAGGAACGGCCTGCCCGATCTGAACCCGAGTGGTGTTTTGTTGTTGGACTTCTGTGCTAGTCATGGATTGTCCATAACAAACACCATGTTCGAGCATAAGGTTACTCATAAGTGTACATGGTACCAGAGCACCTTAGGCCAAAGGTCGATGATTGACTTTATAGTCGTATCGTCAGACCTGCGGCCGTATGTCTTGGACACTCGGGTGAAGAGAGGTGCAGAGCTGTCAACTGATCACCACCTGGTGGTGAGTTGGATCCGATGGTGGGGAAGACTGCCAGACAGACCCGGTAAACCCAAATGTGCCTGTCCGTAGGGTTTTCAACTCCCACCTCCGGAAGAGTTTCTCCTGCATCCCAGGAGAGGTTAGGGACATGGATTCTGAGTGGTCCTTGTTCAAAGCCTCCATTGCAGAAGCAGCTGCTAGGAGCTGTGGTCTGAAGGTCACTGCTGCCTGTCGCGGCGGCAATCCAAAGACCCGCTGGTGGACACCAGCGGTGAGGGAGGCCGTCAGGCGGAAAAAGGAGACTTTTTGAGCCTGGTTGGCTCGGGGGTCTCCCGAAGCAGCTGACAGGTACCAGTTGGCCAAAAGGGCGGCAGCTGTGGCGGTTGTGGAAGCGAAAACTCGGGTGTGGGAGGAGTTCGGGGAGGCCATGGAGAAGGACTTTCGGTTGGCCTTGGGGAAGTTCTGGCAAACTGTTCGATGCCTCAGGAAGGGGAGGCAGGGCTTCGCTCAGGCTGTGTACAGTCGGGGTGGAGAACTGTTGACCCGTACTGAGGATATCGTCGAGTGGTGGAAAGAGCACTTCGAGGAACTCCTGAACCCGATAAACACGTCCTCTATGGAAGAGGCAGAGCCTGAAGACTCCGGGGGATCTTCGTCCATATCCGTGGAAGAGGTCGCCGAGGTAGTTAAGAAACTCCTCGGTGGTAAGGCGCCAGGTGTGGACGAGATTCGCCCTGAGATGCTGAAGGCTCTGGACATTGTTGGACTGTCTTGATTGACACGTCTATACAATGTCGCGTGGGCATCGGGTACAGTACCTGTGGAGTGGCAGACCGGGGTGGTGGTCCCATTTTTAAAAAAGGGGGACCGGAGAGTGTGTGATAACTATCGCGGTATCGCGCTTCTCAGCCTCCCTGGGAAAGTTTACTCTTGGGTGCTGGAAGGGAGGATCCGACCGATAGTCGAACCTCAGATTCAGGAGGAGGCAATGCGGATTCCGTTCTGGTCGTGGAACAGCGGACCAGCTCTTGACCCTTGCAGAGCTGCTGAGGGGGTCCTGGGAGTATGACCTGCCAGTCTACATGTGTTTTGGTGGATCTGGAGAAGGCCTATGACCGTGTCCCTCGAGGGGCTTTGTGGGGGGCACTGAGGGAGTATGGGGTCACGGGCTCGTTGCTATGAGCCGTTCGGTCCCTGTACGACCAAAGTGAGAGCTGTGTCCGCATACTCGGCACTAAGTCAGACACGTTTCTGGTGGTGTTGGCTACCGCCAGGCTGCCCCTTGTCTCCAATCCTGTTTGGTTTTCATGGACAGGATTTCAAGGCGCAGTCGTGGTGAGGAGGGTTTTCGGTTTGGGAGCCTCAGGATCGCATCTCTGCTTTTTGTGGATGATGTGGTTTTGTTGGCGTCCTCAGACCGTGACCTCCAGCACGCACTGGAGTGGTTTGCAGCCGAGTGTGAAGCGGCAGGGATGCGGATCAGCACCTCCAAGTCGAGGCCATCTCTGCCGGAAACCGGTGGATTGCTCCCTCCGGGTTGGGGGGGAGTTGCTTCCCCAAGTGAAGGAGTTTAAGTATCTCGGGATCTTGTTCATGAGTGATGGGAAAATGGAGTGAAAGATGGACAGGCGGATTGGTGCGGCGTCAGCAGTAATGCGGGCGTTGTACCGAACCGTCGTGGTGAAGAGAGAGCTGAGCCGTAAGGCGAAACTCTCGATTTACCAGTCCATCTACGTTCCAATCCTCACCTACGGTCATGAGCTTTGGGTAGTGACTCAAAGAACAAGATCGCAGATACAAGCGGCTGAAATGAGCTTCCTCCGTAGGGTGGCTGGGCTCAGCCTTAGAGATAGGGTGAGGAGCTCAGACATCCGGAGGGAGCTCGGAGTAGACCCGCTGCTCCTTCACATCGAAAGGAGCCAGTTGAGGTGGTTTGGCCATCTGATTCGAATGTCTCCAGGGAGACTTCCTTTGGAGGTTTTCCGAGCACATCCGTCTGGGAGGAGACCCCGGGGTAGACCCAGAACTCGCTGGAGGATTATATATCTCGTCTGGCCTGGGAACGCCTCGGGGTCCCCCGGAAGAGCTGGAAAGCGTTGCTGGG